>NW_005054382.1:436126-454429 GCF_000277835.1 Geospiza fortis | reverse complement strand
CAGGTGCACAGATGAACTGCAGGTGTGCCCCAGCTGCAGGTGTGCCCCAGCTGCAGGTGTGCCCCAGCTGCAGGTGTGCAGGGGTGCCCCAGCAGATGTGCCCCAGCTGCTGTCACCTCAGAGAAGCAGTGCCCACACTCAGCAGCCAGGAGAGCCTCGTGCCACAGCAGCCCTGGGCCTGCTCACCCTCCCTGGGACAGGAGAAGCCACACCTGTGCAGCAGGTACAGGAGGGAGCAGCAGGATGGTCACACCCATGTCCTGCAGGAATCAAGGCAGACCCTGATGCATTTGAAGGAAGGATGGGCAGGACACAGATGAGCACTGAAAACTAATTTAACTAATTTACTGTCTTCATAAAACATGTGGGACAGAAAGGTAGGAGACTCAAAAATGCCTCCTGTAGAGCCAGGTAAAAAACACCAAAGTTTAATCACTTGCAAAACAAGAAGTAATCAATTAAACTATACTGAACACTATACAGATTGTTATTTCATAATCTTTAAATTACTTCCCAAACAGTTACTCAGCTGAGCTTCTGATTTGTTTTGTATTAGTATCACATGAAAGCTGAATTTTGAATTATTTTTCTCTATTGTTATTTATACATGTGGGAACCATTTAGAATTCAAAACCAATATTTGACTGTGTCCCTGAAAGAAAATTATCAGTTTGGACTGAACAGTTTTTCTGTACCAGCTTATGTCTTTCACTAATTGCCTTTTCACAATACAATATTTGAAAAAGAACTGAGATTACTGAAAATAATTGTATTGGCAAGGAAGGAAGGCAAAATATTAAGGGCAAATATTTCAATTTTTTAAAGCCAAGTCTTCCTATTATCAAGTCATCCTCTATTTCCAACTTCCTGCTATTTTATTATATTCTACTGGACAGAAACGTAGAAAGACATAAAACATGATTTAAATGTTTTCCCTCTCTGTATATATCTTGCATATTAGGTCAGTTGCTCCACTTCACAGCTCAGCTGAAAATTTGTAATAAAAACACAGAGGTAAAACACATTTGAAGAATGCTGCCATAAAATATACAAATTCTTTTATCTTTCAAAGAAACTCAAGGAGTTTTTCCACTTGTCACACAATGGTAAGTGATGTAAGACAAAAGGATGGAATGAAAGTTATTAACAGATTTTTCCACCTTTCTTCTCTATCTCACAGTGGTTTAGAATACCCTTAGTTTTGTGTTGTTAGAGGGATTTTCTTTTTGGTTGCTGTTGCGTTTGGCACAGACAAAGTATCTGTAAGCCATGACCTATTAGAAACTTCTATACAAAAAAATAAAATAAAGCTTATTACTAGCTAGGTGTTCATTTTAATCTGTCAGCAGGTTACAAAGAAAATATGAAAGTAAGCACAAAGAATTATTATATACCAACTACATTTGACTGATTAGTTTTCAAGGTGATTTTAAAAATGAACACTTTCACAAAATGTGTATATTGCAGACTTTGTATTACATACGTGAAAAAAAGACTGTGGCATTTATTTCAAGACAGAATACAATACAGAAAGGTCAGAATTTGTGTTCTTATAAAAAAAAGTTATGAAAATCAACAACTTCTTTCCCCTCCTGTCACCAGGTTCTTAACAATTTCACCAAAGAGGAGCACCAAGTAGACATCCTAACATACTCATTTTTTCATCCATTCATAGCCACTTTTTCATCCATTCATAGCCCACTTATTACTGTAATCTGCATGCATGCTAACATTCATATTTACTGACTTGCTATAAGCACCTTTCATACATACACAGACATGGATGTGAACTTGGGGAAGGATTATAAAAAAACTTCATAAAGAACTCTACTAATTTCATCAATGTCTGATAGCTTCACTGAAAGACTTCACTGGAAAGATACAACCCAGCACTAGACTTTAAACCTAGTTAACCTCCACCCAGCAGGGCAGAAACTGGAGATTTTTGTTTCATTTGGAGAGACTGCTGTTCTAATGCTTCAGAGTATCTCAATCACATTAGAAAGGCATGTCTTACAGACAGCATCTATAAAAATAGGAATAAAGCCAGATGTTGATCCCCAAAAAATGAAATAAGAACAACTATCAGACAGACATTCTCAGAATAAATAGAGAGATAGGGAAACTTAAACCATTGAGAAGTGAAATAACATCCCACAAAAAAGTCAGTAAAAGAAAAGGATACACAATTCTATTGGCATATTAGATTGGCCTCAAGGTGGGATATTCAACCTCAAAAAAGTCAAACATACCAAATAAGGTCAACTATAATTTAAGATTTGTTACAATACCCTTATTCTCTATTAAAAAAAAAGTTCAGAGTTTTCTTTGACCCAAATTTTACATAATTAATTAGAAAGTTTATAATTGTAATTGTTAAAGAAACAATCTTTATATAGATCCAGATCTTAAAATGTGAATTTTTAAAAAGAGCTCTTCAGGTATATTTCAAGCTGTCAGTTTTAGTAGGATACTGAAAACTTAAGAATAGAAACAGTCTGCTGAAGTCAGTAGGTCTACACACACTGAATTCAGTCACGCAGGATTTTCTCTTTAATGCTGATGCTCCAGACCTGCCCAGGAAAATGCTTTCATGGTAGATAAAGATTAAAAATATAACCCACTTCGTTTAGCACTGAAGTCAGCCATTACTCACCTCCTTCATTCAATAAAGATTGACTGCTTGATCTACAAAACTTGTTAGTCACCTATCAAAACATTACCTATTTGCTCCACTGATTATTATTATTAGGGATCTTTCTCAGGCATCATTTGACCTGCCCCTCATTGATATTGTCCCATTCCCTATAATATTTGCTCCACTGCTTATTATTATTATTATTATTATTAGGGATCTTTCTCAGGCATCATTTGACCTGCCCCTCATTGATATTGTCCCATTCCCTGTAATATTTATCCTCTAATCCATCTCATCTGCCTGGATGAGCTCTGCATTCTCCTTTGCCCATTTCCTCCTCTTAAAGAGTTCTTGACTCTCTTCAGTGCATCTTCCTCTTCACTTGTTTTTACATCCATACTACATCCTAGAAATGCATTAACAGAAAAGGACAATCCCTTTGAAAATAGTACTGTTTCCCCTGCTTCTACTCTTCTTGCACTTATTAAAATATTAGCAGTTTGATTTCCTCTTAGCCTGGAACACAGGCAGATTAGGCAGCTGCAGCAGCAGTGCCCCTGGGTGGGCGCTGTGCTAAGATCACAGTGGAGAACACTGCGCTTACATGGCAACTCCACAGTGACTGGGAGCTTCCTCTGTCACCCTTCTGTGACAAAGGAACAGGCCACTTTCTGTGCCTCACCGAGTAAGAGAGACACATTTGTATGGACAGAAACCTCTTAATATAGATATGCAACAAACTAACATTTATCCTGATGGAACTTCCTCACATTTCCAAAACATAAATAATTCAGGAGAGCTGTTTCAAGACTTGCTGTCACATAAGGTACCTTTAGAGTATACATACTGTACCACTAATAGCTGCTTTACACAGTGAGAGAAACGTAAAGGAATGTTACTGCAATTAACTGACCTTTTACTTTACATGTAAGGGAAAATGCATCAGAACATATCCATACCAAAAAAAAATCTTCTATCTGAGACAGAGTCCATCAAACCCCTATAAAATGCTTTGTTTCTGTTATTTATTTTAACCTTGCACAAATGTGGTTTTTTTTTAATGAAGGAGACTAAAAATTCAATATTCTCATATAATAAATAATGCAACAGAACTTCATTGTAGGTATACTACGGAGCAACTAAGAATGTTTAATCACTTTTTTCCCAGAATCCTCCCCTAACTTGACATTTCAAAAGTTGTGCAGCATGTCAGCAAAAAATAATGCACTGATGGGAATATCCTGACAGAAGTGAAGGAATCCGCCACTGCCACACTTAAAGCAATTTTCTTTAAAAAAAATAAAATAAATAAAAACAAAACAAAACAAAAAAATAAACCTACAAGACCTAAAAGACCATTTAACCACAAAACTATAATTTATTTTCTAATACGTCTCTTCATATGTGCTAACTAGCTCCTGTCTCTTTTCTTTTAAGGAAGTGGTAGACAACTTGGCAAATATATGTCAATAAAACAAACTTTAAAAAGGTCTCCAGGTGTTCAACCCTGCAAAGGTCTGAGCACCTGAAAGGTGAGAGCTTCCCCAGACACTTAATGCTTAACAAGAACTTTCCATATCACTCGAGACCAAGCCTAAATGAGATTTTTATTTCTTGGTGCCAACCCAATTAACATAAATCTATCTCCTTCATGATGTGTTTTCTGGGAAGTGTAAGCAGTGTCCTGTCTTTGAATAAAGCTTTACCTTTTTGAGCCACAGAGTTCTTGGTAACATTTTAGCCATATACATCTGCAGCTTACTTTGCATGAATTAATGTGGCTTTGCCATAAAAGTCGGCTTTAACATCATAAATAACTGACAAGTGCTAAATAAACTCTTTGGAAAGCAAAGCTCAAGATGAGATGAAGACTCCCTGCAGCCACCCCACCTGGCAGCAACACAGCAGAGGCCACCACAGCTGCTCTTCCCACCAGCCCAAAGCTAACTGAGGCATTCCAAGAGCAGCAGCTCCTGAGAATATTTTGAATGTCACATTCACAAGGACTGGGCAAACCAAGTGCACCACTGGGATGGAAGTTACTCTGAGAAGATGCAAGGTTTTTCTGCTTCCCTGTTTATGAAAAATCATATAGCATATAGCCAAGTTTTCACAGGTTTTCTTCCATTTTTCAAGTCACAGAGCAACATACGCATCCTAAAAATCAGGCAGAAAAAAAAATATTTACAAGCGCTTCTGACATTCACCCTTATATGCCATTGTCTGCCATTTTCCTTGACTTTCTACCTCTTCTTTCCACCCTAAACCTATGCATCAGTACTTCAGCCCTTTCACCTCCACTTGTACATAGTGCCATCCCACAGTGATATCCATGGGGAAACTCACTGTGCCCTGGCTCCCTACACACTTCCATTTCTCCAGCTTGGGCAAGGAGAAAAGGTAAGATCAGGGGCCTGAAGAGAACCATCAAGAACTGTTTTAGAAGATGACTGAGCAACACACATTTCCAGCACAGCTGTATGCATGCATATCCTGCTCTGTGCATGCATACCCAAGGTCCAGGGAGATAAGACAGCCAAGGAAGACAGAGTCTCCTCTGCCTGAGAAGGCTGTCTGGAGGGGGGAATTACAGGGCAAGGACAGGACTCTTCCTCGGCACTGGGCCTCTGCCAAGACGAGGCAATGGGATGAAAGGACTTGACCTCTGAAGCTTGCCTGAGGATTAAATAAGCTTCTTCACATGGTGTACGAATGTAACTGTTTTCATTGTGGTTTGCCATCCTACTAGACTGTAATATGAGGTTTTCTCTCAGCATAAACAAATTACATCAACAGTCTTGTGGGACACCATGCACACATTTCCTCCATGAGTACTTCCTCTGTGTGACGTTGCACCAACCCTGCATCTTAGCAGGGAGGGAACCCACAGGCCAGGTGGGCCACCACAGGCAGATCCTTGCTGGACACCACCATGGTACTCAGTCAAGACAAAATCAAAAGAGACAGCCCATGCAAAATCTAATATGACAAGGATCTTTCAATAACTTTTGTAAATGACCAAATCTCCTCATTCTCTACCCTGATGGTCACCAGTGACATCTTCTGAAAGTCTAATGTGAAGATGACAAAGGGCTGGGTTCCAACACCTCAACCAAAGAAAATACAGAGGCATGGAGAGAGTAATTTTGAAGCTAAGAATATTTTAAGTAACAGAGTTAAAAGCAGATACAAAAATTTTTACCAGCAGAGGTAAATTCCAAAGCAGAATCTGATAGAAATCTGGAAGAAGTAGCTTCTACCAATGGAATGATTTAACTGATATAAGTCAGAACATTCTTTCTTTCATGTAGTGATACACTGAGCCTGGTCCTGTTATAAATACATCCAGAATAAGAATAATCACATCCACTGCCAGGGATAAGAGGATTCTGTGTACATGGCAATCAGCCCTGGTCACCCTGAGTGAAACACTCGGGGAACTGCAGGGGAAAAAAAGAGAAGATAAAGTCTGTTGTAAAGATAGAGTGCAGTGTCATTTCTATTATTCATTTCATTCCACTGATGAAGAGTTTCTCTGATGAACTGGGGAACACAGCCACGAACTTCAGACAGGAGCTTTCCAAAAGGAACAGATCTAGCAGCTTTCTCATTTTAAATTCCATGAGAACATTGCAACAAATCAACCTCTGTATGTTTCCAACAATCCAGTGGGATATTTGTGTGTTTAACAATATAACAACACATTAATGCCTCCCAAACATTAACAATGTGACACTGGTAGTCAAACAGAAACTCACTCATTCCCAGCTAGAATGTATGATTGAGTCCTAGCTGTTAAGAACTAAAGAACAGATCAGGTTAGTGCATAAAAGATATGTGCAGAGCTCTCCCTCATGAACTGAAGACAGCTTCTTGAAAGGCTTTCTGCAGGTTCAATGAACACTAAGCAACAGAAGTGAGCTGAAGGGAGTACTTGAGCTACTAAGGCAGCTGCCTCAGCATGAAGAGAATCTCTGCACTGAGGGGTCTTGCATGCAACCACAGCAGGCAAGAGTTGCCATGAGCTCCATGGAGGTGCCAGAGGGCTGCAAAAGGAAAGTAGAAAATGAGGTATCCAAAAACCTTGTATTTTAACACTAAGGAGAAACTGGAAGCTTGCTTATGAGAAACATCTGCTTTTCACATACAAGACAGCAATGGGGAAAACCATTCAATGAGAGCAGAAACCTTTAAAAGGGAGCAGGAAGGAAACTATTCTACTCCAACACATCCTTACCTCACTTCACACATCCATGTACTTACTATCAGGATTTGCACACAGGTTCTTATTTCAGTCCAGACCTTGTAGGGATTCCTCTGTGAGTCCTGAGGAGTATTAGCAGCTCAGTCCAAAACTTAGTGCACATCACATAAGATGAATACTGCTCAGCTTGAGTAGAAATAGCCACGGCTAGAAAAGGAGTCTCCTAAATCATTAATCATTTCTACATCAGCATATATATTGCAGGCACATTCCTTGCTCTGGTGCACCTTTGAGAGTACACATTTACAGTCCTGGGAGGGCTGCAAAGAGATGACAAATCACCTCACACTTTAGCCCAGAAATATTTGGCTTACTAACTGGTACTGAGGAGCACCCAAAATAACAAAAATGTTGTTATTTCTTTTCTGCTACAAAGCTCAGCACTCTGCTCCTTCTTTCCCCTTTCCCTTCACTGAGTGAAGATGGTTGGTCCAGCTGTTTTTATCTCAGTGACTTGCAACACCTGTGCTCTTCTTCACTACAGGTACACGTAGCTCATCACAACAGTTTGATCCTGAAAGACATTACCAGTCTTCCACTGGACCTTTGCATCTTTGCATCTGGTAAAAATATTAAATGCCTTTATAAAATCACTGTAGTGTAAAGTTACGATGTTAGAGGTCTTTGATTTCCTTGCTTTTGTTTCAAAATATTATTCCTATTTGATGAAGATTTTGTAAGATATCTTAAGTCCACATGTTGGATTTCTTGGTCCTGAACTATGCATAAAGCTTTCCAGCTTCCTTAATTTCATACACATGAAAACATGAGGAGGGGTGAGCTGCAGTCCAGCATAATTACAATAGGAAGCTATGAGTAGTGACAGGTACTATGTCTGCTGAATATTACCAAGTTTTGCTGGTTTACAAGATTTTTCCTTAATGTCAGTGAAAGATTCATACTACAAAGAAAGAAGGCTTGCATCTACAAACCACTCAGGGAAAGTGGGTATGTAAAAACCAGAGAACTTCACTGGCTTTAGATGACAAGACCATTTCTCTCTGTGTTAAAACCTTTCAGCTACTAGCTCACATTTTTGTGTCAGGTAAAGCACAAAGCTACCTGCAACAGAGAAAGCTCAATGTGGAATCAAGCTCGTGTATACTTGTCCACACTGTGTGAACAAGCAGAGCACTTGGTATTGATTGATTCCAGCCTGGGACCCTGCTCCCTAGCAGGTCACTGCAGTCATGTCCAGCTGCCATCACAAGGCTCCCAAGCCAGCTGCAGATGACAAATGCTGCCTGAGTTGATGGGAATGCAGATTGCCTGCAGGATTGGGCAGGCATGCTGCACAAAGGCACACAAACCTAATGACAAGGTCACCTCTCAAGCCCACATCACATCTGACCTGCCTGACCTCCAGGGAAGCTTGGGTGCAAAGCAAGAACTGCTCAGCATATGAGCCAAATATAGCTGGCAAACAACTTTATGGAAGAGGCCCTGGTTCTGAACTTGAGCCAGAAATGTGCCCTCACAGCAAAGAAGGCCATCAGCTTCCTATGCTGCATAAGCTGCATTAGACAAAGAGTCACCAGCAGGTCAAGGGAAAGGATCCTTGCCCTCTGCTCAGCACGGCTGAGACACTCACACTTGGGATGTGGGATCCAGTTCTGGGCTCCCCAACACAAGAGAGACAAGGACTTACTGGAGCAAGTTCTCCAGCAAAGGGCCACAAAGATGAATAAGGAATGGGAATAGCTCATACAAGGGGAGGCTGAGAGAGCTGAAAGAGAAGAGATGCCTTAGAAGGGTCTTATCACTCTGTAGAGATACCTGAAGGAGGAAGCAAGTACAGATTCTTCTCTTTGGTGGCAAGTCACAGGACAAGAGACAGTGGGCACAGGCTGCAATTCCACTCTAAACACAGGAAGGCATTTCTACAGTGAGGGTGGTCAAACATTGGCATGGATGCCCACACAGACTGTGTAGTCTCTGCCTCTGAAGATGCCCAAAATAAAACTGAACAGAGGCCTGAGCAAGCTGCTGTAGCTGACCCTGACCTGAACAAAGCATTGCACAAGATGATCTCCAGAGGAACTCTTCCAATCTTAACTATTCTCTAATTCTGTAAAAAATAAAGAGAAAGATAAGTCACATTAGCACTTGTAAAACTAGTAAGAATGCATATAAAGAAATATGGGGTTTTTAAGCTGACAGTGTCACTCACTAAAGCTTTATCAGGAGACTCAAGAGAGTCATTACCTTCACTCTTCCTCCTTCACAAAGGAAAAACTGTTTTAACTCCATAAAATTTCTTCTGTCAGATAAACAGAAACTTTTATCAACAGTAGCTAACCAACCAGCTGAGAGAATAAGTGGCAAAATAATATTTTAAAAAAACCAAATTAGTACATTATTCTATTTTCCCCAAGCCCTCACTGCCAGTCTTGAATTTTTGAAGTTATTAACATGCTAATTAGTACTCTGAAATAAAAAGTACCTATTGTATTAAATAATTACACCCCAGAGAATATTGAAAAGTTTGTGAAAACAAATTTCATCATAATTCAAATGATAGCACACATTTTTTCATTATGCAGCACATGAAAACATGCTGGCTGCACGCTTATATTTCATCTACATGTGGCCGGTGAAAATCGTTGCCAAAAGCAGTTCTCCTTGAGAGAACAAACAAAAAAAATTTAAGTAAAAAAGAATATAATAAAAACATTTCTCTGAGTAACTCATTACCAAGTTACATGAAATTAATAACCTAATAACCTTTTTCATTTCAAAGAAATCCATCTCACTTAGATTTTATTTTACTATTTCATGCCAATGATGAGACTGACTCAAATAATTTACATTCAAATGTGAATGTGAAGTTGCCCAAGACTGTGTGTCTAGGGAAGAAATCCAAGGAAACAGTCTGGTCTCTTGCTGCAAACCAAAGAAAGCAATTCTCAAAATAAAAACTGACATTTTGTGAAGTCATAAAGCAATAAAGCCAGACCATTTCTTCCTTTGAGGAGTTTTTGTCTCACTGCCTTGAAAGAGTGGAATCTTCCATTTGGACTCAAGGCTGTTGATGGGCAGCTCCATTCGAAACCCACAAATCCTGGCATCCCTCTGATGCTGACACTCAGGGAGGAACAGCACTGCCCTGACCAAATCTCTTGCCTTCTTGCCAGGATGCTTTTTCACAAAAGCTCTGTCCCAACTCAGCACCTCCTGAGCCCATTTCCCCACAGAAAGGGACTCAGATGTGCAGAACTAGCTAATTGCACACTCCATGACAAATGGGATGCGTGACTTGCACTGATGTCACAACAGCATCAGCTGTGGAAGTTGACTCAATGTTAAGGAGAAGGTAACATGAAAAGACAGCACAAGTCTCTATGCCTGGTGTTCCTTACTAACAGAGGTAAATGAACTTCTCAGGTTAGCAAGCATTTACCCACAGCTGGATTCAGCTGCATCCTGTACTGCCAAGGCATGCTAATATTTATTGTCAATAAAAATACTGAGTACTGTAAAGTAGGAAAGGTTGTTCTGCCCTCCGTGTCATGATGATTACAAATGAAGACAATGCCCAGTTTAAGAGACACTATTCAAAGTCTGGTAATAAAGCCATTTCCAGAGGTAAAATAGACAGACACTTGGGAATGCTTAAGCTGTGCTGGAGTGTCTGACATACCAGCAGTATCTGGGGGGGAAGAAAGAGTGAGAGAAGAAACAACTCCCATTCATGTTAAAGGGATTAGGATCAGAGTCTTGCAGACAGAGGTACTCCACAAGCCACACAGAAATCAAGTATGTTTTAGAAGTTCTACATATAATAAAAGCAATGCCAAGAATTTTTGCAGAATTTCAGACTTTATTGCACTACATTCATTTCCAGCCAGATCACACTTGCAGCCTGTTGCCCATACTAGAGAGCAGCTTGGCTAAGCCAAGGCCATTCCAGAGAGGTTTCACAGATCAGAAGATGCATTAAGGGATTTAATTTACAGGAATTATTTTAATGTTTTATCTAAGTGATACTGCATTAAACCCATTCTAATACCCAGATTAATACAGTTTAGAATAGGAAAAAGAAAAGATTGCTCTGTCAACTTGCAAAGCCAAGCACCTCCTGACCATCAACTCAATATACATTTCATAATAAAACCACACATTGGACAGGGCATCAAATGTTAAATGTAGTCATGTAAGAGTAGTGAAGCACAGTGCCTGGTGGAAAGAAAGTTAGGTGAAATGCCCCATTTAACCACAACAGTTCCATGTGGGAGACAGAAATGTAAGGCACATAGGAAAGAAAGAAGCTGTCCCAAAGCAGCAATCCTACTTGTCACTTTGTTTGAAGGCTCACAGGATTTACCTTCTACATAATAATTGTAACTTAAGGAAGCACACTGAAAAAAATGACAAGCAAATGAGTATTCCACCACTCGGATCCTATTACCAAACCATATATGCTGAAATCCAAAAAGCCTCCTTCACTGCAGTCTTTAGTAATTCATGGAAGCTAATTACTCAGTGCTTGTAAAACACTCCTCAGATGCCTCTTTGATGCCCTAGCTCAGCTAGGTTTGTACAACAGACACAAACCACACACTCCCCAGCCGCCTGGAACAATTTGAAGGTAAAGAAGCCCAGATGCACACCAAACCTCTAGTTAACTTTCACAGAGCTTTGCATTTCTGCTGCTGTTTCTGGTTTCCATTTTATTCCAGTACCTCTCCCATTATTTAATGATTTACATAGCACCTATAGCCATAGCTATCAGCCATCCTTCCCATATAGCCTTAAAAGGACTTGTTTAGATTTGCAGGGGGAGGGAGAGGGGAGGAAAGGGGGTTTCTTCAGACCGCACTATGTCAAGGTTGTTGGAAGCCAGCAAATCCTGGCCTCCTGACCCATTTTTAAATAGCAAATTATCAAAACAGTCCTCACACTGTTTCTCACTAAAATCACTTTTATGATTCTACTCATAGTGAGAGATAGAAATCTGCATTTTGGTGACAAACAGAATGTGAAGCATTCTATAATTTTCACTTTAAAAGGATGCAAGAATCGCTGGCTCCTTACAAACTTGACATACTCAGCACACACACAAAAATTTAAACAAGTCCTTTTAAGGCTGCATAGCTTCTGTCTTAAAAAAAAAAACCCCTCACATATTTGCTGGACTGGGTTGCTAGCGCTTCCCAGGGCTCTTCTCCACCCCTTTATGAGAATCAAACTGTGCCCTGTCCCCAGACAATCCCACCATCTCATTCCTCACCAGTGGGGAAGGGATGGCCAAGCAACATTTCTGCCACCTGGCAGAAACCTAGAATAAATTATAAAATATAAGAATAATTAAAATTACATTACAATTCGCAAAAAAGAAAAAAAAAGTAATTGGATTAAATTACTGAAACTACACATTTTTTCTTCCTGAAGCAGTGAAACTAAGGTTTAATCTTAATTTTCCTAATGCTTTTGATTACTGATCTTTGCTGGCTTCAGTTCTGCATTTCCTGCCTTTGTGATATTAATGTACTTTAAAGCCCAAAGACCCAATTGGTACATAGGATCTGTCCCCATCATAAATACATTCCATAATACAAAAATTCTAGAGATGAAAATATCTTCTAACTTTTTCAGTTTTCATGTCTTCCAGCACGTTTTGTCTCCATGACTACTCAAAGCTCTACTTTTCATTTATTCCGTGTGGAATATGAGCCTTTGAACAGATACATACAACACTAATAGTCCTTACACACAAAAACCACCACAAATTCCTCAATGCAAAAATTTTTAATAGAAAATACTTGTTCTGTGAAAATCAGTATTTCTTGTGGACCCCATGAGTCCTGGGCAGAAATATTTCAGTCAACATTTTTTATGAGAAGATGTGACAAGAGAAAGGTGAACAGCAGCAGACCGAGAGGCTATTCAAGAAACACCCTTGCTTCTATGGAATAAGCTCCTAATTGCCAACCTGAGTTTATTTATGCCTACTTTATGATTCATAGCTGTGCTTTCATGGAAAGAATTCCTTCTTTTCTGTTTATTTCCTTCATGTATCATTGACAATGATCACACCCTTCTCATCTTCCCTTTCACTACGCTAAACAACATAATTCTCCTTCAGTCCTCAAGATGAGAATACTTCTATTTCCTTAATTGTTTTCACACAACTTGTCCAGACAATAATTCATCTTTCTTGAACATGGGGCACTGGAAATGTACTCATATTCCCAGTGAAGCTGTATCTGTGCTCTTTGCAATGCTATAAACACTTTTCTTTCTCTCCCAGAAATCTAACACCAAATACAAGGCTTGTGGTTAGAAAAGAAAACTATAAAAAGAATACCATACTTTTCAAAAATGCAACAACTATCAAGGACAACCATCAAATTATTCTACACTATCTGGCTATGGAAAAATTATGGTTCATTTTCCTCTCCTATTTATCATTATTCTTTGTTTTTAATGACTTCCTTGTTCTAAACTCTTTCTATAACAGATGTCAGAATAATCAATCTGTTGGTACTCAAGTCAGATTTTTGTTTCTTTTTAACAGGTAAAAAAAATATATTTGTTATTCTCCAGTCATAAGTGAGCAGCTCTGGAAGGACTGAACCACCAAAAATGCTTGAGATCAGATTTTAAGGTTTATGTGTCAACCCCTACAATATTTTGAGCTGATGTCTAATGACACAGCCAACACAAACCTCATAGAGAAAGTAACATATGCTACAACAATGAATACAGCTAGGGAGATAACCTTGTGCCCTTATTACTGTCATCTAGGGATGGATATCACATGGTTCCCATGATCCAGGAAGATCAGACACTTGGGTTTTATTCTTAAAACAGAGATTCTATTTTTCAGGCCCTCACTTACACAAACAACCTTGGCTTTAGTACAGCACCTCCAACACTACCACTGTACTGACAGTGGCATAGAAGATATCTCCTTTTGAGATAATTTCTGTATTCTTTTTAAGGTATACTACTTATTCAATGCATCATGACTTTATTTCAGTCCCTGATTCTATCTGAAGGACCTCTTTTATTTGCATCAGCCTCCTCTGCAAAGGACTCAGCTGGACCTTTTAGAATTTGCACAGAAGCTTTCAGCCTTCTTTGTTTGCGGGATCTCTGCTTACCCTTTATTCTGAGGCAGTTAATTGTCCATTTGCATTTCCAATAGAATGTTTTATGTATGATTCTGAAAGCTTGGGGACTTTGTTTTCTGGAGAAAAAAAAATTAACTGTCCCGTGGTCTCTTCTGTTTAGTTAATTAATTCCCTTAACTTTATTCCCTGAATTTTGTTCAAATTCCATTTGAAACTGGTTAAGTTGTCAGCATTTGTTCCAGAACTGTTTTCATAGTCAGCTCTTCCATAAGGTCATTCCTACATACCAAAGCCAAGCCTGAAATGGAGTGATCTTTTCATTCAGTAACTATTAGGAGAAGAAATATGTTGACTACTACATCCAGAAATATCCTTCCTATCATTATTAATAGCATCTTCTCCAAGGACTAAAAGTTTCCCATAGATATGGATCTCCCAGTAGTATTTCCTTCTCTAGCAACACTGACTGCTACACAAAGCTGAACTTGGCATCTAGAGCAGAGCCCTAACACGCCCTCAGTGCACCTCACATCTCGCACCTGCCCAGATAAGGTAGAGCAGGACAAGGAGCAGGGACCTGTGCACTTGTCCATCCCATCAACCAGCAGCTGGGATAACCTTCTCACCACCCCCAGGCCATTCTGCCACTGTGTGAACAAGCACAACTAACACTGCTGCCTATTTCATAAAAAATTCACCCAGAATCCATTACTGAAGTCATCTGAATGACAGAAAAATTTAAAAATTCATAAACTTTGCCATGGTTTTTAAAACTCTTAACTTTGTGGATCCCTTCTATCAAAAAATGTGAGACAATTAGCCAGTCTGACCTAACAAAAGATTTTTATCATTATTAGACATATGTTTACAGAAAGACAAGTTTGAAGACAATTTATTCTTAATTTGGCATTTCAGAAGCACCTCTCACCTTAGCAGTGTAACAAAGGCAGCTTTAAGTACTTGAGTGCAGTTGTATTTATTAACACTTTGCATGAGTCACCCCTTCCAAATGCCTTATGCTGTCCTTAAAATCATACTGGCATATATTTCCTTTTAACATTTTGCTAAGTGCTACTAAAACTTTACAGCATTGGGGGAAAATTATGTAGGAGAGAGCTGGCACACTTACACTTGAAACAATGAGGCATACATAGATCAGTTCAGCCTTTACCCATTCAGACTCACAACAAGCAAAAAAACACCTTTACTTAATGCAATGTCATCCATAAAATTTTGCAAGTATGAATTACATTTCCCCCAGAAAATGCAATATATCCCTGGTAAGCCTGCACAAAGGGCCACTGCTTGGCACAAGATAATGATCCTAAATCCTAAGAGTAGTCATGTAAGAGAGGAAAAAAGTACATATGAATTTGAAATATATATATATATATTTCAAAAATGAATAGGTTCACAATAGATTCTCTTTAAAGAGTATGTTCTGACTTCTTAGTCTTATGTTTTCTGCTTTCAAAAGGTTGGCAAAACAGAAAGAATAGCACCACTGAAGTGCATTAGTTAGGAAGAGGACTGAAAATGTTCACATTATTTAAGCTGGTGAGGTCATCTCTGTCAAACATCTGTACAAGCTCCAGGCAGACGCGCTTTTCCCATTGACAATGTATCCATAATCACTGATAGTGAAATGCAGAAGTTGGAGTTTTCCTCCCAATTAAGCTATCCATACAAAAAGGAGTTACTATCACAAGAGTAGTGGTGCAAACAAAAGGAACCTGTTCATATGAGCAGAGGGTTTGCCCACGTTTTCTTCACTTACTGTGGTTTAATGTGGCAGGGACACACCTAGGAGCTTCCCCCACAGCTGCTACTCCAAGTGCCAGGAGTTTTTATAGTCCCTGGGCCACGGCACAGATACTGAGAGAAGCCAGGGGGCTGCAGCAGCTGCAAGGGATCAGTGCTTGGGCTGTGGGCTGGCTGCCAGACCCAACAGCAGCAGGGTCACCCCATCCATGCCTTTCTCTCTCCCATCAGTACTTTGCAATTTCTCCTCCTTTTTGTCCCCCATTATCTTCAGTTTGCTGTCCCCCAACTCCACCTCTCTCCTTTTCTGTGCCCCAAACCAAGCACCATTAACAAAGACATTTCAAGAGACACTCCAGCAGAATGAGGAAGATGAGGTAGATCCTTGGCTTCCCTGTCCTCCTCCACCTGCAGAGGCAGCAGATCTCAGTCTCTGAGAGGATGATTCGTCCTAACTAAGGAAGTGCAGAATAAATTGATTAAGGCAACTATTTAAAAGATGGAAAATAAAAAGAAAAAAAGTAAAGCCATCAGCTGAAAAGATTGCCAAGAGCAGTATTCATCTAAATGAAGAACACTGCAGCATTGATGTCAGCTGCTAAGCTTGGGCTCCATTTATAGTTGGGGTGAGGAAGGGATCATGACAAGAGGATATTTTCCCTTTGACTTCAGGCCATGAAATGAGCTTCTGTCACTCTGCTCTCACATTTTTTCTCTACTGTGTGTGAAGTCCACCCCTGAAGAAGGCAACAAACGCAGAGGACAGCTTCTAGGCAGAGACACAGAATAAGGGTGTCCCTCACAGCAGAGCCAGCATCTTTTCCCCAGGCAAAACAAAATGAAGGCAGGAAAGCTTCATTTTGCTAACAGGCCCGCAAAAGTGCAGTTTCAGCTAAAGGCTGAAACATATTCATGGTGCCCCAAGAATAAATTTAAGTCAATATGAAAAGTGTGTCACAGGGCTGTGGAAGAGCCCTTTAGCTGAAGCAGTGAACTGAAAAAACCACCCAGCTTCTGAGACACAGAAGTGCTGTGCTTATCTAAGAGGTTACACATAGCTGGGTGCAACAGCAAGGGGCAGGGATCCACAGCTCAGGAGGGCCCCCAAGTCTTACAGTCTGAGATACTGGCCAGGTGAATTCTGCTAACTTTTCAAGTATTTTCCTTCCCAAGAAATCACTTTCCAGTTTTAAGCAATTATGAAGAGTTACAGGCTCAAAGACTGATTTCCTTATAAAAAGTAAAAATAAAGCAGAACAAATATGCTTCTTTGAAACTTTCAGGAAAAGGATCAGTCCCCTAATTTGCCAGAGGTGTAAGTAACAACTGCACTAGCATGTTTCCAGAGTGCTTTTTATCTCTTTGCTATTGCCATTCTCTTTGAAGAAGAAGCAGATTCTCGGGAGAACAATAATTAATAGAGTCAGTCTAGAAACAATTTCCTCCAGTGCCTCTGCAGTGCTAAATTGCATGAGTCTCCAGGAAACAGAGTAAAGTGGACAATATAAAAACAATCTAAACCTACTACAAATGGGAGGAAGATGTGTACCAAAGCAATGTGGGCATGCACATGTTTAAGAGAGCTCCACAAAAGCTGCTATTTCTTTGTCTTTTTTTTCCCCCTGTTTTCCTGGATGCTCAAACCTACAGATATTTACTAAGACAAGAAGTACGTGTTTCAGAGGTCATTTGGGAAGTAATTCAAATACATTTAAGATTGCATACATGTAAACCTATGGAAAGTGCAGGTCAGCAGGGAGACTACCAAACACTCCTGACACAAATAAAAGAAATCCGTGACTTAGAGACAGGATTGTCATACACCTCCCCCCAGAATAAGGCTAAATGGCAGACACAGTTTTGATCCCAAAGTAGAGAAAACACACACGAGCATCAAAAGAAGGCACCAGAAAGCAGGCTGTCAAAACTAATCAAGGATCTCAGAAACTTCTGGATGAATTATTTTTATGCCTCAAATCCAGCCTATGTGCTGTAGAAGAGGCACCCTCCTGCAAGCACAGCTACAAGTAAAAGTGCAGCAGTGAAATCACTGCAAGCTCACCTCTGCTTTACTAATACACACACCTGGGCCCTTATCTTTTTCTCCAGGTTGGTATAGTGTTCATTTCTGTAACTAATGCAATTACTTCTGCTGCTGTCAAAACTGCAACTTTTTTCTTCTTTCGTTTTATTTGATGAAAGTTAACACTGAAAAGAGAAGATTTTTAAGGAAAAGGAATTCTGAGAAGTAATTATACAAAACTCGCAGGTGAGATTTCAATAATACCAACACTGAAAACACCACAACAGCCCATACTCACAACTGGGGATTAGAACAGCAAATCTAAGCTTGCATCAGAACATGGCACACTGCTCTCTGTTTTACAAGATACAAGAAATGACTGTACTCATAAAGGAAACATTTTTAAATGGATAACTGAACTTAGTTTTGGCAAGGTAACTTAAGCATCTTCCAGCAAGTATGAAGAAGTTTTGTTGCAACCTCAGGAGGCCAAGCAGCAAGCCTTGCTCACTCCTCCCATGTGGTGGCCATTGATACCAAT
>NW_005054382.1:429432-435669 GCF_000277835.1 Geospiza fortis | reverse complement strand
AGGAATGGAGCACAGGAAGAAATCCAGCTACACCGTCAGCAGGACTGTATCTACAATGCCCACCCAAACACCACATTGCTTCTCTTGTTTGAAACAAATGTGAACAACTCCTGCAACTCTGAGCAGGTCAGGATAGTCCCGATCTTCAATCTTCACTATATTTGCTTATTTGTAACCATCATTGAGGCTGAAAGCACCACCTAGGTAGAGGCTGGGACCATCTGTACTGCATGTGGCTTAACATGGACAAAAAGGACTCCCAAATGCAATGAATTTGCATCATAAGACATAATTATAAAGGTGACAGGGAATCCAGAGCCATTCATTTAGCCACTTCTGCTTCAAGCAGGGAAGCCTTGAGGAGATTCGAAGAAAGCTCACATAAAAGCAACCTCATTTGCCTGATAAATGGAATCAAAATGTCTGTTTCTCTGTCTGCTTATTTGGAGCCAGATTGAGAAATTGCACTTAGAGTTAAATCTATGTCTAAATACCTAAATACACACTGTTATGAGTCAGAGTATTTATTGTTGCCTTGCTCCAATCACCCTGTTAAAGCTGCATTCAAGCTTGCTTTAAAAGGTATCCACAAAGATAGCTAGAGACCAGTTTAGGCAAAATAACAAGACATTAATTCTTCATGGTAACTCATCCCAGAATAAATGTGACCTCCCCTTTTCCCCCTTGATTTTGCATTCTTAATAGATAAATAGAAATTCTACTGAGTTCACAGAAAACCGAGTAGTATTACCATTAGTGGGAAAAAAAAGCTTCATGGGAGAAAACAGCAAGATGAATCACCAAGAACATAACAAGGTTATTTGTGAAAACCAAGGAAATACGTACACACTCTATTACACATTATTGCTTCTAAATGCACCAAAATGCATTAAGCACTTTACAGAACAAGCTATGTACAAACTCTGCTCTTGTCAGTTTATAAATCTGGCTTCATGAACACTGAAACCATCCTCACACCCCTTGTCAAGCAGCCATGTGACTGCTGGGATTTTCAAAAGCAGTGACTGAAATCTGCTCTCCATTTTTAAGTTTGTTTTCCACCAGACCTTGGGAGCAGAGCTGCACCATTTCAGAAAACTTCAGTAATATATACTGTAAAGAAAATATTCATCCATGTAAAATGAAACCTTGACTTGGCCTGGCCTTGCACCCCAAACCTACAAGTGTCTCAAACACACAAGACTAACACACACAATGCTATGACAATCTGTACAAGACAAGGGGAAAAACAAAAGCAGTCATTTTAACATCAATCTTTGCAGCTGAAGGTCTTTATCTGAATTTGAAGAGTTCAAACCAAAGCCCCACCTTGCAAAAGAACACCAGCAAAATTAAATATAATAAATAAATGGCAATAGCATGAAGATCTGAGCTCTACCAACCCTAAATTGGGAGAATGTATATTACCAAATTACACACATAACTTGAGAGAAGTGAAGAACCTTGTTATTTCCTGTAACTTTTAGTGAAAGGGACACTCTAATCTGCAAAGCCTCACACATTTAAGTAAATAGTTATTAATAGCCAATGTATGGTATTATGTGGTATATAGAAAATTGATCCAAAAGTGTAAATATTCCAACAGAAATCATACAGGATGAGTTAGGCTGATAAATGTGCTCTGCACAGCATTTTTATTAAAATTGTTGTGCATGACCTATACAGCATATGTATTTCATGATGATGGTTCATCTTCTCACTTTCCTCCAAGAGAAAGAATTTAAGAGAGCTTTAAAATAAGCAATAGATAAAAAAACATCATCAGAAACATGATAGTAAAGGAAAGGAATTCAATAATACTTCTTCAGCTGGAATTTCAGGCATGAATTCTACATAAAGGGCAAATTATTTAAACAACTAGTACAAAATACAGTAAGATATAAGTAAACTCTGCTTAATATTGCATGCTAGCTAAAGGAACAGACACTCTATTTGCAGGCATAGATAATAATTTTAAGGACTTTCTGGCAATAATATTTCTTGTCAAAGAAACTTTGATGTTGTGCTTGAGAGAGAGAAAAAATCAAAACAAAAAAATCAAAACAACAGCACCTTGTTACTAATCAGATTTCCTCCCTGTGCACATTTTAGTTACTCTTTATTTAAGGTAGGGCAGAAACACTGTCCCTTTCACCTTTTTCAATCTTGCAGAGAGAAAAGGAGTTGCAACAGCATAGAATTGTTTTGCTGCACAGCAACAATTACTGGGTATTATCTGGCAATGCCATAGGAGAAAGAAAAAAAGCCACAGCTGGCCAGATGAACAGGGACAGCTCCTAGTAAAGGCATCTTTTCAAATTCAGCTGTACAGACCTCAAAGTTGCTGAAAGACAATAAATTTGACAGTCAGCCAAGTAATTCTTTCCCATCACTTCCAAGAAGATGACTAAAGGCATCTATGACATATTCAAGGGCACAAAAATAGTTCATGCTTACCTGGGTTGGAGAAAGCCTGAACCAACAAAAATACATAATGGGATGACTGTACATGGATGATGGAAATGCAGAAAGGAAAAATGATACAAACTGGTGTGACACACAGTATTGACAAAATTAAAGTCATAGCACTGTAGCAAGGGCCACAGTCTTGACTCGAGTTCAGCCTAATTTAGAGACCAATGGGCACAATGGCAATTTTAACTCATGGCCAGAAATGCTGCTCTAGTACTGAAGGATTTAAATACTCTCCAGCCACTGTGTATACTTCCTGGAAGTAAAATACATAATTCAGCATCACTCACAATAAACTATCCAAAATCGTGCAGAAAGACTCGGTAGCTGGAGACTCACAAATTTCTCATATAAAGGAGTGCTTTCAAGACTACAGCGCTATCAGAAAATCAAGATTTGCAAGGACCACTTCCAAAGCCATGAATCACCTGTAGTGGGACAACCATTGTTCATTAGAGAACTCGCAGCAGGAAGAATGCCTCCCCAAAGTAATATAGGTAGCCAGAAGGGAAATCATCAACTGATTAGCATCCAAAAAGGACAAGAGCATCTCTTCTGTAAATAAACATAAACAACTCTTTTTGTTACAATAAAGTAACAAAACCACTTGACAGAGTAATGTACAATGTACAGAGGACTGCACAGTTTGCTCTTTTTACCCTTTTTCTCCTCTGTATTTCTGACTGAGGTTAATTCTGCCCTCTTACAACATTTTATCATAGTAAATTCCTAAAATTTAGGAATTTGACATTGCTTCACATGGGCTGTGCATTCATGCATGGAAAACCTTGACTAAAATGCAGATATATTGTGGAAGAAGACAGGTGAGGGGTACTAAAGCTCAAAAATTTGCATTTAATTAGTCCATGCTCCTGTGGCCTTAGACTGAATTTCAGATTTACATCAATCTAAATCGGACCTTGTGAATACATTTCAGGCTCAGACATGCAAAAATAATAAAAAAATAAAAAAACAAAAGTATTTATAGAGAAATTCAGGCCTCAGTAACTGAATATTATCAGGCCTCAGTAACTGAGAACAAAGCTCATCACTAGCAACTTCATTTCTTCCAGCCACAGCGTCCAACTGCAGGCTCACTCAGCCACAAGGAAACAAAGCCGCCCAGACCGATGCACCAGCAAGACCCCTGACCAAGAGATAAAATTGTGTGTCCTGAACCACAACTGAGCAGGGGTTCACTTTCTGCTGAAGAAGGACTGTGAACTGCCTCTGGAAATCCTAGTGGCTTTAAATCCAAAGCTACCAGGTCATGCTGAGAGCCAGACTGACTCATGCACTTGTGTGACATTGCAGTTTTTTCACTGCTGGAAAACTTCAGCTTGTGTCCATCACGTACAGCTGGAAGTGAGGGGTGCAATTCTCAGCGCTCGAAGTCTGTGTCACAGCTGGCAGTCATCTCCTGTGTTCCTCCAGCAGGCAGCTCAGGTAATTCAGCTTTTGAGGTCACAAGGACATGGCTCAGCAGCTCCCCTGCTCCTGAGCTAAACAGAGGTGTTGGAATGTGCTGCCTGTCAGCCAGATAATGCTGAGAGCTATGCACGTGCATCTCTCCAGTGAAAACCCACCACTGAGATATGAACCTGGGCTCAAAACACGAACATGTTGCATCCCTCACTGCAGGGGCAGCCCCTGAGGCTCACATGTGCTTCTCATGGGTTGAAACAAAATCCCCTGGTCATTGCTGCTGCCTCTACTTGTGCAAGACACTGCAGACACCACAAGAAGTAAGAGATTCAGCAGCTACAGCTCTGAAAGACATGCACCCTCCAGTTAAAACCCAAGCCATGTACTTCCCCTCCTGCCACCTGTTCCTCAGAGGACAGAACAGGCTGTGAACTCGACAACAAAAGCATTCATAAGGGAGACCACAGAAACATGCATCTGGGAGAAGCAACCAGCTAATCAGTGGGTTCCCTCAATTACTCATAGAGATCTCTGCTTGCAAACAAGAAAACCCCTCTGACATTCTATCACAAGTTCCTCAGTGCCATACTCTGCAGTAAAATAAATCACTCATTTTTATTTAAGATAACTTTCATAGAAATTGGGAATATTTCCAACATTCAATATGTGCAGCTACAAAATCTGACATTTAAAAGGATACATAATAACAGTATGCAAATATTAATGACAGCCTGCAGTGATACAGAACAAGAACAATTTACCACAAAAGAAAAAAATAAACATTTAGGGCCAGAGTACCAGTTAAAGGATGGTTTTAATCCAGAGGGTCACTGGAATGTGAGACAAGGGAAATGGAGGGTGTGGCCTCTGCACAAAGTTGGACTCCACATCTGTTTCATGAGCTGGGATATATTTCAGCAAGAACAGGACCAGGCTGCAAGTACCAATGGTTTTCTTCCTGCACAAGTTGTTTAGTTGTTTATGGGTTTGCTTTTTTTTTTTTTTTGGTATGTAGAGATAGCTCTACATACTGTGCTCATTCAAAACCCCACCTGGAAAGCAGAAATACATTTCCAAGTTTTTAAGCAAGCTTAATCGAACAATGATCTTCAGATTCTTTTCCACAGCTTGTGTTTAAACAAAGTGCTTTGCAAGCCTCAGGATCTTTATTAATAGGACCAGACTGGAAAAAATACAGTAATTTCACAAATGAGAATTTCAGCCAGCAAAGATACTGGATCCATATGCCAAGTCACGTATAGATGAGTGTAACAGGACCTTTTACAAACTAACAGGAAAAAGGGGAAAAATATTCATCATTAAACACCATTTAATTTAGGTCTCTGCACCAAACCTGACACCCCAAACAACACAACTGACTTTGTAAACATTTAAAACTTTGCAAGTATTATACCTTTATCAACATCAAAAGAAGACAACAGCAAGTTTCAGGAGATTAGACAGGCCAAAGTCTGGGTGCTGCAGGTATACTTAGTTATACAAGATGCTTGACTTCAAAGAAATTGATCATCTACGGTAAACAGAAACAGTGAAGACTGGCTCTAATCTACTGTAGTTACATAGAAGTGTAGTAGTTATAAAATCACAGGATCATCTATCTTCATGGCAGCGCAGCAAAAGTGACCGATAATCAGATTCACATAAACTAATGCACAAAAGTATGAGGTATTCTTCTGAAGTAAACAATTCAATTGTATGATGTAATATCAACAGCCTCCAGTATAATTTCCACAGCTTCAATCACCTGTTTCAAAAATGCAAAGCATCCAAGCATAAAATAACAGCAGGCAGTTAAGATCAGCACTTACTCTTCCTGCATACCTGAGGGCACCACAGCCTGAAAAACCCAAACTTTACTTAGGTTACCATTAGCAACTGAACACTAAATACAGTCTATTTAAGTACTGCTGTAATATTCAATTTTCCATCAGCATAACATTTTTTGATTTAGTAGAAAATATATTCAGAAAATCCTTTTAAATGTGAGCTATCAATAACACTTAGATAGCAAGCATTCGAAAGAAAAAACATTACTTACTTTTCTTTTTGAGTCAGCCATGCCTGGTAAGATCCAGGTATCTTCCAAGGGAGCACTAAGGTTTGACACCCCTTTAGAGAAACTTAATGTGAACCATGTGGACTTGTCAGCCAAGGCATGCTACAGAAAGGCTGTCAGATTCTTTTTGTAAGCAGTACAATGCATGCAGACCTCCTTTATTCCCTAGACAAGTAAAAGCCATTTCACTCCATGAAGTGAAATGTCTTTCTATATTCTCAAATGTCCCAGAAAGGCAGCATTGGTGTGAAATTTGAACTCTG
>NW_005054382.1:424025-429403 GCF_000277835.1 Geospiza fortis | reverse complement strand
AGGTAGAGATATTCCATTAGAACAAGAGCAGCAAACACACCTTGCCCAGAAATACTAGTGGGTGAATAACAGAGGTCCTTAGCAGACAAATGAAAGTTCAAAAATCCCCACTTACATGATGACATGTAAACCAGGGTATTCCTTAGGTGTCATTTTCATTTGAGATTTAAATTCTAAATACATATGAAATTTTGAAGAGCTGTAGCCAGCAAAACTACTTTACTATATATAACTCTACAGAAACAAATCTCCTGAGTAACTAAATTTCCTTCCTCACAGTTGTACACAGACATTTGTGCATAAAAGTTAACCAATTTGCAACTGAAGATAAATACAAGTAGAACCAACTACCTAAATATATCTGTGACCTCAATCATCTTCCATTTACTTTACTTTTCAGGCTGAAAGAAGTGTGAAGACGCATTTGCAAATTTCAAAAAGCTTCTGGAAAACAGAACTGGAATACAAACAATCAGTTTGTGTGGGGAATATTGACTAGGTGGAGTTCAACATTTTTACTTCAGGGTACTTCTGTATTCACACCACCATCATACATGAACAATCTCTAAAGGCTAGCATGTTTGCACACACAGGTTCTTTAGGAAGAGAAGTATTTCCACAAGGGAAGAAAAAATTGAAAAAGGACCAGAGAACAGCCTTGCTCTAAAGTCACCAAACAAGGACATAACAGAGACTGAAATCCTCATCTTGCACTTCATCTACATGGCTAACCTTCATTCTAGGCACAGGCGCTGATTTTAGCCAAGCATGACCTTGCTGCTCAGGCAGACCTCAGCCCAAAACATCACCCTGAAGCTTTGCAGAGGACTGGGGCTGGTTGATTCAATCTTCTCCTGTAGAAGCTGTATCAGCATAAGCCTTCCTGGGGAAGCACAGCACCACATCTGAGCCTAATGATTGTGTGCCCCTCTGCAGAGAAACCCTGAAGATCACTCACGTGGGAGTTTTACTAAACAGCATCTTTGCAAGTACTATTACAAGAACTGTAATTGCTCTGCAGGGACAGATTATGCTAGAGACAGACAGAGAAACTGAATAAAGGGAAGCTTTACCTCCTGCTGTCTATACACAGGGTGGCCACTTTCTCTGTATTTTAGGCCACTTGTATTCCTGCCAGTGTCTGGGAGCAGACTAATAAACCACATCAGTGTGGCTCTGCACCTAACCTAGCAAGTCCTGCCCAACTCCACCTGCATCTGCCCCCATCTTTCTCCTGCACACGAGAGGAAGAACAGTGATATCCACACGTCAGTAAGAGCTCCCAGAATACATGAGGTGTTCAACAGCTATAAAAAAACAGAATCTGATCAGAATGGAAATCTACTTCCTGTAACTTTTTAAAATCCTGCAACACACACAAGCCCCTTGCTTCCTGGATTCCAGCTCTTTGGTGTTAACTCATGGACACTTTGCGTAGCAGATAAAAAAACAGCTGGACTCACTTCAAATTCCACCAATCCCAATCAAAGCTTGGTCTTGGCGTTCAAACTGAGTGACAAAGAGAGCTCACTTCCTATATTTATACATGCTCTTTAGAGATTAGCAATAGAAGTACTTTCAAACGTTGCAGAAGTGCAAGCATGAGTCACCACTGTCACTGGGAATTTCACCCAAATGAAGAATGAAGCACTGGGCTCAACATCCTCAGAAATCATATTCCTCCTTCCAAAAAATCCAACATGCATAAGGTGAGATAAGTCCTTGACAAATAAAATCCAAGAATCAGATGCCAGAAATCTGACATTGAACTACTCCTCTACTGCTAATTGCTTCTTCTGTAGCTTGCTTATTTTGTGAATTTGATAGTTTTCCTCAAAATTTCCTAATTTGAAAAAAACACCTACAGAGCAATTAAACTTTCTGAACAAGTTAACTTTGCTTGTGACTATTCAGGATGGGAGAAAATAAGGTTTCCTAGTGTCATAGTTTCCAGTGAAAACTGTTTCTTCTGTTTTCTCCATCCTTCCATGCAGACTCATGGATTTAAGACACCAAAGAGGGAGTAGCAAGTCTGCCTATCAGCCCAGCAAGAGTCAGCTGGGCACAGGCTGAGCAAACACACAATACAAAGCCGCAAACACTGCTGGAGGCTGGAAAAAACCCTTCTTTTCTCAAAATACTCTCCAATGTCTGAATTTGAGGTGAGAAGCTTAAACCAACTCAAAGTTGCATTGTCCAAGGACTCACATATCCCTTCCACTCTGGATGCCAGAACACTCAATTTTTGGCCCCGAGAAAGTCTCATATTTTCTCCTTAGATGAATTCCCCAAGGCATCCCTCAAGTCATGGCAGCCACTTCCAAATCCCAGCTCCTCCCCATTTTCTCATATTCCCTGGTGAAAGACAGTCAGAGTTTCCTCATCAGGGTAAAATGTCCTTTCCCTTGAGGGAAATCCTTTCTGGTAAATATTTCAAGACAAAACAAGATTAAAGATATTACACTAAGATTAAAATGGCTATATCCAAACCAGATCATTCTCCAAGCTTCCTGCTTTGAACCATTGAGGGGCCGGTTGATTGGGCAACAGCTGAGGCTGTTTTGAGTATTTTTGTCACACAAAAAAACTCTACATCTCAAGTAACCAATGGATCTCTCTGGTGTTTTAGCCAAAATACATGAAACAACTTTTTAGTTCCCCCATAAAGCTACTAAGATGGAGGGGGAAAAACGAATTTAGCAATAAACAAAAAGAAATCTCAAATGAGGAAGGTGACCATCTCTTTAAATGAAACTATATGAAAACTGTTCCTGGAACATTTGGAGATTTTAGTATCAGTTACAAACACCGTGATACCAAAAAGACCTTTTAATTCAGAGTAATTCAGCCAGATGATTAATGGACAGGTAAACTAACCCATGTCAAAAAATTAAAGAGTACAGTTTGGCCAGGCAACATACATCAAGAATGAGATATTATTTACCTTTCTCTAAGTTTTAATAAAAATGTCATCTAAACATATAAGAAAGGGAAAAGAGTCTTTGGACCAATGAAAAGATATCAGGAGGGAAAAAAATTGTTTCTGTGATCTAATGCAAGCATAACTGTCTCCCAGTCTGCATTTTGGTTTGTTTTTCTTACACCTACTCCTTTAATAATATATTTTTATTCATTTTCAACTGGCTGGTTTCTTTTAATTTACTTTTCTCTGAAAACAATATTTCAGCGTATTAAAATCACCTCTTTGCCTAGTGGAGTTTTTAGGTAAGTCAACACCAATGCAGAGTTCAGAATGGAACTGTGACATAATTATCAGTCATTCCACTCTCACTTAACACACACAGGATCCAATGTGCTATAGGTGATGGGATCATAGCCACTGACATAACAGTCTTAAGCTATTAAGTCTGTGTTTGCATAAGCTATGCTTGCAAACACACTAGGAAGCCTCAGAATCACAGTGCCATCCCTGTTGATTTATGGCTACATTATTGTGTTGCACTGGCTATAGCACATTGCAGAGCTCAGGGGCTGGTACAGCGGATGGAATGTCCAAACAACACAAATTTTCCAAGTTTAGCTGACTCTAGCTTGGTCCTGAGGCTCAAATACCCTCCAAGCTGAGAAGCACCAGGAGCACATTCCCCACTTCAGCATCACCTGAACAAATGCTGTTTCCTGTGCTCTGACTACCCTGAGACATGAAGCAAAGCAAACAACAGAGGAAGACTGGGAGACTGCCTTCAAAAGCACACTGCTGTTTGGAACAAAGATGCCAGTGCAGATGCTTCCTTTTATGAAAACCATGAAATTTTAATTATCAGTCCTGAAAATTGGAAGAGAAGCTCACCACAGAAATCACTATAATTTCTTCTGCCAATAAATTAATGGCTATTAAATGCTATAACACTGCATAATTTTTATTTCACAGTTATCAAAACAATCCAAGGACTTGATTTGTATTTACACCACGCAACTACTTAATGAGAATGGTACTTCACTACATTTAAGTGGTAATTACTAAGGTCTCAATACAAGAAAGCTCTACAGTCTTAGCTCTTCATCAAGTCAGTACACTTTTCTTCTCATCCAGGTTTTTCACAGACTCCATGTTAAGCCTGGGCATGGATTATGCACAGCATCCAGACCCCAATTCTCCAGGCAAGACAGTGGTATCAACTATAAATGTCACTTACCTCCAAAATATAACTATGTGTTGCTGCTTCATCAGTGAAATACATCCTAAAATAGTAAAAATACTTTGAACTTTCATTCTCAGGTGTGCAATTTCCCTTTTGCTGCGATATACAGCAATCAAAGACCAGGGGTTTTGTCAAAGGGGTAGTGGTCATCTGATATGGCTGGCCATCCTCCTTCCCTTGCATGCCTGCTGTCCTGAATTCAATGCACTACCTGCTGCTGGCTCTGGGCATAAAACAGGACTGATACCCAACTGACAGAAACAATAATGTGTTTGCACCTAGTAGTTAATGGTAGACTGACAAGCACAATCACAGGAAGTAATAAAAGTTTCATGGTGCTAGCACGTGACGTGCCTAGCAGTGGTCACCACGCATCGAAATACTCACGGCACCATTACCCTGCTGAAAGAAGTGGTTCCAATTTGTTTGGTGTATGACCACTAGATTCCTGATGAAATCACTATCACTACAAGTACCAAAGGTATTTGTTTCTATTAACTAACTTAGCTGACTTACCATTACCTCTAAAAACTCTCATATTACTACAGCAGCTGAATGCACTAACACGTACAGTTGAGTGGGTACAAAAACATGTATAGAGACAGACATTAAACCCTGCTGCCCAAAAAACCCCCAAGTAGTCTCTTCCAAATTTTTACACAAGGTTTTAAAAATAAAAGGGTGTATAAAAAGAAGTTTAATTTAATGTCCAATACTGAAGGACTCAAAGTGAAGCAAGGAAAAAAAAAAAAGCACATCGCAGTGTATCCCGTAATTGATACGCTAGGAAATCCATCAACCCATCCCGCCAATCCAGCAGCCGCGCTCCCAGGACCAGCGAAGCAAGCCAGCTCCGACTGACAATTCCCACACAACTTCAACAACAGCAATAAAAGTATTCATCACTGACATGGGTGCAAACGAGAGCGGCACCAGCCCTCGCATGCAATAGCAACAACTCGTGCTGGAGTTTATTTATGACTTCAGGAGAGGAGGCAGCTGGTTGTTTTTACGCGGCTTTTTTTTTTTTTTTTTCCCTGCCGGAGCAAACGAGAAAATGTTCCTAATAAGGCTGGTGGAAGTGCAGCGGCTTCTCAACAGCACCAGCTCTCGTGAAGGAAATTAAATAAAGTATGGTGTTATTATCGGGACGGCCGCGGGAGCGGTGCCGGAACCAGCCACGGAGAGCCCTGCCGGTGCTGGGCTCCGCCCAGC
>NW_005054382.1:372659-423236 GCF_000277835.1 Geospiza fortis | reverse complement strand
CTCCGGCCGGCCCGTCCCGCAGCCCCGGCGCAAACCGCACCGGCCCCTGGCAGCACCTGGGGGCGAGGAACCTGGTCCTGCGGGCGAGGACCTAAAGGTGAAGGAGAGAGGGACAAATAAAACGTAACTTTCCTGTTCATGGTCTTACAGTGCGTACTTTCAGTGAACTGGCTCGTGATTCTGTCACACATAGACTTTTCAAAACAAAATGCTATGTCATGGCCTATTTGTTATTTCATGAATGTGTCTTTACACAAACTGTAGAAGATCAAACACATTCTGAAGGAAAATTGCATTCTGCTCTGTTATATAATTAGTAGTGACTTCTGTGTGACTTGCCTGGGGAGATTATTCCATCAATGGAAGTGTTTAAAAATGTATAAACCTCCCTCAGCTAAGCACAGCCTAAGCAGAGCCTAGGCCAGGCTACATGATTTCCTGAGCCCCCTTTCACCCTTATAATCATTTTTAAATACTCTGTACAAATATTGGTAAGGGCAGCAACCCCCCCCAGTTACTCTGAGTTGTTCTCTGAGGAAGTGGCCTTATCGTAGTGCTGCATGACATAAATGGAATTCATCAGTTTCCAACCTACAATCTAGGCAAACGCTACTAGTACATCGCATTATCTCAAAACAGAGGTAGCGCAGTACTTTAGGGGAAAAGGAGAAGGTATCTTGAGAGAAAAAAAAGAAATGTGTACAATATTACAAAATATATCCTGGAAAGATAAATCAGTTGAGCCAAAGTTTTTATGTGCTCTGATGCTGATGTACAGTACTCAACAAGCTTCCAGTTATGGATCTTCCATGGATCTTAATCCCTATTGCAGAGGAAATAATCTTCAAGTGTTCCCACGGACAGTCAACTTGGCGTGAACAAAGAACACAGTATCTGCATTTACCAATAAAGTCCATTTTTGTCTCTCGGGTGCACAATCTGTGCTACTCCCCTTCCTGGAAAACAAGGCAGGGTAGATACTTCAGCAGTTGCAGAGCATCTATTGGAAAGCAGCACCCAACAGAAAGAAACCTTATATAACAAACTTTAAATCATCAGAATCTCCAGGCAGGTAGGCGGGAAAAAAGGGGTAAAAAAAATAAACCCTGAATGCCTGATTTTCTCTTCTGAATTTCTGCTTCTTATTTCAAGGATTTGTTTTCAGTTGGGAAACTATGCATGTATCATATGCTCTGATTCCCAATATTTGTTTGTCTGCTCTGCAGGTTTGACCACAGAAAGTAGATGAGCAAGATGGGAAGAGGTTTGCAGGATTTCTATGCTCAAGTTCTATACCATCACCAGCTTCTTCTAACCACAGATGCAATGCAAAAGGAAATGTAAACCATTGCAAAAGGTTTAAAACAGGGGTGTTGTTTCTAATAAATACCCCAAGGTGAAAATAGTATGGAGGAGAGCAGAACTTCAGTGGTAGAGAAGATAGAGAAGAAGCAAACCAGTAAAGGGAGAGATGTGAAACTTAAAGAAAACAGAGTAATTCAGGGAAAGGGGGAAAAACAGGAAGGTAAAGAATGCCCTAGAGGGAGAAGCCAGAGAGGGGAAGGACTAAAGGTGAAATTTTGCAGGTCAAACTTGTTTGGCCTAGAAACTCATTGCCACTGAAAAGGAGAGTCTGCCTCCCATTAACCCTCTTCATCCCCCTCTTCCAGCCACACACTGCCACCACCTCCCTTCCCTCTGCCTCCGTACTTCTCACAAACCAATACAGCAAATGAAGCACACACCTTTCTTTCCATTTAGCAGACTGAATCAGCCCTCTGAGGGAGGAGATGAGTGCCAGAGCTGGCACAAAAGAAATCTGGAGACTGTCTAGCTGGGAGTAGGATACTGGGGGCAGATGAAGAGCATGCATGGAAGTGCTCTGCAATAATAACAGGTTGTTACATTGGTGCAGCTAAGATTAAAAATAAAGAATATATGATAAGGAAACTGCAGTTGAACTTTTTATGATGACAAGGAAGAGTTATGAGCAAAAACTTACAGTTTGGCGGTTAACAACCCAGAAAAACACAGGTTACTAAATCCGGCTTTATTCTGTACACATAATATAAAAAACACGGAGAAAAGATTCCTGTGTCTACCTAGTATCAGAATTTAAAACTAATTGGTGACTACAGAAGGTGTTTTCAAAGGCCAGATCTCAACAAAAGCTTTCTGCATTTTGAACACAAGCTGCTATGGCTGTGATTAAAAAGCTCCCTTACACTGCATTTATGGTGGCCAAGGAGTCTCTGATTTCAGACTGCTCAGGGTTTGGAGCCCACCCTGGTCTGCAGTGAAGAGGAACCCACTGAGCTGTACTACTCAGTTGCCCGCAATCATCTGTCCCTCTCTTCAGCCACTGAGCAACCAAGATTTACAGACACATCTTTCTGGCCATCCTGATTACATTTTACCCGTTCACATTCCATCCTTATTCACTTATGATGCATTTATGATTCCTCCCAGCTGTTCTTTCCAAATTTTCTTCCTCCTTTATTTACCTGATAATGTGTACCCAAGGAATGCATGCAGCTCACTTTGGGAAGTGCAAACCTCCTAGGTTAGCTTCTCTTAAGAGAGAAAGCATCACAGTTAGCTTCCTGTATGTTCATTCCAGGGCAACTCAATCCATTCATGCTTTCCATGATTCCCATTGTGGCTGTTCCTTAAACAGCTTTGAGGAGCTGTAATGTGGGCTTTATACCTGCAAACAGATTTTATTAAATCTGTCACTCCTCTCCTGATGTCTGATGTCTCATCAGATGAGGCAGGAAGAAGTTTCCAAATGCATCCTGTTTTGGGAGGACAGCCAGCATGGTCCTTACTGCAGTAAAGGATTTGTCTAACCTGAATGTAAACATCTACAATCTCCACCTCGGCTTACCACCCTATGCTTCCCACTTCCACAGGAAGAAGCCCACCCATCTGGTGTGTATGTATGTCACTCCAAGTAGACATCTAAAGTAGGGCACAGAAATTGAAGTGCTACTTCAGAGGGAGTTCATGACAATTAGGTCAGAGGCTGCCCTTCAGGCATCTGCAGTTAAGTGAGGAGAAGCCCACCTGGGAGACCAGCTATTAAATCTCATCTGACTTTCAGAAAAGTCCTTAACAGTCTCAGTGCCTTGGTTCTTTGGGTTCTTTGCATTCAGAAAAGCAGGGGCTACCATACAGGTGAAAACACAATCACTATCTTCAGGTGAAAAAGCCTGAAGCAAGCATGAAGGTCTTGTTTCACCTGACCTTTCCAATAGTGCACGAAAGCAGCTTCCATACAGAGGTAACTCCACATCTGGAAAAGACTCGCCTCTGTGGCTGCTGAACCAGAGGCAAGAGTGATACTGGCAGCACACTTCTTCCTTGGGGAATTAGCACTTTTCTTATCCTGGCCAAATGTTCATTTGGTCACTACAAGTAATGGTTTAAGTCTAATTCCCAAAAAGAAGAGAGAGAAAAGATGACAGACAAGTATATGAAATGCACAAAGTTCTATAAACAAAACCTAGAAACTAAGGAATCAGAATTTAGGGATAATACATTACAAAAATATTTTGTTCAAAACTCTTTTTCTTTTATTTATTTGCTACCAATCAAAATATGTTGATAATTTCTTACCAGTTTGTAACAGAACTTAGGGAAACAGTACTTAATGCCCATGAAGAATGAAGTGCCACCTCACTCCTGGAGATGCTTCTTTACAATAATCATGCAAATCTTCTTAGACAGAAAGAAATCCTGTTTGGAAAGAACTTGATCACTGTAATTTCCTCGATGTCTGAAAGCTCTTTATATGAGACCTAATACATGAGAAGAGTGTGACCCTGTTACTGCTCTCAAGGAGTTGCCCAAGTTGGTGAGGAAGAAGTGAGTGCCCTATTCCTGGGGGGCACGTACAAAGCAACCTGAATGCAAACACTTATCTGTGCCTGCACCAGGTGGAGGAAGAGGAACTGCACCTCGTGCACACCCACAGAATGCTCCTGAACGCTCCTGCCAACGCCGAGGAGCCCTCGAGGGCAAACCAGACTCCAGATTATAACCTAAAGCTCCAAAATGTGCTGTGCAAAGGGGCAGGAGGAGCAGCTTTTCCTAAGAATGTAATCAGTACACATCTAGAGGAGGACCCTTGACTCTTCTCCATGCCCTCTGCCTGTGGTCACTCAGCCAGAACTGCCAGAGCTGCTGCTGCCAGATGGGGCATCAGCAGGGAGAGAGCAGCAGCAACAAATGTAGCCACAGGGAAGGGTGAGAATCAGGACAATAGGGCCCGAGGCCAAAACCAGCTGTTCTGGTAAGTACTTGATATAAGGAATGGACAACCCATGGAGCAATCCCAAGGGAAACCTTTCCCATAATGTGAAAGATGTTAGCAAACATCCAGGAGTTTGTTAGCACTGGTGTGCTACCAGAACCTCATGCAGGATAAATCACTACACTTCTTAATTTATAAGTCCCTATATATATGCATACTGTGTAATTGACTCTTGGGCTGTGATGTCCTACATGTGATAGTGCATATTAGTGCACTATGAGTTATCAGCAGCATGGCAAAGAAATTTAATCTAAAATACTTTTGGTTTAGAAAAAGGTTAAATTACTTTGTATCCCTTACATATGCACAATGGTCTCTGTTTCCAGCATCAGTGAAAATTCACCAGAATATCTTTAAACTGAAACTGCAAACCACTAACTTGTAGGTCAAACAAGGTACCCTAAAACATAGCATAAAATATTTTTTCAACAAAAATTAGCATTAACCCCATGGGTCACTAGAATTAATTTGGGTTTTAAAGCTGCAAAAGAAAATACCAGTTATCCTGTCATATTTTTCTCGCCTTAGAGGCTGCAGTTTAAATAAATGTGACCATTCACAGTTTCATGTGAAGATGAATGACTGGGTTTCAGGCCTAATTTTTTTTTAATGTTTGTTTTTCCTTGCTGACACAGGTCAAGATAATTAGGCATGCAAGCCAAAACCTCAGTGAAGTCTCATCTCTGTAAATCTTACACATCTGGGAAAATAACAATTCACTGGAAGATTTTTCTAGTTCCTGAGAGTGGGTAGATCTCCATGTATTTCCTTCCTTGTTTATCTCCTTGCAACTCACCTCCACTGTAAAGTAAAACTGGGCTGTGCTCTCACTAGCAATTATTCTTCTCCCTTAAATGTCTTCCAAGAACTGAAGAGGGAGAAAAACACAATTTTCTTTCATTACATATGACTTTTACAGAAATTGCAGCTATATAAGAGAAGTTTTTAAACCACTAACTTGAAACAAAGTCACTCACAGATACATGATCTGGTTGCTCAGATTAGAAAGAAGAATGCTTATCATCAACAGACAGCATGGGCTCCTATCTAAATTTACCATCTAAATATTTGACAAGAATTTAGGAGGAGGAAGGGCTCTTTCACAAACCAAAAATTTATTCAAAATTGTTTCATGAATAGTATGGGATTGTTAAAATCCATTTAGTCTGTGGAGCAATAACTACACAATAAACTTCCCAAGAAGTAACGTGACTACTGTACATTTTGATTTAATGTTGTAATTCATAAACCAGTTTTGCAGTGTAAAAGTAATTACTTCAAGACTGGAACAAGACCAAGCCTCTTGTGACCCACAATAATAATATTCATAATGTTAACAAACCTCTTCAAATGAAGTCATTGTTTAATACATTTCAGGCTATATGTGAAGTGGTTACAAACATCATGTTTTTGTAGTTGTCAATAATTTGGGGATCATGTAAGCAGATGGACATTGTGTTCTTCTAGATTTCAACTGTAAATTAAGAGTCAGGGTATTATTATTCATAGTATTCACTGAGGCTGGTTGAAAAGCTAGTGTTCCAGCTGAGAAGGAACTTTGCTTTTCAAAATTTGACTTTCATCTGATTGAGTCTAAAGCCAACATTTTCAAAGTTTTTGTGAACTATTAATTTCTGTACTTTTTTTTCTTTGAGCCAGATAAAGACAAATCATGAAGCAGTCTGCTGGTTAGCAATGAGCCTGACAAAAATTCCTCTTTTCTCTGAGCCCTGGCAGAGCACTCATGCAAACTGCCCTTGGAGTGACAGTCCCTGGGAGGCATCCCAGTACATCTCTGCTCCAGGGCAGGGAGCCTGGGAAGCCAGAAAGGCAGCCTGAGAATTACTATGGAATTAGGATTTGCCACAGTCCTGTGAAGCCCTGAGGTCTTGGCACTGACAAGCTGCAGGGCTGTGCCATCTCTGGCGGTGCCAAGCCCTGGCAGGCAGCCTGTCCTATAGCTGGGAGGCCTCTGCAGAGCAGCTCTGCCAGCCAGCCCACACTGGTATTGGAACTGAGAGTTTTCAGGATCACTGGGCCTGGGCTTGGATCACTTGATGGACATTACCAAAGATATACACTCTTGAATCAGTCCCAGGCCTTGGGCTCTGGGACAGCCCAGGAGGATTTTTTCTCAGTCATAAACCCAGAGTCTCCATGCAGCCTGCTTGTAACTCAGGGATAGTTTTCCTGGAATGATTAGAAGTGAATTCAAGGAGTTGCAAATGAAATATTTGAAATCCAATAAATCAGTTTATTCCCACTATAGTAAATTTCTACTCATTAGCGTGATTAATGGCTTTTGAAATGTTTCTTCTTTTGTATTTATAAAACGGAATCATATCCAATAACCTCACACACTGAGTTCCTTATGAGGTATTTTGAACTTGTATATATGACTGTCCACTGAATTAGCAATGAGCATTTTTACAGAGTGCTCTAGCAATTTACATTCACTGCCTGGTTTTACTCTGAAGAACAGGAATGGTTACAATTTCACTGTGTGGAGTCTGAGGGTTTCAAGCAGTAATGAGTTTTATTTAAGCATCATTTTCCCTGGCCATAAGTTTATTGTTGTTCTCACCTTGAGGCTGCAAAAGCACCAAAGCATATTTGTTTTTTAGTAAGAAACTTCAGTCACCTAATGATTCAGGCATAAAAGTTTCCCTGACCTGTCATGATAAGTGATAGAAATAGGAGGAAACAGACTTCATTACTCAAAGTGGAGATGGAGAAATGCAGAATGTTCAACACTCTGCATGCCTCTTACCCTAAGTCTAAAAACATTGTAAAGAAGTTAGGAAAAGAGCAAACAACAACAGCCAAGTCCAAGTGTTCCAGGTGTGACTCCTCTTCAGATTCAGATAGTTTCCATCAGTGTCTATGCATGAGTTATCTTGGTCCCCATTTGGTCCTACTCTATACAGACAGTAGAGTTGAAAGAGTTTGGGACATGGCAGTCTAAAGCAGATGCTGTGTTTGATCTGCTCCACACATTTCCAGACCCAGATGAGTGCAGTGACTGTATGTGCCCACCTGGAGAAGCTGCCATTGCAGACACATCCATTACAGAACCCTAGAACAAGCTGTGCTACCCAAAGGTAGGAATGACTGTGTTAAAGACCTTTGGTCCAACTGCCTGGATAGCCTGTTTCAACAGTCATGTGTTTCTACAATCTAAACCAATGCAAGTTGGAGCTTGGGGAAGGGATCTGTAAGAAGCCCTTTCTTATATGTCCAGGCAAAATGGATTCATACCTTACCCAACAAGACCCATGGACTAACTCGGTACTTAGCAGTGCACATTGCTGAAAACACAGCCCAGTAAACATAAAGCAAAAGGTGCATTTATTGTACTTTTGTTCCCCCTGCAGCAGTCATGACAGCAGTACTACATGTGACTGCATGTAAATGTGACATGTCACTCTCACAAATGAGTCTACATTCCAAAAGAGCTGAGTTTAACTGAAGAGTTATAATATGTTAGTGCTTAAACTGCTTCCCAGTTGTATTCAGAAAAAAGGTTAAATCACCCAGCACTTGGGCGTCTGGTTCTCCCTGTTACCTGGAAACTGGAGCTCTGAGTGCAAGCACTGTAGAGAAAGTGATTTAAAAAGCAACAGGAACATGAAAGCACCATTCATATCAGACATGCACCATCATCCAAGCAGTTTCTCCGACTGCAGAGCTGTATTGTTTTAATCTGCAGGACCCTTTACTTGATGGAAGTATACTGAATTCCTCATAGCTTGGGTGCAATTATTCCAGTGTACCCCATACTGTGGCTATTCCCTTTGCAGGGGTTGGAGGAAGGTGAAGGCAAAGCACAATCCACAGCCTTCCAGATCTAGGGATCCAGAGGTGTTATAGTCACAGTGCTGCTGAGCAAGGACATTTATGCTAATCTGGGAGGGGAAGATCCCCCAGGCAAAACAGCTTGGGAAAGGCTGGGTTGTATAAAAATGTTGGCCATTGTCAGGCAATTGTTTTGTAAAAAGGTAAGCTATGAATTGAAAGTACTGAAGCTGTTCTTAAAGATTCTCCCACCAGTCTGCTCTCCTTTGGCAGTAAGGAAGCCCAGTTCCTTTGTAGTTAAATTCTTCTCAAGTGACTTGTATTGCTTTAACTGTCTTGGTAAGACTCGAAAAAATGTAAGTATGGAAAAAGCCTTGGAACGACTCACAGCAGTTTTACACTAACTTGATAATAGTGATGATTTCAATGAAGCCAGCATAGGGAAAGGCAGGAATAATGTAGCAGTGAAAGAGAGCCGTGCTAGAGCTGTGCTCTTTATTCTCCCTTTTTGTCCTGTTCCCTTGATTAAACAGTCGAGGAGAAATCTTGGAAGTGGTCCTGCACACGATTTGTGCTCCTAAGCAGAGCCAGAATGCTGTGAGCCAAGCGCCAGGCTGAATATCCAAACTTTTTCTGTTTATATTGAGGCATATATTCACTGGGTGCTGGAGTTTGAGACCACTGCTCCCCACACACCAGCTGGGAGGTATCAAACTCCATGTGCATTATCCACCCATTCACCTCCAATTAGAAAAAGTGTCCAGAAGATGCTGAGAACATCAAAGTGTTAAGGAAAAGGAATTCATCCACACAGGACAAAGAATTTAGGCTGTTTACAACTTTCCACTCTCTGATGTTTATTGCAACCCCCGCTGTAAAATCTGTCTCCATCTGCAGTACCTTGTAGTGAGAGAGTTAATGAAAACCCAAGCCACATTCCAAGGATGGCAATTCAGAATGAGAGCGACCTCAGCATTGTTTTGCTAAGATCTCAAATTGCCAATACTGCAAAATGAAGTAATGGTCTCTGTCAACATGTAGTATGCTCTATAAATGGGATTGCCTGTTCATCTGTCAATAAAACATGCAGAAAAGCACTATTTGATTGGCCTGAGAGAAGCTGACTGCTTGCTTTGACTTCTTCCTTAAGATTTACTTGAAGCATGAAACTGCTGAAAATCTCCAGTGAGTAAAAATGACAAAAATATATTAAAATTAATTAAATTCATTTGCAAATAGACTTCACTTTATGTAGTTGGTCTTGAGCTAGCATTTCTTTATCAGAAGAATTAAATCTAAAGTTAACTAAAGCACTGAATGTTGAAAGTTAATTTCCATGGACTTCAGTACTAACCTATAAAACTTACATCTTTTTACAAACAGAATATTACTTCAATAGTTAACTCAGAAACGTCAGACAGTTTTAATAAATTTATAGACAGCTTCCAGATTGAATTTTGCTGATCCAGGCTTCTTAGGCAGAGTTTATGGAGCCAGACTTGTCATATGAGCTATTTCTATAAGCCTCAGGTAAATATACACAGGGTTCGTGTTGTTAGAGAAAGTGTTTTTTTCTCTTCTAAAAAATTTAAGTTAATCTTAAGCAAAAACAAAAGTTCATTCAGTACATTTTGTATTTGTTATTTTTGACCCATTTGGGAAGTATTTTCCTTCCACAGATCTGCACTGTCCCTGCTTCTGTCCAACTCATTTTAACTCTTTCATTTCTTCTACCACTCTGTTTCACAGACTGCTGCTCTGATGTCTGAGTTAGAAACAGCTGGACGGCACAGCTGGAGGAAAGGAAAGGTTTTTCAGGTATTTCCTTCTCCTTCCCACCCAGCAGCTCTCATGTGCTCCCTTTCCTATGTGTCTGCCTTAACTCAAATTTCATAGAAAAGTTTGACCTGTATTGCAAAACCAATTTAGAATTTTAAGTTGTTACTCATGTAGCTGAAGTCCTGATGTGGATGCAATTACAGGGATCAAATGGATATGTTTTATTTCCATTGCAATTCAAAATTGCTATGGCCATCTAAAGCAGCTTCATTAGAGAATCACTCTGTAATAGCAGAGTTCTTCACTTTACAAAAGCTGGAATTTGTAAACTCCATAGCCAAAGCTGTGCCTCTTAATTTAAGATTTCACGTTATTGTTCTTTCGATGGAGCATCACATAAAAGTTTACCCATAAAACTCAGAATTAGAGTCAAAAGCACACCAAAGTACTCAGAGACAGGATGTCAGGATCAAAGGATCTGTAGCTTCCCTTTTAGGTAATACATGGGCCTGCAAGCAAGATGGGAAAACATCCTTCCCCCAGGTTTCATCTATAACATCTGTCCATCCACCATTGGTACTAAGCTGAAATTTGCAAAGCAATGCAGTTTGTTTTTTCTACTAAAGTATGATATAGCTTACATATATAAAGGCAAAGGATTGTTAACAAACATGCTAAGTCTTGCTGTGACAGATAATGAGATGAAAAGTAGCATTAACAGATAAAGAATGAAGAAACTGATATTGCAATACAACAGGGATGACCAAAATTCTTGCCCCTTAGCTGAGAATGGACACCTTCATGTGATCAATGCCCGAGCCTGAGGGCCTGCTGGAGCAGTTCTCAGAGATGAACACATCTCTGAGAGATGAACAGAGATGGACACAGATTCTCAGAGATGAACACAGCCAGAAGCTCCCACTGCTCCTGTCTGAGACACCACTAAATTTCTGAAACTGGGAACCCAGTCAGCCCAGCAAGGTTGGCCAAGCAATTACTGTTGGCTCAGCTCTTACTCACAGCCAAGGATACGGATCAGTCGCTGGGCAGCTCAACTCCCCTGCTGCTTCATGATGGAATTACAACCCTTGAAATGCCCTGTGAAGACTGGAGAGAATGGCTACAACCCGTAAGAGACTCCAAACAAAACGAGAGCAATGTTCACATGACAGAGACCCAGGCACACTGTCCGAGATGAAAAAAGGTAGATTGTCACTTTTTGTTGGTTCTTATGAGAAGGCAGGCAGCAGTATTTTGCTGATGATGGTGTTCAGGCCTGGTGTTTTTCTGCAGAACACTCCAACAAAAGATATGAGACAACAAAGCCATGTCTGAAAATCACCCATGACAGACTCTTCTGCTCCCTCTGTACTGTCTGCTCCCAGATGTACAGCCGTACCAGCACAAAAAGTTCTTTTGTGATCCTGGGTAAATTTGTATGCTAACAGAAATTACTGATCCCATGGGTTCACAGAGAGAAAAAACTGTATGCTGTTCCTTATTTAATTTCAAGTAAAAGCATCTTGGCTTACTTAAATGGTCCACACTGAAGATTTGACTGATTTCTTGCTTGAACCATAAACATCCAGCTTGCATACATCCTGGTCAGTTGGTAGCTCTGAGACCCACCAGCACAGTACAGTGATGAACAGATGGTTGCAGTGATCTGTTCCATCAGCCTAGAGGGACCCAGAAAACAATGCTTGTGTATGTCTGCCTACCATCTGGATTATTCCAACAAATGGGATAGTTTTTAGACTGCTGTGGTTGCCCTGCTGATGTGTGAATGAATGTTCTCAGTATTGTGTTACTTCACTTCAAAAACACTGTGAAACATTCACATTCATACACATCTCCCTCTTACTCTTCATTTAATCACAGGCTGCTGACAATGGCTGTAATTCAAGGTAGCAGCTAACTACTCACATAGCTTTGCGTATGTCTGTACCAAAGACTGTTCATACTTTTAAAATTCTAAATCTAATTTGGTTCTTTTTTGCCTTTGATTGTTTATAAAGCATTAGAGCAGTGTGGTGAATCCCACAGTGACCCCTGGAAATTTTAACTATGGGATTCACATGGAAAATTACTTCTAAACCAAAGGCAGAGGAAACTACACACCTCTGGTTGTGATATCTGCTATATTAAAGCTTGATCTGCTACCTCTGGTATGACCTCAGATCCAGCTAAGGGTCTCAGATGGAGAAGCCAACTCTCAGGCACTGTACTTCAACTGGAGAAAGCCACACAGGAAAGTTTCACTATTGCACCCTGTGTCATGACCTCTTATCAGTTCCTCCACATTCACCTACAGTGTACCATCCAAGGAGCAGAGTGTTTCACTTTGGACTCCAAAATGTGTAATCCTGACAGAGGTGCAGCACAAAAAATGCTGCAGGAGGTGCCAGCCCATGAACCATGGTGCCCACTTGATGGAGGCTAAAAAGAGTGCTCGAGGGCTGGCATGACACACAGACCTACACTCTCCCTTTTTTGGTGGGAATCCAACCAAAACAAGTGCAGAGCAACTCTCAGCAGAAGGGAGGAGAGTTCACTGTATCTGCAGTGAACTGAAGCCACCCATGTGCCTCAGGCTCGCTGCAGCTGGACCATAGCATTCCTTTGGAGCTCATGTATTTCTCAGAGGCTTTTCTGTTTGTTTTCTTAACAAAGCTTTGCAGACTTTTTAAGTGAGGGAAGGGAAACTCAGATATTCCCCTCCCTCTGTTTTAAAAAATCAGGCTCAATTTTTTAAATAGATATAAGAAAAAATCTCTATTAGAATCTCCCAATCCTTTAAGGTCTGAACTTCATGGCTTTTTTAACTGACTCAGGAACTTTTAATGTTTTAACTATCACATTTATTTTCAGTTGAATATTCTAAATGAGCAATTCCATTATGGCAAAATTGATATTATTGTAATTGAACAATATGATATCTATCCAAAGGAAAAGAAATTAAGTGAATCACTCTTCTTTTGATTTAATTCAGAAGTTAAATCCAAATACCTAAGTGAACTTGACAGTGTCTGTCACTTTGTCTGCAAGTAAATTCTTATTTCTTCCCTCCAGCACTGGAACATAAAGGTGCTGCCAATATGTGGATAAGCACTGTGCATTACAAAAAACAGCAGTACGTTCATGCCTTGTGTTGTAATGGAAACTCTCAATTTAAGATCTGAAGAGCAATAATAAAGAGAAGGAAAACTTGGAGCTGCAATTTTTATCATAGCTGGTAGGATTTTTTTCCCCAAGTGAGGTCAGGAAAACAGGCTGGAGACCTACATTTATGAGGCTCCTCGTTGTCAAGCACAATAGGACTGAAGCCCGTTGTTCTCCTGGAGGTGACTGAACTGTGTTTCACTCCAACTTAGCTGGCTGTGCCCATGTCACTGAGGGTGGAATTTGTCTTAACGGACTGCCAAAAACCAAAGAAGTTTCTCACTTAATGAGAAAGCCGTGAAAAGGTTTGGTATCTGTGCAGTATGTTAAACAGCTGCCCTGCACCTTTCAAACACTGAGATTCTGTGCAGACTCATGAAGGGGGTGGATTGCCACTAGAGGAGTGGTCCTGCATTCCTCTACTCTTCTCATGTCCATCCACTCCAGGTTTAGTGTGTTTGTGGCAAGGCTGCCACTCTGAAGGGAAATTAATAGTCTTGTGGTGGATTAACTGTCTGACACATCAATTCCCCCTGAGGTCACTCAACTGCTGCAGTGTTGTAGGGGAAGTGGGAGCAATGGATGATTTCAGGTTGCTTTAAACTGGAGTAATTAAACATTTGGTGCAACTGTACATTGTCTTTTCCCAAATCCTGTGTATTTGGCGCACACTACTCCAAAAAGAGATGACATTATGTGTTGATTTTTCTACAAAAGGAAAGCCTTTATCAGCATTAGGAAATAATTCTATTGTGGAATTTACTGTAGCAACAGCGAGAACCAGGAGTAAAAATGGGTTAAGGAGTTTAAAAACGGAATAAAGATGTTCCCAGCCATCAGTGGCTATTAAACAACATCACTCAGATTGTTTTGGACAGTACTGCCTGTTGTGCAGAAGACCCTAAATCACTAACCACAAGGAAGGAAAAAACATAACTTTCGTCTTACACTTCTTAATTGTTCTGCTGTCTACTACACTTTCTTTAATCATCACTCCTGCCTCCCACAGGAAAGAGCATTAGGGTGTTAGGGATCCTCTCTTCATCTCCACCAGGATTCCAGTTCTTATGTTAATGTACCCACACCTCACAGGAGTCTGGCACCTCATCTGTGGAGTCCCTCAGAGAAAAACACAGTGCTATCACTAGCATTCTTGACCTGCCACTACCAAAAGTTTACAAATGCTGAACTCCTCCATAAAGAGTTGCTTGAAAAGGGGAGCCTGAAAAGGGGAGGAAAGAAAGGGGAACCATGAAGCCAAATGTCTTCAAAAAGAAAAATGGAGCAGGAAAAACAGTACAGCTGCAAAGTGAATTGCTTTTGGACCAAATTATATCAGTAAAAGTGATTTTTTTTTACTAAAAGGATAAATAAGAACAAATACTAAGAGGAAACATTTTTTTAATTTTAGATTTCAGATTTGATTTTAATTTCACATGATTTATTAACTTAAGCTTTTGCATAAAGATTCAGGTTTAGACAGATCAAGTTTCTCTGCAGAAGGGGCCTTTAGGTCTCAGTAGGCTGAAGGGGATGTAGTCAGAGATTTCAGTACTGCTGTTCACTGGTGCTCCCATTTCACAAGACATTAATTTGCCTTTCACTCTAGAAATCAGGATGCTATACAACCGATCTACAAATGAAAGCAGGTGTTCAAGAATACTCTTGAAGAAGGATGCTTTGCTGAACTTGAAGCCAGAGGATTGGTATGGACCCAACTCACATATGCCTGCATTAATTCATGACATTGAAACACAGTCCTTTGATATGAGTACAGACTCATATTCCGAGAACAAGACCCTCTGCTGGATGGCTCTTCTGACTTTTATTTTCAATTCATCAGTGGCGGGGAAAGCTTGGCAGAGCATAGCATAATTTGACAGACACTCTGTCCAGAGCCCCAAATCCCCCCTGAGCTGTGTGCACAGCCAGACACACACCTGCCTCCTTAGAGCACAGCCACAGCAGGGCAGGAAGGTCCTGCTCCCTGCCCAGCACAGGCTCCATGCTGGGAACAGCAGGCGCAGGGGGAGCAGCAGAGCTTTCACAGCTGTTATGAGTAGAACAGCTGCCCATTTTTTTTATTATGTTGCAGAGTTCACAGGTTGGGCTAGTTTGCTGCCAGGGTGGAGTTCTAACTGTTCATTATTGTAATCACCTGTCGTTTTTTTGTTAACTACCTGTCACTGATGGCTAAGAATTCCCCCTTTTGTCAAGTGGCACCCAGCTGCTTCCTGGAGGATGGCACCCAGATGGTGAAGAGGAAGGGACATCGAGTTAGCATGCAAATGACATCGGATCCAGCATGCAACTGGAGAAACCCCTCACCAAACCTAGCCAAAACCCCCTAAAAACAACGAGCCAACACAAAATTGATGAATCAAAGTGACGACTAAACGTGAGGAACAGAATCTTGTATCCAGTAAGACCCTTTTTAACCCTCACCCTAACCGCAAGATGTTTGCTAGACAGAGAAGCTCAAATGTTAAACCAGAAAGCAGGGAATCTCCTGATGCTCTCATGAGGATGGAACCCCCAGCTCTGCCCGCAGACCAGTGGACAAAGCTGCACTCTTCATGCTCCTCCGAGTCACTCCTGGGAGCAGCGGCGGTGTGAGCGCAGACCCGTCACTTCTCCCCCCAGAGCTGATCACTTTTAATAAAGGCATTAAAAAGGAGAAAGGTCTCCTGCCCGTGTTTATTTCAACAGCTGTGCCACAGAGCTGGGCACAGAAGGCACGAGTGGGACAGCAGGAGTGGAAAGGACAGAGTCTGCAGACAGCTTTGGTGCCCACAGCCAAGCACACTTATTGACAGGGAAGGAGAAAGGCAGGCCTGTATTTAACAAAAAAAAAAAAAAAGCAGATATTCTCTCTTGAGAAATGCTTACTGCTTTGAAAGATCAACGTAAAGCAACAGCCTCATCCCTGCCCTTCTGCAGAGGCCACCAGCAGTCCCTGTCACTGTCACCCCATTCCCCCACTGTCACCACGCTCTCTGCTCCCCTCAGCTACCAAGTGCTTTGGAGGCTTGGAGACGGCTCTCCTGGAGAGCCCCACTCATTTATTGCTGCTCAGACATGAAAAACCCATGCATGCCTTGGCTACTGCCATTTATTGAGCACAGACTAGGAAAGAAACCCAATTGTTTGATAATTTTTTAACCGGACACTACTTTTAGATTATTTGGGCTTGTTGTCCAGAAGCAAAAGGGCATTTACTTAGCCCACCACACTGCAGAGTTTGCAAGTCAGATAATTTGTAGTCTGCAGAAGATATGGACCTCAATTCAAGAGTGTCTGTTGCTTTTTAAAGCTATTTTTGCTGTCTAAATGCTAAGGATTCATAACAGAAGCACAATGTGCACCACAGCTTTACTCCTTGTTTTCCACTGACATATTTTTCATATTTTTCTCCATGAGCCCAGGGCAGTGAGGCAAAGGGAAGGCAGAAAACTGCAGAAGTTTCCCTTTTCTGCAAAGAAAACAGTTTTGAAGAACCATAGGGGATGGAGACTGCTCTCCTGCCACACATTTCAGAGCTGCAAGGAAGAAAGGAGCTCCTGGGTGGCCTCTTTCCTCTTGCTGCCACTGCTTTAACATCCCTATCACCCTCAGGTATCTCTGCAGCTGGGGACAGTGGAAGCTCAGAGTTTGAGGTACTCTGCCCTCTTGGATGCCTGATCATGGATGTACTCTCCAAGGTTTAGCACCATTATACACCCACATCTTGTTCACAAAAGCAAAGCCACACAGGGAGGTGATTGGAAAAAACTTAACCTTTATGAAAAATGTTGCTTCTGTTCTAGCACATAATGTAAATTATCAGTAGAAAATCTCAACATTTAGTAATTTAATTTGAGGGAATCTATTGACAAAAAGTTGTTTTTTCAGTATGGTGAGGACTTTTTGAGGTAATATTGTGTTTCATTGAAGCCCAGCTTTTCCACAGAAAATAAAGTTTCCTTATAATCACTCTAAGAACTAAGCTGGTTTTCAGCACGTCAAACTCCACAGGAGATACAGGTCCTTCTTTTTTTGTTTTTTAACCATTTTTACATTGTTTTGTTTGACTCACCTTTTCTCTGCTGGCTTATTTCTTTGGTCACCAGCAGCAGTTATTTTCTTTCTGTTACTACTTTTAACAATACTAACATTTTGGTTTAAAATAATTTAATAGTGCTCATGGCTCTCCTCTTAGACTGTGTATTTCCAGCTCTACCTGCCTTGTCATGAAGGGTGGCCTTAAGCCTAATTTTTCCTAACTTTTGAAGTTATCCCTGTCCCTTGTTCACTGAAGTGGCTTGTTGTTTGCTTTCTGTTCTTCCCAGTGCTTCCTGATCATTGCCAGTCTTGTTCAGTCTTGTTCTGTCTTGTTGAGAGAAAACGATCACTTTGAGGACTTAAAGGGAAGACAAAGGATAAAAAGAACTCAATCATTACCATGACCTGTAATAATACATGTCCAGGGCATACACCCACTGAGAAACCCCCACTGTAAACAACCTGAAACTAAAATCTGCCATTGTTTTAACACATTTCATCTTTAAACTGTGCAGTTTTTCTATAGGGAAGAACTGGATGTAATCCTGGATGAGATGCAGCTGAAACATTAGGAGCCTTGCCTGGAACAGACTTGGCCTTCTTGTAAATTACTATGTGGTATGTTTAATTTGTTATCTATTAATGCTCAGACCCTCTCCCTCACTGTTACTATATAACCTTTTTTTCTCTGGGCTTTGACTGATAAAAGTTTGTCTTTGGAGGTTTTCTTTTTCCTCTCATGGACATAACTTTATGATGTTGAATTTCCTCTTGGGAGTCATAGATTTTGCTAGAACTCTCCAAGGCAGTTTCAGTGCTCCAAAATTGTAACTTCCCACAAACTGCAAGAATCAACTAGTTTAGAATTCCAGATCATTCATGAAAGCAAAATTAAATATGGAGCTACCCTTGACACAAAGATATTTAAAGGTGTTCATTAATTCCTAAACTTGGTTTCACAGTGACGATACCAGCCCTGAATTTCATATCAACTACCTTATTGAAAAGCTTGTGATTTCTTCAAAAATAGACAAGCACTGCAAAGTTTTGTCTGTTTTCTAAAAATATATATTCCCCACAGTATATCAATGTACTATATATGTATAGTATATATTCCCCACAGTATATCAACCTGTAACCTCTCCATTTACCGAAGAATCTCTATTTGCTTTTTGCTATGCTACATAATGAAGTGAGAGAAACTGGCCAGCAGCTCCCTGGGTTGTTTACTTAGCTGTTTACAAAGAAGAGATCTCGGCAGAAATAAGTGCTGGTATTTCCCCTTATTATATCATCTGAATGGCTCTATTTCTCCCTTCAGGATGCTCTGGTCCAAATCTCCAGGTCTAGCTTATCCTGAAGTGCTCTACTTATCTGAGACCACAGAGTTTGTTATTATGAGTAATGAACAACACACTGCTTTTCCTCCCTGGAGCTGTGCACAAACCCTGGCTGCGTGTGAGCTCTGGAGGCCAGGAGCAGGGTATGGCTCTAGCTGGAGTCTCTCAGCACTGGCACTGTTTGTCCCACCAACAAACAGTGCCAGCTCATTCCCTGGGGAACATGGACCAGCCTTTTCTGAACTATCATGCAACAGGAGGAGCATTCTTTGCTGAACAAAAATCTACTTTCAAGTCACAGAATATTCTCAGTTGCAAGGGACCCACAAGGATCAAGTCCACAACCTTGGCATTATTAGCACCATGCTCTAACCAGGTGAGCTCATGTCAGTTCCATTTGACCACTTAATAATTATTCTACCGTGTATCACACTGTAAAATGCATTCAGCCATTCATAAGCCTGGTGACCCAGAATTCCTTGATGCCCAAGAACTGTCTCCCTCCCAGCAGCATCAAAGGCAAAGCCCCACTTTACAGCAGTTGCACTGCCCTAAGCACAGAGCCAGGGGCAGGAACTTGTTCATCCAGAGCTGCTGCCAAACCACTCGCGCTGTGGAACCACAGCCCAAAACACACAACGTTTAATCACGAAACTTGCTTAGGCAGCTGCTGAAAAGGAGAGACAAGTTGCTTACACATGCATAGTCCTGAATGGCCTATCTTATGTGGACTACAAGGTGCTTCACAAATATCATCTAAACCCAAATATTATTTAAGCCATCTAAAAAGAAACCACTTCTCTGCAAGTCAGAGCTGTGGTTCACACGCAGCGAGGTGATGAAGTGGGTACTGACATCCACCAATCATTTGCTGCTCAGACACAGTGACCACAGCAGGGAAAGCTGAACAACATCTGAAGCACTTTCTAGAGCCCCACAGCCCAGTACTTCAAAGTAAATTGAAATTGTATCACTGTATGGAAGGTACAACTCAGGAAGGGTATGACAGTAACCAGCTCCTGTTTCAAATCACCAAAGGCAGGTAAAACACGATTATATTGTATTAAGGAGATTTCTGAATGCACATTCATATTAGAACAGCAATGCTGTAGTCTGTAGAAGGAACATGATTTTGAAGCTGAGAGCACAGGCCATGGCTTCTGATCACCTGGAATTCCTTATGCTGGATCATAGCTTGCCTGTGGACTAGGCAGTACTGCCAGCAGCTCACTCCCCTGCTGGTGCACATTTCTTTTCAAGTGCTTCTCACAATGTTATTCCTGCTTTCCCTCTGGTTTTAGCAAAAAATTATAACCTTATTTAGCATTTTTCGACTGTATTCTTCTACTTATTGTGATATTTTCAAAGTTTCTTTTGACTCCTTTTTTATTTCCCCCAAATATTTTTGTAGCCTGGAGAAAGACTCTGATGTCAAGATGGGCCTAGCTTTGAACCCAGGGTGGAGAAACTTTTGATACTCTTCCAGACTATTTAATTCTCTACTCAGGTCTCTCGAGTATCCAAAAGAACCAACTTTCCCAGGCCCTGCTTGCCTGTGAGATGCTGGAGAGTAAAGCATCCAGTCTTTCTGAGAGGTAAGGTGCTGATTACACAGCTTTCAGCACATCCTGAAAGCTGATTCCAAAAATTAATATTGTTTTTGGCATCACACAGAGTTCTTCACATACCCTGTAGAGGGAAAAGCAAGCGCAGGAAGGTGAGGGGTTTTTAATATAACTTGCAAAGAAGAGAAATATGGTGCTGAGAAATAAGACAACCTAAGATCCAGCTCAGACTTAGCCAATTCTCAGCTGCATCATTCAGGAGATTTTGCTTTTTTCCTCTCAGTCCAGTGCAGTCATGCATCAAAGGTTACTCCACAAAACTGTATTGGACTGAAAATTTTACACTTTCTCCTCTAGTACTCAGGATGGGTGTGCTGCAGAATTTCAGTATAAACTGCTGTACGTGGAGACAAGAAAGCTCAGAGATTTCAAAACCACTCCTCAAGTAAGTTTTGCACTTCTTGCCAAACTGATGTCATATGTGTCATATGTGTTCTTAACACATCCAGTAGTCAAGAAGGCAGCCATCAAAAATGATCAAAACTTCATAGCATGTCTTAGAGCAACTCTATTGTTGAAATAAAAAAGTTATTGGTAAAACATCAAAGTGTACTGAACAAAAAACCCCTTATTACAAAACAAAATAATTTCCACATATATATAATATATTTATATATCCACATATATATATATATATGGAAAAGGAAGAAGGGCAATGCAAATTTTCCCTTAAGGCTGGAAGAAAAATTTTCTTTATTGGCAATTACCCAAGTAACTTCCCTTAAAATACAACACAGTAAAAGGATCTTCTCTTCCCATCTCTTATGTTCAAGTTATCCAAAATATTAACTGCGCAGGCCAACCCTACAGTCACATGCACCAAGACAGCCTCCTGAACACTGATTTTGTTTCTTGTAAGAGGTCCCTTGGGTCAGACTGGATGGGATGGGAGATGTCTGTGTGGCTGCTGCCTCCCCCCAAAGCCAGCACCCATGAGTGGTGCTTCCCTACAGCCACTTCTCCCAGAGAGGAGCTCAGTCCTCTCAGGATCTCTTTCTCTCCTCTTGCAATGGACAACAGCTGTAAATTAGAACCACTTCACCAAAGCTGGCTGGAGGCCAGATAGACCTGCAAACACATGGAGCCAGCAGCCTTCCCGAGCTCCATGCACCAGTGATATTCCCAGAGCAGCATGATTCCTTCAGCACAGCTCTGATAGTGGAGTCCTGGGCGGGAGCAGAGACCTCTCTCTGCCAGGTGCTGCACAAACAGCATAAATCCACAGTGTACTGAAAAAGCAACCAGAACCTGAAATGGACACTCCCTTCCTCCAGAGCAAAGGAAGGGAAAATAAATAAGTGAGATAGATAAATAGAAGCCAGCAGAGAAATTAGTGTCTAGCCTAGAAAATATTTCAGAAAAAGGGTGAGCCTCTCAAAATGGTTATCTTGAGAAAGAAGCACAGTTGCCAGGAATCAGAATGATTTCCCACCAGGTTTAATATGTTTTAAGAAAACACAATTAATTTCTTCTGTCCTGAAAGAATAGTTAAGCATTCTTTTAATCAGTGGGAATTTTCTCAACCTTCAATTCATGGCTATTTTCACTCTTGGCTTTGGAGCAAAAAGCTCTAACCTATTTCTCTCTACCACTGGAGAGAAATAAAAAAAAAAAAAAATAGAAAAAAAAAGGAACCAGGCTTAGAAAAGATGCTATCAGGTTTTGTTCCAACACAAAAGAGGACTTTTGAGATCGCAAGCAGGTTCAGCACTAAGCCTCTGAAGCCAGTGCATTTTCCCAGGTGTATTTTCCTGGATGCAGTATCTGGTGGAATAGTGGTGGACATCATGGAAGGAAGCCCATTGACAACACACTACTGGGAACAGCATGATCATCACTTACCAGGTATTTGAGCTAATATGGAGAAGACAGAGACAATGTTCTTATGCTATGTCTGTGAGAAGGACAGGAATCTGACTTTTGCCCAAGAAGATGGACTGGATGACTCCTCAATTCTGCCTTTTTTCAACACCCAGGAAAAAAAGGGACACCACGCTTCTCATACTTGTTTGGTTTAAGGTAAAGAGAGATTTCAAAAAAGGGATTCTCAAAAATGGAAAAGAGTAAACCCAAGCAAAAGGACAAAATCATGAGACCCAGTGAGCAGTTATCAATCAGCAGTAGAAATAGGTTTTGCAATTTATTTAACTTGGTTTTGCTGCATAGTTTGGCATTTGAGACATATACTGGCTGGGACAGTTTTTCCCGAGCATTTTTCTGAGCATATTGCTCTCAAGATGGTGTCCTTTTAACAACCCAAGTCACACATCCAGAGGCCTTTTCTAGCAGCAATGCCTTCATAAGGATATAAATCTGAAAAGTGAATTTGCTTATGGTGACTTGGTATGCTCATGTGGGACATCAGGGGTCTGGCTAACTCCTGTGCATTTGGTGTCCACAGCACATGGTGACATGGAGGGGGTCTACTCTGTTCTACCACAAACCCAGTGCAGGTGGGACAAGCACACATCCCACAAGGAAGCACAAGTCGTGCTGAATTTTGGTGCTTGTGACTCTTATTTATTTTCCAGAAATTTCTTTCCTTGTTTAAAAAAGGCCTTGGCACTAACAAATCCAGGAGAAATCTGCTTTTTAGCAGGGCCTGTGGCAATAGAACGAGGGGCAATGGTTTTAAAATAAAGAGGGATCAGTTTGGAGCAGATATGAAGAAGAAGTGTTTTACAATGGGGGTGGTGAAACACTGGAACAGGTTGTCCAGGAAGCAACCTGGTACATGTCTGAACCCTGGAAACATTTAAGGTGAGGTTATGGGAGTCTGGTAACCTGATCTAGTTGAAGATGTCCCTGGTCACTGCAGGGGATTGGATCCAGATGTCCTTTAAACGTCTCTTTCAACTCAATTATTCTACAATAATCCAAAGGATTTCAATAGTTCCTCTTGTTGTCAAAGTAGTAGCAGACAAAAACTACCTTTCTTCCTGAAGGAAAGCAAGTTCCAAAAAATCACACCACACAAATCTTAGGAAAACATTACATTGTCGTGCAAATGATCACAATGAACAATGATTTCTTATCACATTAGGTATTCAAGCTATTTCAAATTGATTCTCCCAGCAACACTTGTAAATCATATTAATCATAATTTTAGAATACATTTACCTATATCCATAGATATCCATTTACCTATATCCATATATGGTGTCAATGTCCTACCAATTGATTACTCAAAAGTTCAGTGAGCTAAAAAAAACCCACTTGTTTTTCATCCAGAGAGAAATTCTTAGTAACCAAAATATGTAATTAAGATATGCATCTAAGCATTAAAAAAATATGTTTAATGACAAGTACTTTTCTAAGCCAGCAACACTTAATACCTAAAGCATGGATTTTTGTAAGGATGGATTTGCTCATGTAGGCATATTTACTGTAGATGTGTTTTTATTTGTGTTCATTGGTGCTGCAGGTTGCACTAGAATCCATCTATCATGCTGTACTTTTTATACCCCAGAAATTCCGCATTGTATTTTTGAGGCTCAGCATGGTTAAGTACATCAAGTGACATTCTCAGTAACACAGAGGATGAGATTTAATCTGCTGCCATTTTGCAGCTGTAGTAATAAGACTCTGCCACTGAAAGCCTTCAGAAGCTTTGTGCCAGCACAATTAAATGAGGATCTAGAGAGGTTTGCAGCGATGCAAACTAACTTTTCATTTGCTTCATGTGCACAAATTATGTATCAGCCCATCAGCAGTGTTCATGTGATCTTCAGCATCAACAAGATGCTGCCTGCTGAGATGGTGCCTGTGAGATCTCATTAGCTCTGCCCTGTATTTTGAACCTCTTCTCATCTACGGGACAGTATTGGCAAGAGAAGCAATAATGATGGTGGGGAGAAAAGGCTCTGCAATGCTGTCTGAGATTCAGGGCATCTCCCAGCACCTTGAGGAGTGTTCCTAGATGAGATTTCCAGAGGGACATCAGTCTGAAGCAAAAAAATGGATGCTATAAAAGGTAGTGTTGGTATGAGCCTGTGCTTGTTTTCCACTCTGCCACAGCCTCAGAAGAATGAGGTAAATGACTCAGCTCTCTACACAGATGTATAAGGCATTTCCACTGGCCCTGGAAGATCCCAGCTTTGTGACATGCAATAGATCAGGGAATCTCTGCCATCATGAAATCAGGCTTCTCCACAAAGACTTTCAACTCCTGGGACATTCTTACAATTAATATAATTATCCTAATTTTAAAGCTGGCAACAAAAGCAGAGAAGAACTTGCAAAAGATCACACACATGGGTCAGTCTTCTGTGGCAGATCCACTTAATTCCAGACAAGTACTTAAAACACAAGACTCTCATGAATTTAAAACTGAATTTCCACCATGTCCTGTATTGGAGGTCATGCTGAGGAGTATTATTAAAATTAATTCAGCCCAAAATCTTGGGGTTAAAATAATTTTTAAATGTAGCCTTAAAAAAAATAAATACATGACCAAAGACAAGATCTGCAATAACAGAGAAAATTAATTACCTAGGCAGACTCCTTTTCAAGTTCATGACTCATGCCAGCATGTAAATGTCTGCATGAAGCCAGCTCTTAATGCTAATTTTGTCACTGTAAGAAAATCATAATGTTCTCTGAGAAAAACTGAGTGCATACCTTGCTATTGATTTTTCAAGAGTCTGACTGGCAGAGTGCTCTACTATAACTGCAGGTTTGTGCTAATGCTGTAAAATGCTCTGTTAAATTTTATCTTTCACCACAGATATAAGGGACTCCTGACCATGCTGCAATTGGCCTCATCTCCAGAGAAGCTGTGGTTACAGCCACTTAATTCATCCCTTTTTACTGAATATAGACACGCAAGTGTAGCACTCAATAAGCCAAAAATCCCATTCCATATAATGACAAAACCACAGTACAAAGAATACAAAGAGTAGGAGTAAGAAAAGATGCATTTTTGTTAGAACTAACCTGTGGTTCAAACGTTGCGCCTGCTGCTGTGTTTATCAGCCTGGCTGGCACGGGGTTGCTGTGCCAGGCACTGATAGAGCTGCTGAGGACCCAGCCCTCCACAAGACCCTTCTTGGAACTGTCACCTCTGAGCACAGAGTTAATTTAGAGACATGAGCTACCAACTGGAGGTATCTGCTTTTTAGCTAAGAATTACCAAAGTGCTCCTTGGGTTCTTTTAATTTGAATGGAGCATTACAAGAGAAAGTAAATGTGTCTGATTGGTCCATATGCACGGCCCTACTTGGCCACATGGTGCCAAAGCTACATATGCCATGGCTGGAAGTTCCCTTTACATGGGCAGCATCTCCATTAGGGGTCATGACCTCATTAAAGTGGGGAAAAAAGAAACACAGGCACACCAACACGAGCATTTCTCTCTGGGGGTGGCAGGCAGAGCCCAGGCAGTGCAGGGAGGAGGGAGCCAGTTGCACTGCTGGGCTGTACCACCCCAAAAGCTGCTGCTCCTCTTCACCTCCCCTGGAAAGTCCCTGGCAGTGAGGGGGATGTCAGCATCATGCTGACACCAGAGGTGTCATCAACACAAGGACCTCATTGTGACAGGGCCTCTCCAAACATGTAGCCACACAAGGGGCCTGAAGGACCATGTCTGACAAGGCACTGAGCTCAGCAGAGGTTTTTCACTGGCAGACTGAGAGCAGGTCAAGTGTCCTGGCAGCCCCTGGCATGCCACAGGCTGCCTTCCCACCACACAAAGCAAAAACAGCATGAGAAAAAGGTTAAGATGGGGAAAAATGCCTCCTGCCCAGCATTACTTTCTCTTTGCCTATGGTAGCATGCACAGGGAGCAAGGCTCAGTCCATGAAAGCCAAGGCCTGGGGAAAATGTCACCTGCTGTCACCTACTGCACCCAGCCTCACCCCAGACACTGGGCACCCAGGGGAACAGCATCCAACTGGTCCAATGTTCACAGGGGCACACAGAGCAGGGAAGGGACAGGAGATGAAAGTAACATGGAGGTAACATGAAGGTCCCTGTGCAGCCCCACCTGCCCCTATCCTGCTCTACAGGGTGGCTGGGCTGGCCCCAGGCCGCCCCAGGGGAAGAAGAGATGAGTGGAGGGTAAGACAGAGAGAGTGCTGCTTCATCACATAAAGCCACACAATGCAGCATTTGCACCCAAGCCAGCACAGGTCCAAGCAGGGACCTTTGTATGGAACAATGGCACATGGGGTGGAAGTCTGAGCTTGTGTCTCCAAAGCAGCCCAGTCTTACCCCAAAGTGCTGAACCCAAGCAGCATCTGGAGGCAACATGGGAAGAAGCATCTCTACATCCCAGTTTCCAGGCTATGTGGAGGCAGTACTTACATTCAAAGGTGTTAAAGGGAAAGATAACCAAAACATGTATTCTTTTTATAACCAAAACTTGTATTCTTTTTATTTCCAGAAAAAATTATATATCCTGCACTTTTTGAAAGCTATTTTTAAATGTGAAGTGATTGGTTACTAAGCTACTTAATTCCTTGCAAGTATTCTCAGAAAGTGAAAGAGAATGTCATCAGCCTATATTGATTTTATGACTTTGTTATATTTCATTCATATCACTGTCATGGACTTATGCACACATGGAACAATCAGGCAACTGAACAAATATTAGCATTTCCAGCTAAAGTGAAATAAAACCATTTGCTGGATGTTCCTGTTTCTGTAGCAAATCAATAATGGGTATTTAAATTGTTGTTTAGACATCAAAGCTAAGATGAATGGGGACATTCTCATTTCTTTCCTGCTGCCATGCTTTCAGGCTGTGCCTTTTAAATAAGACCTGGCATGTGCAATTCACATCACAGAATAATTTATACTTAAAAGGTAGAGGTATTATTTTAGAGCAACATGCCAGCCACCTCCATACATTGATTTGGCCTGTTCATCTTAATTGCAGCAATTGAAAAGCATCCCAGTAATCTGTTTTGTGGCTTGAATACCTCCTTCATTATTGCATCCAGACAACACAGCACTTGTTGGCACTAACCACTCAGCCTGCCAGGGAAAATCTATGGCACATCCCTGCTCAGGAACCCATCCCATGCTAGACAGCTTCCAGAAACCAGGACAGTTCTGGGGCTTGAGATCAAACTTGCATACAGTCATGATTACATTCTCAAGGTCCATTAATTGTGCCAGTGTCACTTCCCAAACACAAAGAATTTTCATCTTTGTAGGTCAAGTCTATTGGTATTTTACTAAATTTCATGGGAGGCTGGAGAGGGAAAAGGCAGGGTATCATGAGGTGTTTGATGCAGCAATGATTCTTAGAAATGTTATGGATGTATTTATTCAACTAAGAGGTTCTTTACTGGATATATTATTGGATATGTGATTTATTTGTTATTTGATGCTCTGCTCAAGATTAATTACTTTAAAGGCTTTACTCTGTATAACTAGAAGGGTGAGGGATGGCTATATTTTACAGAAAACAGGGATGTGGCTTTTTAAATACCTGAGAAAATATTTGCATTTGCAAAATAGGACAAACACAAGAGCATAAATCAACAAAAAGCACTGCAAGTACACTGTCAAGGACACAGCCCTTAAGGAGGCCATTTAGCTTGTGTAACTTAGGCCATACTTGGAGAAGTACAATTCCACAGGAAGGTTATGTAATTTCTCTTCTAAGCAATGCAAAAAACAACAGTTATTAATTTGTATTTCTGAAATGTGCAATGTAAACAAGATGCCTGCAGGTCCCAGATGGATTCTGTAATGCCCCTACTTTCCCTGCTCTGGCCATGTTGACTCCAACACTGCATCAACCCACCTCTCCTCTGGGCCACCTGCAATAAAGCACCATGAGCCTCTCTTTGAGAGTGAGCAGGACCACACTTCGCTACTGACAAGAGATTAGTAGCTCCACTGAAGCAGAAGCTGATCCTTTGGAGGGGTCTGTGGCTCTGGAATGCTCTCGAGCCTTTGCCTTGCAGGTATCATCAAAGAGATTCAACACAGGTTAAATCTGCACTTGTATTTTAAATTGTAAGCACCAAGAAGACCAATTATGAAAGCAGCCAAGGCATTAGTGGTGCCCAAATGTTGCTTCCAGATATCTGGTGTAAACCCTGGATGAAATGAGGAAATGAGCTAAGGAGCCGAAGAGATGAGTGGGACACAATCCCCAGGCGTAACTGATGGCTGCTTTCACCTGATCTTCATGTGATGAAACTGAGCCTCTGACTCATTACATTAAATTATATTTCCAAGCTGCCACAGTGGAGAAGTGAAGCGCAAAAATATCACTCAGAAACTAGGAGCTCTGGCTTTCAACAGCAGGTGGACACTGTAAGGAACCAGAAGAATCTGCAGCCATGGAGACATCTTAACTTCAGCCAATCTTACTCAATTTGGCAAACAGTATGGCCCTTACCAAAAGCTTTGAATTTCTGACTTTTAAATAAAAAGGCTGGCAAAAAGAATTCAGAATTGTAAAGACAATAGGTTATAAAATATATATTCTTCAGCTCTTCACTTCTATCAGGTATCCATCCATAGGTACTCAACTGGTCTCTGTCATGTTGGTATTTAAGAGTGTATCCCAAAAAAATCAGGATAGAAATAATAACACTCTTATAATTTCAGGTGACAACAGAAAAAGGTATTTAAAAGGCATATCTATACAATAAAGATATGTTTTCATTTTTCAGCTGATTAATAAGTTAAGAGGTCTGATGTGTTCTTGTGACACAGAGTAAATGCAAATCAATACTCAGCTTTTAAACAAGTGACGTCAGTGGGCCTCCTAAATTCTGTTTAAAAAGTATATCTGGCCTCTGTGCCAACAGTTCATATTGTCATGGCCCATTATTAAAACACTGGGTTATTTTTTATATCAGTATGGTGGTAAAAATGGAGTTTGATCACACATTTTCCATGGGATAGCATCACATATATTTAATTCTTTTTTATGGTGGCTTCCAAAACTCAGTGGAAAACATACAGCTTAGGTCTTGCATTTCTGAACTACTTAAGGAATATTATGTTTTATGCAATCTTTAATATCTTTTTTTGTTATCATAGCTTGAACTTTGAATAAGAAGACACAGAAATTATGAAACCTCTGTTCTCAACAGCTTCGTGCATGGAAAGAAAATCCAGATATCCATCTAGAGAATAAGGTGCAGACGTGATTTCCTTCCCTTCACTGTGTTTTTTCACAGCTAATTGCAAAACTGAACAACTTTTAAATGCTAGTTACAACCATGCCAGCCCATCCCAGTCACTACTATGCCCTTTCACTCAGTGTTTCCATTGTCACTTTTAACCATGTCTTTCAAATGTGAAGAGACTAACCTTTTTTTTCTCATATCCACATATTAAAATTACTTTGTTTTCTTAACTGCTTTTTACAGATTTTTTTGGCTATATACTAAAATAAACTAATGTGTCTCAATCTGTGGCAGTCAAAACTGTGGTCACACTCACTTTTTGTTCTTGTTAGAAGTATTATCAGCAAACTTGGCTGCACATAGCCCATAATTGACCTATAAAAATAGCCCAAATAATCTAGCAGTAATGCAGGCTTTATATAAGTGAGTCCTTTCCTGTAATCCCTTCATTGTGATCCTCCACGTGGTTACTATACTAAAGCAACACAGGAAGAGCTCAGGAAAGATATTTAGTGTGCACAGAGTAAGGGATACTCCCTGGTGCAAAAATCCTGCAGTTCAAGTGAATGACACAGACTGAAACTACAAGGCCGTGGTCATTTTACTATGAGATTGATGGAATGGAATAAATATAAATCAAGACACTCATTCATAAATATTCATTTCACAAAAGCACTCTTTTGGTAATGAAAAGCCTTTCTGAAGGAAAGGGCAACATGTTAAGAAAATAATGGACTGCTTCAATCAAGGAACAGGGCCAATCCACACTAACTTTTTGTGTGTGGGGATATTTGTGGCTAAGATACTATGATAAACCTTGCACATCTTCAGTATTTTAAACTGTAATATCATAAAGCCTTTCACTGACAAAGGTTTGACACACATTGAAGATAAATAAAAATGAGTACTTTCATTATAGACTCATGCACAGTGAAGTTAAATGTGGAATAGTTGAAAGAAAAAAGAAACCCCCCAGTAATGTTTGGTTTCCCATTTTATTCACTCACTAGTCCACATGTCCCCCTGAGTCCATTACATTTCAGTCCCTAAATTATTATTTCTCATTCTGTGTTCCTGATATTATCTTGATATTCTTGGCATATGTTAATAACACCCACAGGGCAGATAAACTGTTCTAGTGGACTCAAAGTAATAAAAACACAGTTCTTACCAGGCACAGAGGAGATTCCTCAGAAACCCATTAACAGCTGCAATGATTCACTCAGTTTTCCATGGATCTGTATTTGCTGTGGCATCAGCTTTTCATATTAAGAAATGTCAGATTTGGTAAATCCCCAGTAAATGGCAATTTTCCCTCAACTTGTGCAGTTCAACATGCACAGCTTTGAAGATCTGCATTGTGGGATGCAGTCCAGGAATGCATCTCTTTGGTTCAGGGGATTTGCCCAGCTCTGGAGCAACCTCCACCCTCCTCATTTTATCAGAAAGCCAGGATACTGACTTAAAGGAGTTCCTGTATTTCAGGCACCACTGCTCCCCTTACACCCCCAATCTTTCTTAGTATGGTCTCTCCTCCTCCCATCTTAGGCTTTGTCTAGCTCCAGAGAAAGCCACTGAGGTTCACAGCTGCTTTTTCTCACTCTGGGCTCCCTCCACAGAGGCAGCAGAAACAGAAAACCTCCCCAACCTGGACTGCTCAGCTGCTGACAGCAGTGATTTATCCAAGACTTCTCAGCAACCATGACCTAACAGCATTTCTGAGATGTGACTTGAATTCACAATTATGAAAGAGCTGAATGCTGCAGCTTATGTGGTTTTTAAACCCTCATAGCTGTTGTCACCTCAAAGCATGCTCCAGGTCAAAAGGCTGGCTTTATACACACAAACATATACGTACTTCTATCGTATTTAAACAATGACACAAACGTTCCTTGAGGAGGATAACTGCACAACCCAAGCCTCCAGCTAACAAAACTCAATAGATGTGAAGTCTGTGTGTGCTCATACACAAATGACAGATTTATTTGTTTATGTGGTTTTTCTCACAATGGAATTCTTATCACCTCATCACATCTTATCAGTGACTTTCTACGGTATCAACAAACTCGACGACACTGGGAAAGCAGAAATGATTATTAAAGTATAACAAGATTGTATTTGTAAACATGCATGGATTTATTTTACCAGTGGTGATATAACCCAAATATCTAGGTTTTAGGGCAGGTCAGTACATAAGAAACAAGCAGAGAAGCCTCTGAGCTGTCAGGTTGTCTTTGGACAAGGACATGACAAACCTGATGTTGTTTAAGTTTAGGTTTCCTACTGACACTGATACTTCAAAGATAGGGACTCCTGAGCCAGGGGCCCTGGGAAAGGAGGAATAAAACATCCTCAGCAACCAGTCAATCAGCAAAGGCTTGTAAGGCCGTCACAGCCTTGATGACTGACAGGAAAAATGAAGAAAAAGTCCAGAGTAGACAAGGGGGCCCCTAGAATCACAAACAACAAAGATAAATATTTTTTTAATAGACTTGCCAACATTTGATGAAACAAATGAAAGCTGCTAGCTGCCCTTGGATGTTGGTTCTGGATGCCAGTATTTCCCAGGCTTTAGCTCTTTTTGCTCTGACTTAACACACCATGTTGCAATTTATGGAAACAGATTTCACAGTGCTTGAGAGCAAAAGAAATGTAATTTTTTTTTAAATTGTTGTTATTTAGGAAAGTTGATCTAGAAGGCAGCAGTCCCAGCTCCAACATGCCTTAATGACAGTTTAAGTAGAAGTGTATTTTTTAATTTATTCAAATTATAATTAGGTAATTATAAGCAATCAAGAGAGAGCTGTTTAAAAGCTACTGGCCACAGCTGTTAGCTCCCTCATCTCGTCAGCAATCAGCACCCCCCAGCTGGGGGATTTAAGCAAACCTGGTTTATGACAGCCAAGTGTAAGTGCTCACGTCCTCAATTACTCAGCTGAGAAATCAGTCACTTCTGGGAGTAGGGCAGTAAGTTTGTTACAGCTCCACATGGACCTGGAAAGGGCATATCTGACTGTGCCCACCAATTTGAGCTGTTTTTTCTCCAAAAGTGACTGTCAGTTTCTAGTTCATATCACTACTAATATTTCTCTCAGGGCCGCTAAGATAGTATGCATTTAAAATGCTGTTCTCCTCTGAAAAATTATTTTAATTAATCTGATATTCAGGGGTCCCATTTTCTTTGGTTTTTACTAATTTTCTTTGCACATTTTTACAGTTTTCAAGCTAAAGGGTGCTTTCACTAACTGCCAGCTCCCAAATTAAACATGGGATCTGAAAAGGGTTTTTATTTCTCATGTCATGTTTTCCTGCCATTCCATCTTCTGGGATTGCATGGTCACTGCAAGGAGAGCATCCTTCAAATTCTCTTTGCATAAAACTCAGAGATGAGCCTGGCTGAATGTGCCTGACAGCACAGCACATGCTCCAGCCACTGTGCTAGGTCTGTGGATGAAATGGGAGCAAGGATATACTTTAGAGCTTAAAGTAAGCAAGGCATAATTACTATGAAATCATTAGCAGGGAGCACAAAACGCAGACCAGTTAAGCAGGGAGGTGTAATTTGGACACACAAGCAAGCAGTGCTTAAAGACACAGTGACAGAATGCAGCCAGAGCAGTGGTTTTTGTCCAGCAGTTCATCATGTGGCTTTCTTCTCCCATCAGCTCTCCTGCAAGGGGTTCTAAGTTCACACAGATTGTACACATATGGAAATGTAATGGAAGTAGGAGAGGATTTCTAATACAGGACAGTCTTGAAAACCTGAATACATAATCGGTTTTCCATAAAAAAGTGTTTGCAATAAACCAGATTTTTCAGGATGAGATTTGTGTTAGTTACTTTGGCCTCTACATACCGTATTTGTTTGTTTCAGAAATGCAAGCTAACACGCTGAAGTTATACAAGCCAAGCCTATCAAGAAGATCACAGTTAACTTTCCATGAAAACTCTTATTCAGAAGTCAAGAAGATTTAACTTAGCCCACTAGAAACAGTCAGTGGACACACAGATTCTTCCTGTCTTTCCAAAGGAGTCTCACCCTGGTGTGTACTTAGCCAATGTCCAACACAGAGAGCATAACATTTCAGCGCTTGGAAGTAATGCTGCCCTTTTCCCTGCTTAGAAACTATGAGCTAGAGGAGCAGGGGTGCACAGAGCATAAACTGGGAACAGACTGAGCCCCAATGACATCCATGTGCAGTGCTCAATGCATGGAAATGAAACACCCTGCACAGAGAGAAAGGATGCATGGGAAATTTCTGAAAAGACAGGAATGTAACCATAGTTGTAAAATATATTGTACAAAAGTTGAAGGTTAAACACTCTTTTTTGCTGTGCATTGCCCTTCCAAAACAAACAAACAAAAAAAAAGGTGTACGCTAGTAAATACAGCTGTGAGCTAGTCCAGGAGCAGCCTCAGCAACGTTTTTCCCCAAGAAACCCAAATATGATTCCTGACAACCTCTTCTGTGGGCTCACAGAGGCAACTGGCCCCCATAGGAAAACTGCTACTCCCAGGATCCAGTGAATGAATTTATCAGAGGGTGCAGGGCCAGAGGACATGTGGGCCGAAGAGGATGGAATAAGAATGCTCAAGAGAAAGGAGTCAGGGAAACCCGCACCTGCACTTTCACTGAGGACATGATTCTATTCAAGAAAAGTGATGGCTTTTTCACTGGCAAATCAAAACAGTTCTTTGCTTTCTAAATGTTTCAGTTACTGTATCAGTCTGACACTTCCATAGAGATAGCCCATTCATAATTGCCTCAAAAACATTGTGCACTCAATCCTTGGAAATAAACTTACTGAAAATACTGATTGAACCCACAGACACACAAGTGCTTCAAATTGTATTTGGAAAGATACTGCTTGAGGCCTGATCTATGCACCCAGTTTCTGGATGGATATGACTATTTCTAGAATTTAGAGGTTAATGTGTTTATACCAGATGTGTCAAAGAAACCCTCCTAAACCAAGCTACTCTAGCAACAACAGATCAAGCAGCGATGAGACATAAAGCAGTAAACAGATTTCTGGAGAACTCTGTGGCTTGGGCTGCCCTGGAGGAAGAATTCATGCCTCCCAATTCCTTCACAGCCCCTCTGCAGGAGGTGAAGCCCCTTCAGGCCTGCAGGCTCTCTTTCTCGGCCAAGGACTTCCCAACTCATGCCCAAATGATTCAAGATAACTGAGTCCCTGGGGTTTGATTAACCTGGCTCTACAAGTAAATCTGAGGAAACACAAGGGCAGGTAAATGCATATAAAGGAACCACTTTTTTTGCTCATTTTGTTTAAATTAAGAATATTTCTCATTCCTTCCTGTGCAACAAAGACGATCTGGGAGCCACTGCATGTCCCAATACCCACAGCCACAGCCTGGCCAATGCTGCCAGCTCCCCCAGGTCTGGCTCCTAATCCCACTGTAAGCAGATATACACTGGCATTACTATTATTCACCTGCATCCCTTGACATTTGCTATTTTTGTCATATATGATTGAATGCCAGACCACTTTGAGATTTGGTTTTGGTGGTTTTGTGTACATACATGGGTATGAGACAGTAGGTGAAAGTGTGTGAAATGGATTTTAGTTTAAAATGAAACTACTTTCCCCTCCCATACAGCTCTACTACAGTAGCTAGGTTTTGTTTCTGAAATGTTCCATCTTTTACTATGCTGAGGCCTTGATTTTGTTGACCATCATCCAGGTGCTGTTATCATACACCTGTGAAGTACATGTGTGGCTCTTCTACAAGTAACAGCAAAGTCAGTGGTTTTTTTTCTGTACTATGAAAAAGCCCTTCAGATGCCATGCTGTGTACAAGGGATATTAATCTTTTTTTGAGGCAAACGAGTCTATTTCATTTCACATAGCAAAACAGCAACTGGACAGGATAGGTGCAACAGGATCTATTAATGCACTGCTCCCTGTGCTGCCTGCAGTAAAGCCAGTGCTGTGTGCTCTGAGCAACTGCAGCTGTGTACCCTCTGCAGATTTAATGGGAACTGAACAATGGCACTAAATACAGAAAACAGGACAAAACTGAAGTTGTGTTTTAAGCAACTTTAAGGAAATGAATGCTGATCACTCAGAAAGGTGAATAAGGAGAAACCTAAGGAGAAATGTATAATCAAAGCTTGAGCTTGACTGTCCTAAGGGTTGCACACCACTGTGCTGACACAAAACACAGCAAGATTTTGCATCCTTCATTCTAGCATCTGCACCTGCACAGCAAAAGGACTGTGGTGTCCTACCTCATCCTTAATGCACCTTAACATACCTGCTTTGTAATAACACAACTGCACAGAGTGACATCATAAACTTCACACTTGTTGTTGCTTTGTAAAACTGTAACAACTTCAGGGCTGTTTCTTGTCATGCATGGCCTTTACTAGTTTCTTATTAAGCATTAATGAATCACCCACATACCAGCAGCACTGAACACTGCTGAGCAGGACCCAGGTCGTGATGTACCTGCTCCTACCCAGTTCTGTTGCAACAGAATATCTCTACCTCTCCCACAGAAAATAAAGATGTTTCTACAGCCAAATCACACCAGTTATTCTAATAAGCCATCACCAACTTTCAGTTATCAGAAGGACATAAAAAGGCTACAGAGAAAATCAGAGTAATTCAGAACAACTTTATTAAACTGGTAGCTGTAAAACAGTAGTTCATGTTGCATGGCAAAGCTCAGTCTGCCTCACCAGGCTCTTTCTTCCTTTCCTTAGAACAGACAATGCTCAAGGGAGCATTTGGAACAAAATTCTTCTTTGCTAATAGCCCACTAATCACTAGGATTGCTACATCATATATGCACACGTACAAGGAACAGCAGCAGTGATGTCAGGGATGCCTTTGAAATATGCTGAAGCTAAAGTCTTCCAAGCTCTGCAATTCCCACGGTGTACACTTTTCTGCTGTTTCATTTACTTAACATGTCAGATGAAGCAATGAGTTCTCAGTTCCTTTATAGTCCAGAAAAAGAAGCAATAGTAAAGGTGATTATGCAGCTGCAGCTCATGTGAAGCCCGACTCAGGATTGCTTTCATAACAGGCTGGACACATCATTTGGTTTTACCCTGATAATGTAACTTTTTCAGTAACTACCAGGTGAAGTGTGCCCAGAAGTCTAATAATTTCCATGAACATTCCATTGCAAACCAGAGTTTTACCCCAAACAAGTGCACTGTACCAAGAACAACTACTAAGAACTTCATTGCACAAGCCAGGATTCTCTGGTTCAGAATCCTTGCTTAAAGCAGATGCAATAAATCTATTGCTTCCTGTATGCATTAGGCCCACTGGGTCTATTTGGGACTGCCCAGAAAGTTTTGGAGCGGCAAATTAAAAAAAAATGAATAGTCATCAGTATATTAAGTCATCAGTAGACAGACAAGCAGCTCTGTGGAGTTCATCTGCAATTACCCACAAGTATGGCACTGAGACTGAAGCTCATATAAAACACTGGATTTACCTGAATCTGGTGCTACACAATTGCATGGCAGTTCAGTTTGGGATGTAAGACACTTGAAAGAATCACAGAAAAATCCTCAGCAGTTACCCTGACAAAATTTCCAGGCATGTAGGGAACAGTACATCTAGAGAAACACAGAAGCAGAATGATGTTGAGCAGAAGTAGCCAAGTCAGAATGAGGCTTTGCCCAGTACTGCAGGAAACCAGAAATACACGGAGAACTGAACCATCACTGTTCAGTCAGGTGGCTTGAACAGAAAATTGTTGGGTTTTTAAACAGCATCCCACCTCTCAAATAATCCGTAATATAGGTTTTAAACAAAATTTACAAATTTCTCAAAGTGGTCATCTTTTCATTCTATGAGCAATTTTATATTGGAAACATGTAATTTACAGATGGTTCATTAGAGTCCAGATCAATTATTAAAAAATAAAAATAGCTTTCCATTTACTTAAACAACTTTAAATTATTTCATTTAATTCATGGTTGGTTTAAGTCCATTGCTGTGTATAGTTCCAACAGCACCATTCTTCTGAGTTTAGATATGGAGCTGCATAGGCAGCAGGTAACAGAGCTCATTAAGTGTTAACAATGTTTCATTTCCTTCAGTCAACAAAATATTTTCTAATACTTTAATTTTCATGTTACAGTTCTTCGAAAAATCTCACGAATTAGAGGTGTGCATGAATCATAAGCATCCATTTTATGAAAAAAAAATTGTATTTCTGTTCTTTTTTCCACTTTAAAATGGGATGAAAGGCTGGAAATGTGACATATTCTACTGAATAGATACTTCTGAGAAATAACAGCCTGTCATACCACCTCCCTGTATGGCTGTCACTCAGCATTTCAAGCAGCCTGCCTTGCTCATAGCTTATCTACTGCACTGGATGGGTAGGAGGGAAATGCAGGCTTCACCTCTATCAAGAATTACAGCAGAATTGCATACATCACCAGGGATGTTTTGATTCTTACATACAAGACTTCTCCGAACAAAAGTGCGTTTGAACATTGTGGTCAGCACATGTATGTGTTCACATCCAGATATCATTTGGTACAGGGGAGAGTGCACAGATGTTGGACCAAGCAAATTCCTTGTCATTTTGTCTGTATGAGGTACCGAGAGATGATGATAAAAATGGAAAGCCAATGGGATCATCTTTAGGATGAGAACACTATCAGAGCACATCTTCTACTCAAAAGACTGGAAAAGCCTTGGGAAAAAACTCAGCCCTTGTAGACTTCTTTTTCGTATACAACAAGAGGCCTGTAGATACAGAATGGACGTGTGGTAAGGGACAGTAGTTCACCAAAGTTTCCACAGATATGGCTCCAGCTACAGCTAAGGGGCTCAGATTGTGATGGCAATAAATTAAAAAAATCAAATCAGGAACAAAGCAGAGATTAATAGAATTTGCTTCTATATAAGCAAAGCTCACTTTGAGCCATTACACTTACAGGCAGAACGACACAGGAACTTGAGACTGAGGTGAGCAGTCCTAGAAATCTCCCAGACACACATGCTGTTCACCCTATCTAAATTCACTCTGACCTAATCCATGTGTTACTGTAGCTGGCTATTGTCTTTGATCATGGCAATTGGCAGTACCTTGCTATATCCAAAGTTTCTGCCTGAAGTTCATGAACCTTTGATGTGCCACCCTACAGGAAGTCAGCACTTCTCAAGTGGCACAGTGCCAACATCCTCCTGCTGAGCCCAGCTGGCCTCGTGGGCTTAGTGCACAATACTCAGACACCTGGCACACCTTCCTGCAATGGGAATATTTTATCTCCTATCTATGAGATTATTGATGGAAATTTGGGTAAATCCCTGTCTCTCCAAGCTGCAAAGAGCACTTACAAAGCTCTGACTCAATGCATACCAGTGGCACAATGTTTGAACAAGCTCTGCTGACAACCTGCAACAACAGCTGGGAGAGGTGTGACCTTTCTCAGCTCAGAGCAATTTTGAAAACTAGTGACAAATCAACGTCAGCTTTGTTAGGAACCTAATGAAATTACCAGAAGAGGGAAGATCACACTCTGAAATAAGCAGCTTGAATAGCTTATGAACAGCATTTACGATAATGCCAGTGGGTTTGTTTTTTCAGATATTCACAGCCAGGAAAAAATAATATTGACTTCTGAATCTCAAGTCAAATCTGCTCCTCTCAGAAACATTCACATCAGACAAAACTTTCTGTAAATCACCTAAGCACACAGGCAAAACTAGGGAAACATCCCCACTTCTCTTGTTGGGAAGCTGTTGCAGAATTTTGGTCCTCTGCTGGCTCAAAATATTTTCTAATTTCCAGCCCACATGTGCAGCTCTTCAGAGAACCTGTTTATACAGGAGGACAGGCCCATAAATTAAACAGTCCTAAGCATTCCCTGATTTTTATCTTCAAGACAGGTAACAATCAAATTCTCTCAAGTTTTGCTTTTCTAACCCAAACTGCCAAGCTCTTCATCTCACCTACTTAAAAAGTCACTTTGCTCCCCATATCACATCCCTTCATTTGTCTGATTTGCAAGATCCAGCTCCTTCCTTCCCTTTAAGAAAGGGATATGTGAATCCTCCTTTCTCTTCATTACAACTCCAAGCTTTGAGTCATCAACATATTTCACTAGCACTGTTATTTTATTGCAAAGATCTATTGTACTAAATTGCTCCCAAGACCAACAGGAATTTCTCTAATAAGTTCCAACATTTCAGCTTCCAGCACTAATTGTCATATCCCCATTAGCCAATTCCTTACTCATCTCAGATTTTTCTCCTACTAATCTGACTCATTGTATATAATGATTCTTCATGTAATAAAAACATTTTGGTCAATTAAAGAACTATACATTAAAAAACCACCATATTAAGAGAAAAGCTCGGGCAAATACTTCATGAAATCATCTTCCAAAACCACTAGAGCCGTAACAGAGTAAAAGCATCAGCTAACTGGCCAGTCCTCCAGTGGGGAACACTCAGCCCCCTTTTCCTTTTGTCCGAGCACACAAAGTGAGCGTGGCATGGCTTTCACCTCAGCTCTGGTTATTTGCATTGTAGGAGCACTTGTGCCAAAGGTGATTTGGAAGGGTGTTGGCTGCTCAGTTAAGCTGCTCCTGATGGTGGTTTTATGCCAAAGTTTGACAGTGTCCACCCAAGTGACAGACCTTTTATTCTGTTTCATTGTGCCTCAGCTGCTGTGAGGGCACCATGTCCTGTTGGGAGATGGAGTGAGAAAGGAGGGAATAACTTCTTACACAGCTGAAGTCGGGTTTTCAAGAGCACCTACAATGACATGCTAGAAAGAGCATTTTAAACTAATCTCCCTAAATCAGGAGATGAAGTGAATTAAAGCAAATCAACGGTGCAATTCCTTGTTACAGGTTATGATGAAGTGCCACCAAGAGGTGCAGCACAGCTGCACCAGCTCCTGCCTGACCTTACAGTGTGCTGATACCAGAAATTCAGACAGAATAAAAACTATCACTTCAGGGTTTTTTCAGAAAGTTGCTTCTCTCTCTCAAGCAGTTTGCCAGAAGCACCAATGCCAGCACTAGTGAAGCTGTTTAAAGCTTTACTGGAATAAGCATACTCATCAGGCAGTTGTACTGCCTGCAAAAACAATTTCTAAAAAGACTTAAATAGAAGGAATGCAATTTTTTTTCTCTTCTGTCTCTTTTCTCTTCTCTTCTCTTCTCTTCTCTTCTCTTCTCTTCTCTTCTCTTCTCTTCTCTTCTCTTCTCTTCTCTTCTCTTCTCTTCTCTTCTCTGCTCTCCTCTTCTCTCCTCTCCTCTCCTCTCCTCTCCTCTCCTCTCCTCTCCTCTCCTTTTTCTTATTTTTTCTTTCTTTTTTTCTCTTTTTCTTTTTCCTTTTTTCTTTTTTTCTGTGCCAGTGAAGCCTGTGAGCCCAGATTCACAGTTGGGTGCTCCCATCCCCAGCTGTCTGTCTTGTCCCCTTGCCAGACAATATTTTGCCTGTAACAGGGACAACAAAAATGGATGTGTCTGTGCTCAGGTGGCCTGTCTGAGCATCATCATCCAGGTCTGTTTTCCTACTTCAGGCAACATCTAAAGTCATGCCAGCAAAATGCAGCAAGGATGTCCACTGAAGGATCTGGGGTTTTGATCACCAGAGAGGTAGCTATCACTTCCTCAGAAAGATAAGTGGAAATCTATCCTAGCCCTATGTTAATCTTATGTCCATTTAACTCTTACACCCACTTCTAAAGAATTTGTGTTGAGCTAACTTTTGCAGCATATAGTTTTGTGTTGTCTAAAATACTGCACCAGAAATATGACAGTGGTCTGGGAGACAGAAGCTGTTGAACCCTCAGAATGAAAAAATCTACATTAGGAATGAAAATGTTTTTCATTTCCCAGCAGAACTTTAAAGCACACAAATACTCTAGGCAGTCAGTTTGCAGATGAAAGTAAGTTTTTCTCATAAAATATGGCATTTCAAATGAGATATGCTAACATTTTTAATTCATGTGCTTCCTTCTAAAGATTCCTCTCGACAAAATTGTGAGTGCTGTTATCAACATTAGGAAGTTTTGCCATATCACCTATTCTACATGCCTAAGTGAAAGATTTGAGCTTCCCAAGGAGTGCAGTAATCTCCCATTGTTTGAAAGGCTGTATTGTTTTCCTGTAGAAGGGTGAAGATGGAAAAGTCCATGTTTATGTACTTAGGTACATTCTTCATACACAACCAGGAAACTCTTCTTAAAGTATTTCCAAACCCAACTTCAAATAATGTACAATACTGTAAATCCTGCTCATGTGTAATCCCATCATCTGAGATGAATCATGTTCCTCTGAAATAACAGAAAGTCCCATGAGTTGTCTTGCTGAGGAGCTACTAACCATGGTAGAACTAGAACTATGAATGAAAATGAAAATTTAAAATTCTGAATCACATCAAAGTATTAAAAGTATCACTATAAACTGCTAGACCAAATTGCCACATTTGACACACGCAGCACATGATGGACCAGCATAGTCCTGAGCAGTATCTCTACAAGCTTTGCACTCTCATGCTGTCCCCCATGCTCTCATACCACCATATATTCTTGATTTTATGCTATAGGACATTTTGTGTGGCTGTGACATAGCCACCTCTTTACCCCACATACTTCGTTATTATTTCTCTTCGCATTTCTCTCTCTAACAACACATAGTGTGAACCTTGTGCAGCTTTGGAAGGTCAATCTCACCATACAAATCAGAGGACAGGGCACCTTCCACTTCACATATACTTGGCCAGAGTTAGGTCTCTCTTTCTGCCTTGAGTTAAAGCAACATGGAAGGCTGACAAAAGAAGACTTGCTGCCAAATTTATTGATCCTGCTGACTTCTGCAGCCAAACCTCTATCAAACCAATCCTCTGGCAGCAACACTGGCATAAGGCATCCTCATCTCTCCAATGTCTCTCTCCCTTCTCTGCCCATGGCTGAGCACCACCACACCTCATGGTGCCAACATGGGATTGCACTGTCAAACAGGCTGTGCCCACTGAGACCACAGGAGTTTTGGCAGCAGAGCAGAGAATGGCAATTTGGAGCACAGGGGTAGGGAATAGGAGACCAGTGCCAGAGGAAGGCCTGCATTTGGAATAATTAATCAGAAAGCTCTGTATCAGCACAGTTTACAGAGATAATCTGTTCTTAAATTTCTCTGGTTAGAAAGTTGAGAAAGTTGGAAGGAAAAAGACAATGTAAAAAGTGAGGATTCTGTTTCCATCTGGACATTCAGAAATCCTCAGAAATATCACTTTTATTTTGCTCTCCACTAACTTCATCCCAGTGTACAAAACCTAGAAGTATTTTCCAAGAAGCTGAACTGTTGGTATCTGAATTTTTCTCAATTATCTATCATTATTTTTTGCTACAAGTTATTTTTTCCTATTCATTTACTGACTTTATAATACAAATATTACAAATTCTAAACTCTTGTAAATATTTGCTGTATGAATATTGTAATTTACTATGACAAATGATTTCTAAGTAAAAGCTGATCTCAGTCAAGATTCTCATATTAATGCTATGGACTACTCAAAAAAAAAACTGTATAGAAACAGGTTTTGTTTTATACAACATACAACAACATACCATCTTTTATGTTCTGGGTCTTTTAGCCTCGCCAAGAATTACTTCATCTGGAAAATATCCTGGTAGGGAGACGTACTTGTAACTTTAGATACCATGAAGCACAAGTCTGAAACTTCAAACTTCAGCACTTTCTTCATAACAGTAAGGGGTAAAAGAACTCCACTTCAACAGGAATAATAAATAATAAAGCAAAGTGAAAATATTATTGCTTAGTAGTCCAGCTAACAAGCAGTAGCAAAGAAACCAACAAAGTGAAATTAAAGCAATGTTAAGTCATTTACAAAATGTCAAGAGAATTCAAGATTCACAAATTTCCCTTTTTGTGTAAGGCTTGCTACTTTTGTTCTACATGCCTCAACATTGTTTGGGTGTAATGAAGTCATAGAAACACAGAACCACAGGATGGTTTGGCTTGGAAGAGATGTTAAAGATCTTGTATTTCCAAGCCCCTTGCCGTGGGCAGGGACACCTTTCACCAGACCAGGTTGCTCAGGGCTCCATCCAACCCGGCCTTGAATGCTTGCAGGGATGGGGCAGCCACAAGTTTAGTGGGCAACCTGTTCCAGAGTCTCACTACCCTCACAGTAGGGAATTCCTTCCTAATACCTAACCTACACATACTCTCTTTCAGTTTGAAGCCATTCCCCCCTGTCCTTTCACAACAGGCCCTGGCAAAAAGTCCCTCTCCAGCTCTCTTGCAGGCCCCCCTTCAGTCACTGGAAGGATGCTGTAGGGTTTCTTCAGAGCCTTCTCCAAGGTGAACTACCCCAACTCTCTCAGCCTTTCCTCACAGGAGAGATGCCCAAAAGTAAGTCTGGTTTCCTGACAGCTTACTCTCAAAAGAGTGTAAGACCTTGAAGTCCTATTCAATGGCAGAAATTTTCATTCCAGGTTTTTCATTAAAAACCAAGAAGAAAAGAAACAAACAAGCGCAGAGAAAAACAAAACACAAGCATTTCAGCCTCTGAATATATCTGGATTTTCAGGCCTTCAAAGCTTGGCTACTGCCAGCCTAAATCTCTGGATGTACCAGTCTCAAAATATCCAAAAGACTGCCAAAGACTAAGCCCACCTGCAGATCATGGGAGGGAAGGGATTGAGTTGTGCATAGGTGAGTAAAGCTTACTGCTGGCCAGCACAGTACCTTGACACCTGAAGAGACATCAAAGAACACCTCATAAAACTGCTGAGATGGTGCTGTCATTCCTGAATCACACATTCTTTGTTATGCAGTTCTACCTCTCTAATGCAATTTCTCCATCATAGAAAGTTTATAAAATTTATACCAGGCAAGCACTGCTAAAGAAGCAGTCACCAGAAACGTATCACTGAGTGCTCTGAACCACTCTGTTCCTCCAGCTCTCCAGCTGCATACTTGGAGGCAGTAATTCTCAATTATCTTCCCTTCCCAGAGCAGTATGAGATCACTGTACTAAATTCTAATCTCTTCACAAGAGGCTGCTTATACAGGCATGTCTGTTTGGCTATGGGAAAGAGAACCTCTTTGCACAGGTTTGTCTATATCCCACTGAGAGTCACTAAATATTTATGTCAGCTTAAAAATTAAGATGTTTTCCTGATTTGTTTAATCCAGTTTTAGTGTAACTGCTTCCTAAAGTGATGGTCACACCTTCCCATCATTTTTGCCTTCATGGTCCCAGGCTCCTCCTCATCACAATGCTAAAAATTGTGTGACTGCATGATAAAGGAAATGACTCACTGTAAATTCACCCAGTGTCAAAAAAAAGCAGCAAAAGATGAGTTTTCAGCTGGAGCAGCTCTCTGGTCCAACAACTTGCTATGTAGTCATGTCTTTACTGAGTGCTGACACAGGAAACAGAAAAACACCAACTGCCTTAAATCATGAAATAGCAACCTACCCAAAATATGGCAACAGTGGCTGAAGGTTTTGTATGCTCCCTAGAGCTACTCAGAGTATCAGTCCAGTTAAGGGAGTGGTGCCACAAGGAAATCTCCACATGCATGACCCCAGGGACCCCTCAGCAGTCTGATGGGTGCAGTGCAAGCAGGGCCCTCACACTCCCCTCACAATTAAGGGTGTCTGTGTCACAGTATATTAATGGTGCTGAGCAAAGAAGAGCACAAGCAGCAGTTATTGTTATCAGAAAGGCTTGATACAAACACCTCTCCAAAAACAGCAAGGCAATTTTCTGTGAGAACTCAGGAAGCTGGACCTTTTTGCAGACATTTTGCTTTTGTTCAGCATTAGTTACTCAGATATTTTCATACTTTCATTTCAGGGAATGGTTGGCTCTGACACTTCTGCATCCTTCTTTTGTGTTTTTATGATTTGTATATTCAGAAAAAGTTTTCTGTGAGATTCATTATCACCTTATTAAATGCCTAATCCTGTAGGACATGGCTGACACAAATACTAACTTTTTAAATTTCTGGCATCAAATATAGCCACATAATTCTACTAATTGATGTTAAATTTTATATAAATTTTATTTTAAATAAATCTAATTGATGTTAAATTTTGCTTTTGTCTAATTTAGGTGACATTGAATGACAGGTCAACAGAAGTAGAACTACAAACTAAGAACATACCAAAAGGTACAAAGCCTGCCATGAAACCATTTCAAAGAAACACTGATTTATGAGACATACTTGTGCCCAGCCTTGTGCCAAAGACAAGGAGATGCTGCCTCCAGAAGAAGTCAAATGTGAGGTGCTTCTTTCCTCAGCAGGAGAAAGCAGCACATGGGGGCAGCTCCACATCAGCAGGGCACTCCTGGCCACGGTCTGCTGGGTTTGCAAGGACCCCATCTGTGAACACAGATCTGTCCAGCAGCTGTCACAAAGAACGGAAACTAAAGCAAGAACTTTCAATAAAAAATGTTTTCCCCCTCCCAGAAATGTCTTATAGCAAGCCAGTTCACACTTTTGAAGATCCTGCTGTAAAATGAAAATGTCACCAAGCACCAACATGTTGTGGCACTGACACAATATCACCTGCTGACACAATAATCACCTGCCCCAGTGAACTGTGGAGTTAATGTCAGTTCTCCAGTTCCTTGAACACTAACTTTGGTCCCCAAAATGTGACCCAAATAACTGGAGTTAACAACAGCTCAAGTTAGGACTGTGATGAGTTCTGTTTTGGAAAATGCTACTGTAACAAAGACCTATTGAAAGGTGTGAATGCAGCTCCTCACTGATTTTAATTATAACAATCCCTATGAATGTTGTCTCCTGTTTTCCCCAGGCTCCTTTAAACACACTGCAGTCACAAGGGTGATGTTAACCCTGCTGCAAGGAGGACAGCTGACAGGAACCTTATCTTTGGCCTCTGGATCATGTGGTGACACAAAACTGGGAGGTCTGACTCGGATTGGGAGCAATCTCCCTCCTTCAATCCTTATCAGACCATAAAACTGGGACATGTGGTTTCTTTGTCTTTCCTATTGTCTCATGCTTCCATGCTGAACTGGAATGTCAAGAGCACACAGGGTTACCTTGGCAAGCGAGGGTTCATCAGCTGAGATGTGACACAGAAAAGAGCCCCCACATAAGGGGCATCTCTTTCTAGCCAGAGTGGCTCATCAGGAGCTGGATGGGGATCCTCAGCACATCCACATGATTTTTTTAGCCCCCTCCAAGAGACATTCTCCTGCACCCTCTGGGGTCCCTCTCTCCACTGAAGTGGAGGCATTCCTCACGAGTTATCAGTCCCCCAGTCCTGGTGCTGAGCTCGATTTCTGGTTGCACAGACCATGTCAAGCTGCCTCAGAGGGCAGGCCAGCTCCTTTCTGTACCTGTGAGCTCATCTGAATCACTCCCCCATCACACTGATGCCAGGGAAGAAGCAGGAACATTCTGCAGGGGGGAAAGCCCCACGAAAGCCTCTCCCAGGTACAGGTAGGAGTGAGGAAGGGTAGTGAAACAGGCTAATGTGCTGATCTAGATTGAAAATGCTAGCCTGGTTTTGTGCTGGCTCCACTTTAAGTGGGATGGCAGCTCTGGGTGAGCCAGCTCATTGTGTGACATCCTGACCTGTATCAGAGAGGTGATCTGTCAGCCTGCTGTGGGGGACATCGGAGTCACTGCAGTGCACAGTCTGCCCTCCTACACAGTGACCTGTCCACCTGGACACAGAACTCATGCTTCATGAGCCGGTGGTTAGCCAAACACAGTGTCCTCCTTGCCACAAGGAGAAAAAGCAGCACACAAACTTCACTGGGAATGATCCAGTTTAGCTCTTCACTTCCCCCATGATCTTAGCCTTGATGACTAACATGATAATCCCATATTCTCAACAAAACAAAGTTTATATGTGACTGGTTCATATCGGGCCTCAAGGGCACATCAAAGCTGATTTTCTGACTTCTCTGTGATAATTAAGTTTGGTTCCAGTAATTTAATTTCTCAAAGGAGTTCCTGTCCCTTATACTGAAAGTTTTAGTCACTGAAAGTACAGTAAGACATTTTTTAGATGCCCAAGTGGTAAACTGGAGCTTTCCAGATCATTCTGAGTGAGAAGTGAGAAAGAGTGAGTCTGTCCCTTCTGGCAGATGTGAGCTCTCAGTCTGACCTACTCATAAAGTGACTTAAGAGTCCTGTGAGCCAGGATTGGTCCTTTGTTAAGGATTTTTGCAGTCCCACACATGCTCACATTTAAGATGCTGCTTTCCTTGAGTTTTAGTTTTAACACTTGCGCCATGCTTAAAAGGTGATTCACTGCTGTATCACAGCAAATGCATTTCTGTGCAAATTTGACAAGCACAGTAATAATTCTCCTTTCCTCTTATGATCCTAATCTCTGGCAAGAAAAGGTGAAAAACTATTTCCAGCAAATAACTATGATAAGTGCAAACAATTCAGTGACATTTTTATAGCAATGTGCTTTCAAGCTATCATTAAGTCTGTGTGAGAAAAACAACAACAAAACCACTGCAGCACACTGAACCCCACTTGAAGGCTTTAGTTTATCTGTCACTTTCCATTGTATGTATCTATATTAAGAAACTCAAACCAACAAACCTTTCTGGCATGCAGAACTGTTGTATTCATAAAAGTTAGCAACATTAGGCTTCAAAAAATGTACATGTACATCTTTCAGATTTCTACACACTGAACTACTTGATCTCACTGCAGTTATCCATAGGTACTAAATTTTAGGGCTATGTAAAAATTTGAAAGATGGAGACCTAAACTAGCATGTTGCAATTCTTGTGGAAGTACTTGAGACTAAGAAGGAACAAAATAAAATATGGATAAATAAAACATTGCAAACTCCTCATTTCCACACAAACCTTAAGGAGAAAGGGCAGTGAAAACAGACAACTGTGTTACGGTATCTCTGGACAGTGCTGTGTGTGTTTTGTCTAAAATGGGAGAGACCATAAGTTTTAAAAGTCTCCTTTCCAGTGGTATTGATGTTCATCTTTGTGAGGCCCTAACAAAAATCAGTCTAGCCTTTCTAAGCCTGCAGACAAGATTATGGTTAAACAGTTTGTCCTTCACAGCTCAACATTGGACTTGTTCCCTTAGGAAAGATCACATCAGTGCCAATTCACTCATATTCATGCTTTTTTAAACTGAATTCCAACAGGAACCTTTTAATGCCACGCTTCCATGCAAGCTTATGGAACAATGAAATATAGAAGAATATCCAGTGCTTGGGCAGTGAGAGATCATGATATCAGGCTGGCCTGTCACCTAATGAGAAATTAATTTGCTTCTGGAAACATATGACTGCCTACAGTAGCTCCTTTTTTTCTACCCCTTTCTCATATGTCTCAGTGTTTAAGAAGTCATACATATAATCTTAGAAGATGGTTTTCCTTAGCCAAAAAGGCAGTAACTATGATAAAAGACAGCAATAATAAAAGATGCAAAATAAGTATGTGACTCCCACTGATTTTGAAAGAATATGGATACTTCTTGAGTGAATTAAAACTCATATTGCCATACACTTTTAATTTTTCGCATTCAAAATCCTTTCTACATGTACTTAAAATCTTTACTTGAATGTAAAGAATATCATTTATTGGGCATCCCAGTATTTATTGGCCACTGGTATTTTGCTTTTATGGTAGGATTAAAATATATATTATTCACTGTATTCATATAAAGCCTATTATTTTGTACATGGCTATAAAGCACACAAGAAAATTGTGACTTTACATGATTTCAGCATAGTCAGAAGTCCCCCAGATCTGAGGATACTGGGAATCAGTGCAGCTGGAACTGGACTGATTTCCACCTGTACCTTTCTTTTCTGTGAGGTTTCTGCTTCCCCCACTGAAGGAAGCAAAATACAACAGGCTTCTCATCCTAAACCTAGTGAAGATGAGGAGGAAAATGCTGTGAATTAAGCTGAAAAGAGCTTTAAGAAGGAAAATGTACCTTTCACTTCACATTTCCACTGAATGGGAAGCTGGTCAGGAGCATCAACAACTGAGCAATGCAAATGGGAGAGAAAGGACTTGGGGATGGGAACACAAAAACTACAGGCTACTGTGGGAAGACAGTAACTGGAGATGAAATAGAAGCAATGGGAGGAAAGGGATGAAAGGAACCGAGGATGGGGACTAGTGAGCAACCATTTTAAGATAATTTCTTGATGTATGGAATGCATTTCCTTAAGTGTTGAGAAGATCAATGAAATATTCTGCTTCCAGGAGGAATTAGAAAACAAGACCAAAGCAGAGTAGAAGTTAGAAAAAATACCCCAGCTATGGAGAGTTAATATTATTTTAGTCATTATTTTAAACCAGTCTGTTTATATTTTGGGTCATCTTATGTTTCAAATTCACAGGCAAAATACTTATTTTTCGGTACATGATTAATATGTGGTATTTCTCTGCCACGTGTTTGACTTCACATGTAATTTGTGGATTTAAATTTTTTTCACAGCCCCTCTGGATTTGAACTTGCAATGGTCTCTGCCATCATCTTTTACCTCACAAAAGTATTCCACAGATGTGTTCCCCAAATACTAAACTTACATCACTTGAACCAGCATTCAGCAAGAAACCATCCTGTGGCTTAAGTTTTCCAGCCAATTCTCTTTCAAGCAGTGAGAAAAAGCATTCATGGCATTCTTAGTATTCCCTGCCCTCACAGCCCACACTTTACAGTGTTTTTGTTGGAGGCAAGAAGACGGAAACATACAGAATAACCTCACTGAAAAGAGCCATGGTTTAACACTATAAAAAACGAATTCTGCTGCATCTGCCACAGCATATAAACCCTACTGTATCCTGTCCAGTGGCAGCCAACATTAAAAGTGTTGGCATTTTCCTAGTGCTTTCTATCTTAGGCTTGCTGGCCTAAATTAGACATCTAATATTGCTAGTCCCTTTTGAAAAACTGGAAGGATTTTACATGCAGACCACATTTTCTGAAAAGCATGCAGTAATCCATGCCTTTTTCAAGATACTTCAGGCTGGGCAATCAAAATCACCCATGACTATTCTTTAATATCTACAGAAAACAAATGCAGCATTTCATCCACAAACTGAGTTTTTGAGTGCTGCAGCCCTACCATGTAGCAATGGAATATCAAGAGGGACAAAGGTACAAGAGCAAGCTGATGAGAAAGCTATTACCCATCCCCAAGTGCCCCAGTGCAGCTTATTGTTAAATATACAGGGAATCTTCCAAATCAATTTTCTAGATTTCCCTATCCCAAGGCTCCCAACCATTTCAGTCCCACAGGAAGGCTGATCTGTTAAACCTGCCTCTGGCTGGGATACTCTCGTTTCAGCAGGGCCACTTTTTGCTGCACAGAAAACCTCCAGCCCACAGAAGAAACACACAGCAAGCTGTGTGCAGCCTTGCCAGAGGGACTACCTGCACACCAGGCATTCCT
>NW_005054382.1:371318-372649 GCF_000277835.1 Geospiza fortis | reverse complement strand
TTCAAGGCTCTTATAGCTTCACACCCCATATGTGACCCAGCTGCCTTGGCAAAGGTCTGGAGCACAGAGCTGGCCTCAGCTTTGGGCTGTAACCACAGAACTCTCCTCTCTGTCAGCAGGATGAGTCAACTCATTTAATTCCTCTTGATAGATGGACTTTTATGCAATTTCACCTGGTTTTCTTTCTCCCAGAAAGAAAATTATAAATATTTAGGCTTCTGAAAAATAAAGAGGGCCAACTTCCTGAATGTGATCCACGTGCAATTCTTTTACTGCTACAAGGAAATGGAGAGTGAAGATATTTGAGTGCCATCTGGACAAACAACTTCCATCTACATAAACTTGTCTCAGCAAGTTCAAGTCCCACGGGCAGGATACTTGCCACCAACTTTCAAATCCACATGACCCTTCTCACAAACACTTCCAGGCCTTTAGATTAGGCATCTCTATTCCTGGCACACACTTTTGGGACATATCTGGGGAAGAAGGAGCTCATCTATCTGACTCTGGTCCCACCAGCTCCATGAGACCCCAGTCACAGAACTGCTGCTGAGTACATGGGACATACTTGATTTGTACATTTGGCAGCCCTTTAAGCAGTTCTTCCCTTTCCCAAACAGTAATGGATTTCAAAAGCTGTACTCAAGTTTGGTTTTAACTAGTACATAATGCCTCTTGCTGTGTCAGGGCATAACAGTGTGTGAAGGAACAGGGGCACCCCAGACCTGCTGGGAAGACCTGGCCCATTCTCAGCCTGACCCTTGGCTCCAGGAGGTGAACCACAGTGTGTCAGTCAGTTCTCTGGCCTGTAACAGGGCACTGTGCTCACCTAAAACAGGCAGTAAAGCCATAAGGCTGTGCAGGAGATGGCTAAGTCCAGTGCATCACTTGCCTGCTCTGTCTGTCCAGGTACAACTGATGGCCTTACTGGAATCAAGAGAAATCAGTGGGAGTCAAGCCAGGGATGCCTCTCCATTTCTACTGCTCCCCTGCCACCACTTGTCTCTCTCCAAATCCCTCTTCCACCCAGTCTCTTCTGCAATATCCTTCAAACAGTTTTGTCATCCTCTGACTCCCTTTCCAGCCCTTTAAGTGGCTCCTCTCCCCAGGTACAACTGATGGCCTTACTGGAATCAAGAGAAATCAGTGGGAGTCAAGCCAGGGATGCCTCTCCATTTCTACTGCTCCCCTGCCACCACTTGTCTCTCTCCAAATCCCTCTTCCACCCAGTCTCTTCTGCAATATCCTTCAAACAGTTTTGTCATCCTCTGACTCCCTTTCCAGCCCTTTAAGTGGCTCCTCTCCCTCAAAATGGAGTCAGGCTTATTCCT
>NW_005054382.1:367989-371301 GCF_000277835.1 Geospiza fortis | reverse complement strand
CCTGCTGTGAGGAGCAGGGAGGAGTGGAAATCTCTGAACAGCTTATTCTCCAGCATTATTCTGTGGTATGCCTCCTGTGCTGGGGAAGAGGTGGGAGAATGCTAGATAATTTGTAGGTGTACTAAGCAGTACAATGGTAATTGCATTATTAAAATCCTCTAATGTAAGACTGCCTGGAGAAAAGAAGAAAAACAGCTAAACTGCCTACTCAATATTTCTTTGTATAAACAAGACCATGGAAATGTATGCTGTGTACCATGGAGACTGGCTTATGAGAGCCTCCTTACAATCTCTGACGCTCTCTGGGGCTACATTTGATCTGTTGTTCACTCGCCTCTCTTGTTTCTTTGTTCAGTGCTAGCTAGTTATTCAAAAACAGGAGTTCACACCAGCCACAATAATGCCTTTTTACCTTTCTGCCAAAACCATTAAATTCCTACACCAATATTTTTCAAGAATCAAAGTCAAGAATCAGAAAGAGGAAGCTGTGAGAAAAAAAAAAAAACTGTGGATATTTAAAGGATAATTTTATTAGTGCTAAAAAAATCCAAAAAACAAAAGAGAGAGATAGAGAGAAAGAGCTAGAGAGAACCCAACAGAAAACAGAAGCAACATGTATTGATTCTGTACCACTTTTTACACACATGGCACATAGACACAGACCTCTTTTTACTCCTACCTGATGGCAGTCCAGACTGAATCCCTTCTTTAGGTAAGCCCTCCCTCCCACAGGCCTCTTGAAGCATGCTTACCCTGTAATCATTTCAAAAGAGCACTATTCTCAAACAGAGTTCAGGGCTTGAGTAACCACCTACCTGGGGACTCACAAGCCCTGTTCCTAACTCCATCCCACACTTGACTGCCCCAGTCCCCTACAGAGTTGGCTCTGATAGTCAAGAAGCAGCGTCTTACACCTGGAGATGCTGCTACAGAGCAACACTACCACAATGCTTCAGCAGCTGAAGCCAAAGCCACAGAGTTGGCAAGCTTTACAGCCTGCTTGAAGAGTCCATTTGGAGTGTGTGCTGACTGTGCCCAATGGCTTTTCTGGATATCTGTTTGTGCTGACAAATAAAAAGTATTTCTAAAAGGTATGCCTGGAAGTAAACTAGGCTTGGCCTATAGCTACAGAAACTACAGTTCAGAGACTGGAAGACATCTCTGAGATAAGAGCCCTGGGTATGGACAAATATGACAGTATTTGCTCAAGCCACAGTCACAGCTTCCTGAGGAGACAAATATTTCATAAACCTGCCTTTACTCCCATTACTTTCATTCTGAAGAGTCTTAAAGTCTCACTAGCTGGAAACCATCTTCTAATTTCTGTCCTAAGGTTATTCGGTGCCACATTATAGGCCTTTAAATCATTAGCTTAAATAGCTCTTCTCTTTCATCCCTAGTATTTGGTCCCTACTAAGAAAGGATAATCCTACTGCCTTCCCAATGTCCTTCTTTTGTGAGGCTAAGCAATCTAAAATCTTTTGATCTTTCCCCTCCTTGATTTTAGCAGCACTTACTTGGATCCACTCCAGCCCTGGCTCATTTTACCTGAATAGTAATGCCCAAAATTTCACAAGAAGTCTTAGTCATACTGTGTACAATGGAGTAACACTTTGTCAAATAAAATTATATATACACATGTAAATCAATAGTTTTACAAAGACCATAATGTGTGCCACGCATGCTGTCCCTTAGGGGCTGGTATTATGGTGTTTAGTGTCTTTGCTGGTGGTGTTTAGTATCTTTGCTGGTGACATGGACAGAGAGATCCAGTGCACCCCTGGCCAGTTAGCACACATCACTCAGCTGTGGGGTGCTGCTGGCCCACTGGAAGGAAGGGATGCCATCCAGAAGGACCTGGACAGGCTGGAGAGGTGGGCCTGTGTGAACCTCGTGACTTTCAGTGAGCCCAAATGCAAGGTCCTGCACCTGGGCACAGGCAATTCCAATCACCAATACAGCCTGTGAGGGGAGCAGACTGAGAGCCCCCATGAGGAGAAGAACCTGGGGGGTATTGGCTGGCAAGAAGCTCAACATGACCTGCTCCTGCAGCCCAGAGAGCCAATTGTGAGCTGGGCTGAATCAAAAGCAGTGTGGCCTGCAGCTCATATTGATGCCTAACCTACTCATAAGGGTAGAGGTATGAAACAACAATATTGCTAAGACTCTATGCTGAGAAGGGAAATACTAGGGGCAAGTATTTGTGCACTTACTGTGAAATTTAAAAGTAGTTTCCATTTTTAACTCATTTTCCAGTTCTTCAAATTCTGCTACAGTAAAGCAACTCATTCTCCAAAGTGTTCCTCATAAATCTTTACAATTTCTATCCTAAACCAGTTTTGGAACATCTGTAGCATTGAGAAGGCTGTGCAAATACACCAACACTTGAAAGTCTAAAGATTTAAAGGTCATCATTTTGGAAGACTACAGCACAAAAACTTTTCTATCCTATGAATGAGTCTCTCTGAGTCCTGGTGTGTCAGAGCAAAGGCTGGCTCGATCTCAGCCTGTTCCTCTGTCACTGCATGTTTAACAAGAGCATGTAAGCAGTGGACAATTATGAAGTTATCCTTACACTGAATGCCTTCCCCCTCAGTTCTAGCAATGCAAAGTGTAAGGAGTGCCACAAGCTACATTCAAAACATGCTGGTTTTTATCTATGTACTTGTCCCTCCTCACACCCTGCAGGAATTCAATCATGCACTTTCAAAAAACACCAGTTCTATGGCAGAAATATAACCTGGGAGCACCCTTCAGCATCCCTCAGCAAAAAGTATGTTGTGATCCTCTGCTGGAAGGGATCTGTCCCTCTGTCCAGATAATGATAAATTCAATATCACTGCTGTTGTCAGGTACATTTGACATGCTACAAGGCAGTATTTGTTCTGTCTTGAAAAGAAGCTGGGCAGAAGGTTAAAATCCTTTTCATAACCAGAGGTCTAACAAATACTCAGCTCTCCTGGCTGATGGGGCTTCTTGTTGAAAGCCTGGTCAACAACAAGAGGAGATGTGGCTGAATGAAGAGAAGTTGTGCAACCATGTGCTTTTGGAAGATCACCAGTGACACGGCATAGCCATGCCTTCCAGCTTTCTCTTTCTCAAAGGGGAACTGTTCACAGCAGCTTGCCCAATATTCCGAATAATACACAAGAGCAGGAACTGAACAGACTTTTGAAAACTTTGGGCAGTTTTAGAGGCTACCTCTGAGAGAAAAAGTGGAATTTGTCAAGGAAATAGGTCATAGATACATTAGTGTTGCCTCTACAATCGCAAGGGCAGTTGTGTTACGAAATGCTCTGCTGGATAAGAAAT
>NW_005054382.1:365351-367979 GCF_000277835.1 Geospiza fortis | reverse complement strand
AAAGAGGGAAGAAAAATGGAAAAGTCAGGCATAAAGAATGCAAAAAGCTGGTATATTCTAATTTGCAGATTGACCAGTTATTTAAAGGTTTTTTGACATATAGTTAAAAATGTGTTTCCTGGTTTCAGAAAACAGAAGCATTTGTTCCACAAAAACTGGAAATTTTTAAACTTGGGAAGAAGAGAACTAAGTCATACCAAGGAATATTTTATGTCCTGTGGGACTGAGTATGGTGGAAACAATCTGCAAGTTGGCTGATTGAAATGGATATTCCAGTGTGGAGTGTTTACTCCATTTTGCAGTGGACTGGAATACTTGATCTTGTAAAAAGAGGTGCAACCTATCATCTGTGTTCATCTGTAGGTTTTAATCACACCACTATACAAAACTGTGTTACCATTTGCGCCACTGAGACTGCTCCAGGAAGCTAAATCCACATGTCTGATTCTGCATCTTTCCGCTGTGATGAACCAAATGTTTCCTGGAACAATTTGGAGCTATTTAGGGAGTCCTGAGAGAATTACTTGATCACTTACTAGTCTTGTCAAACAGAATGCTTTCTTTGCTTTAACTCCCACAAGCCAAGCTAGAGCACATGGCCAAACTGACAGTTTTCTGTATGACCACCACACATGACAGTGCCTTTAGCACATCAGCATTTTGAACTCTGTGCATCCCCGTCTGTAGCCTTTGAATTATGACCTCTGAAGTTTCATGAAGGAGGAATGCATGGACAAGATACCGTAAAAAATAAAAAATGAAATATTTCAATCTCCAGCATAGAGGCCACTTGGGAAAATCTGTCAGTAGGAGGCTGACACATTATTAGAGAGGTACTTTCTTCTAACCAACAAAGTGTTAGGCCATATGTAGCTAGGAAAATTAGCTGAAATTCATGTGTTAAATTACACTGCAGGGAGAGATCACACTTCTGGAGAGACTCATAAAATAGTGCTTTCAAAGGGACTGTCCTCTCAGGGGTCTCTTGGAGCATCACTCACAGATAATGTTCCTCTTCAAATTGATTGGCAAGGGGTCTCTGCAGGGCTCTTCACATTTGCCTTTTGATGTGTGGTAGCATTTTGTCCAAAAAATAGGTCCCAGTCTTCAACAGAAAAGTAGATATTGGAAGAATTGCCTAAAGTCTTGTTCTGGGTGCATCTACCATATAGACCTCATTTTAACACCTGAACAGTTATAAGTCCTGGCAGTATCCAGCAGCCACCTATCCTATGGGACATGCAAACACAGATATCAGCTCCAGTTCTATCTTTGTGTCTCAAGACTTAAAACTGCACCACTTGTTTCTTCAATGCAAACATCATCCTTGATGCCACAAGCAGTAGAAAAGAGTCAAGCAACACGTGAGTATGCAGCTACCAAGCACCTATATTTAATTCATGTAGGATGCCAGCTTGAGGCAGCAATGCAGCACCAAAGAATTTGTCTATGCAAGCTTTAAAGCAACCACCTGATTTCTGACACAGAAAGGTTGATGCTCTGAGAAGATTATATACCAAAATTTAGAGCAAAATTAATTACTTTGGACAAACATTTCCAACATAGCAGATGCTCTAACACGAACGAGTGATCTGGAGGTAGAAGGTTTGCAAGTCAGCTCCAACTGAACTTGTGCTTCTATAGGCAGGGAAAGACAGGAGCAGAAAGCATGCAAGGCAAACCCTGCCTGCTTTCCCCTGACTCATCTTCCCACACCACACACACTCCAGCACGGATGGTGCACAGGCAGAAAAGCTGGTGTGCCATTATGAAGCAACAAATTCCCAATACTCTCCACTGAAAAAAAAAAAGTTTGGGATTATTGAGAAACTACATCAGCCTGAAAAAAGTTGAGAACTGCTAAAGAAAATGTTTTCCTTTAACAGGGTGAAAAACCACAGAGTTTAAGTGCCCTTGCTAACAAGCGAGCTGCTTGCACACAGACACGCAGAACAACACTCCCTCGTGTGGTCTCTGAAATAAGAGTTCTTTCTTCCTGAAAAGCTGAATCAGAATCACCACCAAATAGCAGGCTGGGAAAAACTCTATCAACTTTAGCCAAACGTTGACATCAAATCAGGGACATTGAAAAACAATGGCAAAAAAAGTCTAAACCCTTCAAGAGGGACTATCCCATCACAAACTTTTACTGAAACAGGTGCCATTGAACAGCACAGCAGATGCCCAGCTTTTTCCTCCCCAGGAGTGGTGGCTTCCAAAGTTTTGTACTTTTTTCTCCCAAAAGAATTTCTTTCATTTTCAGTTATTATGGGAAAACTCTGAGGTGGTCAAACAGAAACATCTGTTTATTTCTGTAAATGAGAACAAAAGCTAGGGTTTGGAAGAACAGAATATTCTTCATATAATTTTATCCTTTTTTTCCCAAGAACTAGCCATCTTTCCTGTAGCTAGGTATCAGAAATAGGCATTGCTTCAAGCTTAATACTTGTAGCATTTCTCAAGTGTTTTGTCTAGTTCATTTTTTCCTTATCTAAAGAAATAAGGGATTCTTTTTTCCCTTGAGGATTTCTCAAGGAAAACTTACTTTGTATTCAAATACATCTAACTCCCTAATTATTAGAGCCTGTGTGAACCTTTCCTTAAATTCTGGTAGAAGTTGTTAAGCTT
>NW_005054382.1:315196-365310 GCF_000277835.1 Geospiza fortis | reverse complement strand
CATCCTCATGTTCTGTATCAGTGAATCACTGAACACTCTTTGCATCACAGATGTCCCGTGCAGCACCCGCAGTATCTGCGACAGTTGAAGATGCAGGAACTTGTGTATGTCTGTACATAAACAAAAAAGAATGACGTTCCCTTCTACTTTACAAAGCTGCATACACACACTCCTCTAATCTCAGTCTAGTGAAGTTTATATCTGTATCATCAGGCTTCTTGAAAACTACAGCTTGAATAATGATTAAGCAAAACATTTTCAAACTCTGATGCCTACATTTGCAGCAAACAGGCTGTAAAGACACATGTCCTGACGCACAGGCCTCAGCTTTTTGGTCAGTCCAAATGAACACATCTCCACTGGTACATGCTGTAATCATGGCCTGCTGTTCCATTCAGAGTCACTGCAAAACACCATGTACAAGTCCCCAGGAAGTAAGGAAAATCACTCAGCAGAGTTCTTTCTAATTAATAATTTTTGAAAAATTAGTCATTATTCCATCACAAAGAACAGTCACCAAAACCTTTGAAGTAAAGCAGTGTAATGTTCTAACTCCCAATCACCACTTGTCTCCTTATTCCCATACATATAAAGAAATATCACATGGCAAATTGTAGCTTTTTTCTTTCAAAAAATCTCACATACACCCACTGCCTTTACAGAAGCAGCTTTAAAAGCAAATCTGATGGCTATGGCATGACTCTGAGGTCATGGGCAATATGAAAAAAATTAAGCAACAAAACTAAAGGAGCTAAAAAATAAAAATAGCTGAATTTTTTTTTTTAGGTGAAGATTGGAAAAGAATTTGCTCAGGAACTGCTTTTCTAACTGAAACATTAGTAACAAAACAAGAGAGGTTTCTCTGAAGTCCACACCTGCTTTCTTTTGGCCGTGACCATGCCTGGCTCCCACTGACAGGGCAGCCACTCCCTATCCCAGCCCTGCAGTCCCCACTGCCCACACCTGTAGGAACCCCAGAGTTGCAGTGGGGCTGAAAACAGCAAACCCAGGCCATGAGAAACAGTACTGGAAAAATCCAACCTGATGCAGTGGGGCTGTCAAAACATTCATGCACTATGGGGTGATATTTCATGAGCCTGCAACTACAGCTTCAGACAAGCCAGGTATACACAGAGTTGAGTGGCCCCTCAGCATCAATTCACTGGGCTGGCAAAGGCTGAGTTTTCCCTGAGAGGATTCATTTTTCCAAAATCTGGGCAGCATTGACCCAGGCCAGCATATGACTAACAGCGCGGCTGTGAGCCACAATGGATGCGTCTCCCTCGCAACACAACAGAAACAGTCAGATTGCCAAGAAACACTGAGTGAAAATAATTTTATCTCTTTTCACCTGCCAAGCAATCAATTACTTGAAAAATTAATTTGTTTTGCAGCAGCTCATGAGCAGACCTGAACAAAGTCTTAGACCAGACAGAGGACACAGGCAGCGCTCTGGGATGGGACAGTATCGATGTCAAGGTGGGCTGTTCCACTTGGGCTCGTGTGGTAAACACATATCCTCTGAACAGACAGAGACATAGATCTCCCAGGATTTTCCTGGGAAGCTGTGAAAAAGCTCAGAGAAAGAATTAAAACAATTATTATCTCAATCTCTGCACCTGGCAGGCAACCTCTGTTTGTCAAAGATGTTTACAAGGAGTTGTCCCTTCTTGACCAATAGGTGAGAGAAGATTCCAAAAGGCCAAGTAGGTCTTAGGTCCACCATTGTTTCTATAAGAACTGTAGATTTCTAATAGGTCCTCTTAGGTCCATCATTGTTTCTATAAGAATTGTGGGTTTCTAATAAAACAATGCCTTTTCATGCCTTCTGATGATGGAGTGTCTGTATCACCCTTGTCTGTCCCCGACACCCCTTCGGTGATAGGTTCAAACAGGGCTCACAGCTCCAGGGATTCAGCAGCACACCAGACAGGCACTGTTCAACTAAAATCCCACCCTTTCAGGTGAAGGCAGTGGTGGAGGAGGAACCAAAGTTATTGAACATGAGAGCCACCTTCATCACACCTGTGCTCCTTCCCTGGTGCCTTTGCTGCGTTCAGCAAGCAGCACGAGCAATCCCAGTGACTCTGCAGGAGCCCAGCAGCCTTCCGATGGAAAACCATGGGATGCCACTCACAGCTGGGGAAAGGGAAGCTTCAGGCAGCATGCAGAGAGCTTCACACTTCTGTCAGCTGCACCTTGCCAAGCTCCCTCCTTTGTGAATGTCTTTAACCCCTAATTTTCCTGAGAATTTCAGGACTCATGGCACATTATGTGACACTTAAAAGAACAAATTTGACTACAAGTACCTAAGTATAGTGTACCAGCCATTTGAGAACATATTAGTTCCTGATAAGATCTCAAGTTATCAAAAACAGTATTTATGAATATCAAAGAAAAAATCTTATGCGTTTTTCCAGTTTTCTGCTAGAAAACCAGATTTGAGGTATTGGATAGCTGAATTGGAGAAATAGATTATGAACAGCAAAATTAAATTATTACTTTTTTACATGTTTCATTTTCTCTTTTATATAGAATTATGACCTATATAAAAACATTTCAAAATAAGATAACATTCATCATATTCAATGAAAAACAGGGGTTTGAAATAATGGAATTTAATATATTCTATAAACTTCATTTCAGCACAATTTAAAAATACAGATTACTTTAAGAAGAAAACAGAATTGGCGGGAAAAAAATAAGGTATCATAGTAAGACAATAGCAAAATAATGAATTATTATAGAAAATGAACAAAACTCTTATTTTCTTCTCAAAATTAGTGGGTTTGCATCATTATTAGTAAGAAATCCCTATTTGCATTTTTTTCTTTGTTCAGAAGCGGACCATATTGATCTTCTCCACTGGGTGGCACTACTACCTAGAGTAATGCAAGTGAAGCACTGCCGAGTGATGCGCTTGACGACCACAGGAAGTTAATGTCTCTCACACCTTATTGCTCTGAATCTATAGAATTAAACCACCTAAGACAACCTGAGACACCCATCCTGAGACAGCCATCTAATCTAGTCTGCTGATGTGCAAAACTACCCCTTCTTACCCAAATAGTAGTGTCTGATAGTTTTGGATGAGTATTGTTGTAAAAACTAGACATTTCATCTTAACTTAATTCATTCTACTGTGTTTGCCAATGTTGAATCATCTCTACAAAGAATAAATCCAGAGGGATGGATTAATATAGTAAAAACATTGTCATTATATGTGAAACAGAGAAATACAAGAAGAAAATTTGGATGTGAAATAACTCACAACTTCTAGGTCTGAAACAGCATTTGAGTTCTAGCAAATATCAGTGTTCAAACAGTGAAGCAGTCCCAATGAAGTGTGCCACAAGCTCACAAGTACATCTTGATGAAGTGTGCTGAGGATGTCAGAAGAAAAGGCAAGAGAGTGGATGTTATTGTGTGCTGCACGTGAACAAGATACCTGGGCTCTACAGAGCATCCCATAAATCCCACCACCATGTGCCATGACCATTCTGCCAGTTTTCCTTCCAGGAAAACCAAAGTGTAGGGAAGGAGGGGAGAAGCTTAAAATCCAAGTTAGGGGTCAGTTGGCATGAAGGAGGTAACTGGTGTGCACACACAAATGCTGAGTTGGGAAATATTTGGGGTCATTGTTTAGACAGCCATGCAGCACTACCAGGAAATGTATGAGGAATAGGAAAACTTCACAAGCTCTCTTTTCCCCTCCCTTTTGCAAAATTAAAAAGTAGGAGGTCAATAGTAAAAAGATCAATCCAGTTGATATTCAAGAATCCATATAAATAAATATTAAGAGATAGAGGGGGGTTAGATTACAGGATAACAGCCTAAAAAGATTTTCTGATATTGTTAAGGATTTAATTTTAATCTGGTTTGACTGTAAGTCTTAGACCATGATCCCTGAGTTCTGTTTGTTTGGTTATCCTCTTTCTCTACTGCTTTTCCCCACAAACACTGCTGTTGACCCCTGAAATAGACTGTCTTTATGTGCACACACCTAATGCATGTGAGGCTTTCATCCTTGAAGGACTTGCACACAATTAATGACAGGACAGTGAATCCAGGACTTTTGGCAGCTCCCTCACTGTGGAGTTCTGTGCTCATGTTACTATTTTGTTCCAGGCCTTATCCCAGGCTTGAGCACCTTCACAGCTGGGAGGAGGAACACAGAGGAATCTGTCCTGACCAACCTTTCCAGGAAAACAAATCCAAAACCCAAAACCTTCCTATATTGACCTCGACTCCTCCAACATAAAAAATACAAAGACTTCATATCTTCAGTAGTGCCCTCTTTAGTAATGAGAATAAAACCTTCCCAGGGTTAGGACCATTTACATTGGACAGCACCTTTCTTCTTTTATATTTATTCCAGAAAAATCCACTTGAAAGGATTTATAGTCCAAGTTGAGAGGCCTGAGCATGCCCAAGCTGGCTCCCACACAGGGAAGGGGAGCTGTGCATTCCTGTTCCCCCACCCCTGCATGCACAATGGACAGGGCTGCCCACGCCCAGCCCTATGCATGTGCAAAGGGAAGCTCAAGACACAATGTGCAGTGCATTTCTACACTGCTGAATTAATGTAAATGTAATTTAGAAAAAGAGAAACCTCTTTGTGATATGCTCTACCCACTACTTCCTTTGCTCTGGTATTCTCTCAACAAGCATGTACATTTTGGGTAAGAACTTGATTAAAGAGCCAAATCTGTCTTTCCCTGAAAGGTTTGTATTTAAAACCTCCCCACAGAAACAAGGATGGAATTCTTTTTCCTTCTTTCACTTACATTTAGAATCCATATTTAATCTAATTTTGTTGCTTCCTGAGACTTCATGATTTTTCTATTCATCTCTGGACTAGCTTCTAGAAAGCAAGAAAGCAAGAAAGCAAGAAAGCAAGCAAGAAAGCAAGAAAGCAAGAAAGAAAGCAAGAAAGAAAGCAAGAAAGAAAGAAAGAAAGAAAGAAAGAAAGAAAGAAAATGTAATACCAGGTGTCCTACACACATACACTTTTTGCAGTTCATTTTAAAAAAATGTTTATTTCACAAATTTGGAAGAAAAGCTCTAGTGGGAAAATAAAAACAGCAACCACATGAGCCAAATCTATCACCAAGAATAACCTCTTCCACTCAAATGAGTTTTGGATCAGCACCTTATGAAGGTACTTTCTGTACTGTAATCTCCATTCATGCATTTGGGCATTGGTTGGGGTTTGGCCAACATACACATCTTCCTGCTCCTTTACCATATCAATCACATCAAAGAGGCAGTGTCACCTGCAGAACTTGGCCATACCTCTATAGTAAGGGCAGAGAAGGTTTTTTCCTCCTTGTTTCTCACTCCCAAAATCTTGGCCTAGAGCCTCACTGTGAGGCTGAGCTCTTAGAAGATAGAGCCAGTGTTTTTTGGCACATACCATGGGTGCCAGAACTGCATTTCTGGTCATGCTGAGGCAAGTGATGCTCCCCACCATCCTTGAAAAGATGTTGCTATTTTAATGAGTATACAGAATAAGCAATTTTCAGCTCCATATGCCACATTATGTACAAGTTAGCAATTAGAAAAAAAGTCCTGCTACAACAGCTAGACTGACTGACTAACTTACGCGCAGCTGCAGCTGCACCGCTGTGCCCAAGAAACATCTCGCCATATCCAAGAAAGGCTGGGTTTAAAATGCACTCAGGCCAGCAGGTCTGAGCAGTCTTTTTCTTCATATGAGGGATTTGCAAATAATCCTACAGATCTCTCAGGTGTCTGGATATGTAGGCTATGTACACATCGGAGAAGGTGCACTGCTATTAATTGCTATATCCTCTTTGTAAAGCAGCCTGTCAACAGAGGACTTGATGCAGTCTTTGATTCCTTCACTCGACACTCAATGGGACATTCTGTCATGCATTTTTGGGTGATTTAAAAAATACAGCAGATCTATCTCATTTTACAGTAGAATTCACCAACAAACTCTAGGCATTGAAGATCTACACACACTTTCTCTTCCTAAAACAACACATTGTAACCTTCTCTACTTGTTCTTATCACTGTGTAAACCCTTGTGCTCAGCTGTATACAAACATTAAGTCACTGAAGACAACTGGAAAACTGCAGCCACAACCAGCTGCAGTTGAGCTATTCCAAGATACAGCTACCTATCAAAGCCATGAAATCACTCTACCTAGAAGGTCAGAACAGGTTAGACAATCTACTTCAATTCTGAACTATCCTTATCATCAGAGAAATACTGATGTTTACATGTCTCCCTTTCATTCTGTTTTGGAGAGTCTTATTTCCTGTGGATGCAGAGAATTGTATTGCATCTTTGCCTGTGGTTATATGCAAGAAACTTGGGAGTGTTTCTCTCACATCTTTTCTGTACATTAAACAAACCCACTCCTTTCAAATTTTTTTAATACATAAAATTCTGTAAACTTTTGGTAGCTCAGAACCACCTCAAGATGGCCTACATAGTTCTTGACGAAGGGTGCCCAAAAATTGACATGATACTTTTTCAGTCAAGCTTCAGCAGAGCTAAGTAGAGCAGGTAGATGTCTTTGCATACAGCTTTTGTGTGTCTTTGTATACAGCAGTCCTGCTTATGCCCACTGGATGGTTTTGCTTCCAACACATGCCATTCTGAGCCACAGATTAAATGCAAGGCAACAATGATCACCACATCTTCCTCTGCAGACCTTTTGCCAAGCAAACAATTCATTCCCTAACATAGGGATGTGCCCTTGATAGCTCATAAGCAAACACAGAATTTTGTACTCAACTTGTTGTACTCAACTCAATTTCACACCCAGCTAACAAAAACAAGTTTTAATCCCATTCAGTTAACAAATTCATATTGCCTAGATCACATTTTTCTACCTGTTCTTAAAATTGAGTACTATGTTTCTGGCTGTGTGTTTCTTTAAGGACAGTCACCAATTTAACAGAATCGATAGTCATTAAAAAATCCTTGTCAGATCTACTATTTAATTCACTTTAAGATTCTGGTAACAATCAGAAAAACAATCCCTGATTCACTCACTTGAGTCCACTTGGTTGTGCTATTTTCCAACCTCTGCTTCAGTAGCTCTCTTTCTTTCTATGGACATCACTGACAGCTGGAGCATTTTTTTCATTTAATCATTTTGGTTCTCTGCTCTGCTATCTCTGCAGAGCAAATGCAATCCCTTATTTTCTAAAAAAGAACTTTACTATTGGCACATCTCTTTTATGGTAACCAAGCAGGATTCATGTTTTTTTACTACAGGTCTCTGTTTCTGACTTTTAGACATTTCTTCATTGAGGCTTCTGTTCTTTTTCTAATCTTTGTGGAAAATGCACTGCTTGCTTCTAACTACCTCAAAAAGTTCTTTGTTTGACTGGGCTGAGCAGGCTGCTCTGCAAGCATTTCTCCTGAGTTTGAAACACCACCTCCAGTTCCTCTGTAATATTAACCCTATGCACCAAACCACACATAAAAGAGTATTAACAGCTTCATTGGTTATTTGGTGAGAGCCTTTTACATCTAGGAATAGTTGAAAACCACTTTTTCCAACCTCCCCACCTGTTGTGATGATCAGTGCCAGCAGTCTGGTAATGCTGACTTTCTGGCACAGGGTCGGAGGGAGGGAAGAGTTTCCCTGGGCTCATCTCCATGAAGCCATGCAAACTTGAGTCCTTTTTGCTGTGCCACTTATTGACTTTTCTGTCCTTTCAGATTACCTTTCAGATAATACACTGACATTTTTCCTTCCAAATGTTTTTGTCTCTCACCCTGATCAAACAGTCAAAATGAGACAGCAGCCCACCACCAATGCCAAAAGCAAAGAAGAAACTACTATTAAAATCAGTTCTTTTGCTCTCATAATGTCTTTTTTTTTCCCCAAAAAACCCCACCTCTGTAAGAAAATACAAAGAAGAAACATTTATTTCAAGACATCTGACTGCTCTAACCTTTCTAGCTAATGCCATCCTCATTTTCTGAGTAAAAAATCAAGTAGTAGAATCTCAAGCAAAGGCTGAAGCAGTTTCTGTGACCTTTCCTTTATATCAACCCCTTCATCTCCAGCCAGCAGGAAAAGCTCCCATCACCTTCATCCAGCACCCACACCAGCCCACAGCCAGGGAACAGAACCTCACTGTCCACAAATTCACAGAGTGTGCTCTGGGACAATCTGTTTGTTCTCCTGGGCTGCTCAGAGTGTGACCTCTCCAAAGCATGAGTCCCTACCAGATACAAACCAGGTTCTGTGCTCCATCCAAAGGGAGGCCAGCACAGGAAAAGCTTTGAAAGACAGCTCCATCAAAAGAAAATTGCATCAAATGCACTCTAAAGGACTCCCCCAACAGCTTCCATAGGAACCAAAGGTTTGCATGACAGAAAACAAACAGAAAGTCACATAATAAGAAAAAATATATTTTAAAAGTCAGAGACCAGGGATGACGGATTTGCAAAGGACTGACCCAAAGGATGATGACAGCTGCCCCTCAGCAGCAGGAGACTTTTTCAATAATACACATTTCAGGATACTTTCATATTAAAGTAAAATACATTTTCAAGAATTCAGGCACTACAGGAGATGAGTTTGCAACTGATTTTGTTAAGAATTATCTTTCTTTTCTCAGGCTTTTTTGTTGAACTGAGATAGCATTTCATTATCCTGCAACACTACTTTTAGACATTATCCACCAGTGATATAAGGAAATAAAGGACTTTTGTCTTGCCTTTATAGTAACATCTTCATCTTGTCATTTTGTGAAAGAGATATTAAAACACGGAAGAATACCCCAGGGATCTGTGCCTCTTCAATATTAAATGATCCTTTTGTGAAGATTTTATCTTAAACAATATCTGTTTCAAGAAAATGCTCATTTCCTACTCAGAGGCCAGTTCTTATCATTTTATAAACATGGATTTTGCAGATCTTTCAAAGCAAGATTCTTCTCTTTGCTAACTTTTCTAAATTAGCTCAGTGCTGCTAGATGTTATCTGCAGGATATGTACAGAACACTCCCTTACTGCACCTTTTGACCTGCATCATTGTAAGTTTTCTTCTAAAATATCTAATTTTTACTATCTCTATACACATACTCATGCTTTACTGCACTCATGTTTTACTGTGTAGCTGCCCTTTGAAGCTGTGAATAACCAAAACGACTTTTAGATCAAGAAAGTGAACTGTTTCACTGATCAACACCAGAAACTGAAGCGTGAACAAATACAAGCTTGTGGATTACTGCCTCCACTAAGTGGAAGATACAGTGCCACACCTTCTCAGGACAGTAATTCTCCTACAGCTACACTGGGGCACAGTTAAATAATTTACAAAGTCTTTTGCTGGTCTGAAAGAGTACTTCTCACATCCAGCAAAAGGCACAACAGAAGACCTTGAGGGTTCATGCTAGGCTGCAGACCAGGTGCCTTCCACCAACCATAACTGGCCCTGGTGGCCACTTCCTTCCTGAATGGAAGAAATGCAGTAAATGCCACTGATGCTGTTTTACCCAGGAGCTACCTGGTCCGTAACACTTGTTGAGGAGAAAACTCCTTTCAACTCTTCCCTATTCATGTGTAAACTCCACCTATACTCTGAAAAGAATCCACAAAAGCCAGCCTGTGGTTAGGCCAAAGGGAAGACAAGATGTTGGCAGACGCACCATGTTCCCTCAAAGCACAGCATCTGATTCTTGCAGGATGGTAGGAGCTGCCCTGCCAGCTCCCTGAAGAAGGGTTTTCCAACATGACAGGCCACTGGCATGCTGAGCCTTTCAGGCACAGTCAATCAACAAAGCAGAACACCAGCACCTTCACACCAGTGAGAAACCAGAACCACAGCAAGCGCTAAGGATGCTTGGTACACATCCCACATTTAGAAATTGTTTATTGGGGAAATAAGCAATTTATCCTTTGATATTTGGTTCACAATTCCCCATGGAATCATAGGTACTATAGAAACGATTATAAATAATCAGCAAAAAAAACCCCTGCATCTCTTTCTTACACAATGTTTCTTACACAATGCTTCTAGCATGAAACCAAGCTTAAACTTAACAGCTGAGTTCTTCTAATATGGGATCATTTTGTGGATAATTCTCCCAAATGACCTTAAATGCTTTTATATTTTCCATGACCAAATGAGTGTTTACATTTAAGCTTCCTCACTTCTCTTCTTTATGGCAGCCCATTTTGGAGGAAGCTGCCTGGTTTTAAAATGCAATAAATTCTGTATGAGAAAATACTTTCATCTGATTCAGAAACTGAAGGACTGTCACAGAAGCTTGCCTGCAAACATGAGGAATAATCAGAAAGCTGCTACAAAGAGTACAGTTTTAGCAGTAACTTCTTTTTTCATCAGAAATAAAGTGTTAAAATTAAACCCAGAGGTTCTTCAGATTAAGTTCTGGGAGATAACATGGTAAAGAAAACGGGTGATAGCAACATGTCTTCAATTATTTTCTGCTGTGATTATATGATAAATATGTGCTTTTAAGTCTCATGAATAATCTCTGTGAAAAGAAGAGGATGAGTCTAAGTCTGGAAAATTTCCAAGTGTGTCTCTCCCACATCCTTTCAGAGTTTCAATTTAACAAAAACACCCACGCATACATACAGGAGGTCCACTTCCATACTAATGAGTAAAAGTACTCACTAGCAATCTAAACGAGGCTTCTTTAATGGATCCAATGAGGCTTAAGCACAACTACCATTTATTTAACATTTGGTCATTTTCTTGCCAGCATTCTGCCACCACTAACATCAATATCTCTTTAATGACACACAAGTTCTTCTCATAAGTGACTATACTAAAGTATACCACCATGAGAGAGCTGCTCTTAAGCCAGTCAACATTTTGCTTCCCAAGAGTTCAAGGACAGGATGTGACATCCCTACTTCTGTCATTTCTTAAGAAAATTCAAAGCAAAGAAAGCTCCCCAGAGCATCCCCAAAGATTCAGTGTTATCTTAGCATCCATTCTTTCTTCGTTCTGTGCATATTTAATGTTGTTTCTACAGAGCTGAAACACCACTGCCAAACACCAAGATTGACTTAGGGTCTAATCTTTCTCTTGAAGAGGACAAAACATGTTGTTGCCTTGCCTTTGCACCAGCTTCTGATGGGCCCAGCCTGCAAGATTGGTCCTCAGAGTAGAAGCCCTAAAAATCCACAAAAGCAATGCTGTAATACAGCAACCATCTGGAGAAAGACCAGTGTGTCTCTGGAGCAGCACAGAAAAGACTCAAAGCAAAAGGCTGAAATCAAAAGGCCCAAGCACAACCTGACCCTGCCAAAGGTGAAATGGATTATTAGTACTAATCCTGGCCAGATCGTGGACTGGCTGTGTTGATATTTTCTTGAAGAAAAGCAACTGTACTGTACGTATTCAAAAAGACAGGGACACGCTTTATTTATTTTTGCCACTCTCCAAGAAGAGTTTGTTTTATCATCCCAAAGCCAGGGGTCCAGCTTAGTTTTTAATTCAAGGAGAAATGTTTTTTGTATACAAAGAAGTAAAGGGGGAGACCCAAACCTACACTGTCTGCAGTGATCCCTTTCTAGTGCATTATCTCCTCTCCTGCCAGGAGTCCTGAAGCTTCCTGAGACATAGCTCCACAAAAAAACAGAAGATACAGGATGATAGGATTTCCCTTTATAAAAATCTAGGACTACAGAATAAATTCCTTCATGGGAAGAGCACATGGGCAGCACAACCTATGTTCTGGTCAGAAGCACAGACACTGTGGCAAGTGACAGCACAATGTGGGCTGCTGAGCAAATGACAACCAAAACAAGAAAGCCCTCAGAGATCTGTAATTATGTCTGTAATATTCATGGAAATGTCATGCCTACAAGTGTCTGTGTAGGTCTCAGTTTCAGAAGTGCACGCTCAGTTTTACAACAGAAAGTACAAAGGATTTCTGGATTAAAGAATAAAAAAGAGTCAGTATACTTGCTTGAAGGGAAACCATGATTGTGACTGTTTCTTACATTATAAGGCATCTAAAGACAGTCCCTGAAAAGCAAATGCTTTCTTAGACCAGTTTCTAGGTCATCCTTCCTGAGCAGAAATCATGGAATCTTCCTGGCAGACTTCATGCCTTTGACTTCCTTCACTTCCACTCTCTTCTGAAACCCTAGTACTTGGAGCAACCAAATGTGAAATGCGTGTTGTTTACATAAAGGATTACTAGAATATGCATCCAGATAAAACCAAAGCCATTCATCTAGATTAACTGCCATTTTTAAGAACTCCTCATCAGGGACTGACAGGCTAGGATTCAACCTTGCAAATCCAAACTGCTCATCAAGAGGCTTTTTACAGGCAAGAGCAACACTTCCAGGATAGTACTCATGCCATTCTTTAACAGGTACAAGAAGTGCTGGTGTTATTCTCCCCACAGGACTGACTGCAGAGAGACCCTGGGGGGATAATGCCCATGTAGAGATTTACATTGAGAGCATCCAGAATTAGACTAGACAAATCTCTACCCTAAGGTCAAGGAGAAGGGGAGAAAGAAAGCCTTGGGATGAGAAGGGTGCAGCTTGAGCCTGGGGATGAGCTGTTCTCAGGGGCACAGGTTGGTATGGCTGTCTCACAATGAAGCCAGCACATCCAGCTGGAATCAGAGCATCCAACACACCAGCACTGGGGTGGCTTCCAGCCCATGGCATCACAGCAGTAATGGTTTGCCTTGACAATGCTAAAATTGGCACTTTATTCCCAAGTATTGGCTGTCTTCTCCCACATGGCAGAACACTTTGCCCTCTTCTTTGGAAGCAAAAGATTTTCCTACAAGGCTCCAGGCACGTTACTCTGAAGATACATCCACACTGCCTTATCTGAAAGACACAGGCCCCCAGTGAGGAGAAAAGGTTCAGCTAGGGACACCAGCAAAAGCTTTGATTTTCAGTGATTAAGGGATTCAAGCGTGACATTTCCTACTCCCAGTTCCATCTCAATCCTTTCAAATTAAGGACTGGATTCAATCACTGGCTCATTTTTAGAGGCATTTAATCATAATAAAAAAGTAAACAAAAAAAGCTGGAGATGAGACAAGCTCTGTAGTCTGCCTTCTTCCTCAACACTGCTACAGCTCATTACCAGGCAGTTCAGTTCAGTTGTGAAAATGCCAGTACCTATTCTGATGCAATGCAGAAATCTGTAAAGCATCCCCAGGCCTCTGGACAGCAATGAGAACTGTTCAAAATAAAAAACAAGCACAAGACACGTGCTTACAATTATAAGTAGCTATGGCAGAATATTAGCAAATGCTATTTTAAAAAAATCGGATATAACCCTCACCTTACAGAATGTCTTAGAATTACCCTGTTACCCAATTCTGAATACAATGTTTTAAAAACAAAGTGTTAGGCTTATTGCCTGGGTCCAAATATTTGTTTTATCTAAAAAGGGCCTGAAAAGCCAACCAAATCAACTGCCTTAAGTTTCTGTTGGAGTCTAGAAAGTATCTGAAGTTCAGACAAATAGAGTTTGTCACATGATGTACAAGAAAAAGGAAAGCAGAATAATAAAACAACATCAGCATCTCCCTGGACAAATCAGAGTTTTTGCATCATGTTCTTGCTAGTTTCTAATTTCAAGCTGTGTATTTTACATAAAAATTTACTATGATCATTCTTATTAACCTTGGCAGGAAATTCAGTTCAATCAAATGACTACTTATTATCATTGACCAAAACCATGATTAACACAGAAGAACCCAATAATAATATTTTGATGATTTTTAGGAATTTCTTACATGAAAGGGAGGGGGGACCAGAGGCAGGGAAAATTATTAAAGAGTGTGCCATCTAATGAAATTAAAATTAAGAAATATCTGTGAAATGGAGTTGAACCTCAAAGTATAACATGCAAGAAACAAAATAATCCATTAATAAGCACTGGCCCACACCAGCTCTTCATCTGTGCCACACTCGTGGGCAGACCCTTCCAACAGGCCACTGCTGCAGAAATCATCAAGCACAGGATGCACTTTGAGCCTTTCCAAGCAACCCTCTCTCTGCTGTCTTTCTTTCACCTTCCTTATGGCAGTGCAGGCAGGAGTCAGCAGAGGCTGAACCCAGCATGGGTACCTGGCTTTGGGCACAGCCCCCAGCTCTGCCCTTGGCCCTGCCCTGCCTCAGCAGTACAGGCACACACCAGACACTGGCACCTCTTTGTACTGCTGAGGTAGCTTTGCAGTTGTACTTAGAATTAATAAACATAATCACCATTCACTTCTGGAGACAGAGTGACCTTAAATGCCACTGGGAATAAAAAATGATGCTCTTATGGGAAAGAAAACTGCACACCACTACAGGGTGAAATCATGAGGATGCAAGGCATAAAATTGAGCTGCTGGTGACAGGAATTTTCAGCATATCCTCTGCAGAATTGATTAAAAATGTTCAAAGCACAGAGTTAATTCAGCTTCAAAATACGACATGCTGCTTTCTTGCAAACATTTCCATTAAATATTTTCCTGATCACCATCCAGTTCTCCATCTGCATGCCAAACGGGATTGCTGTCAATCTCACTGAGCAGCAGTAACTCACCTTTCCTTTCTAGCTCCCTTCTCCTGAAAGCCTGACCTATCCAGTAAGTGATATTTGGCTTTAAGATGATTGAAAAAGTCTGTACTTAAATATTCAGGACTCCTAAAACAGTCTTAAGAATTCAGGGAGGAACTACGGTCATCCTGTCCTTAGTGGAGACTGTCTTCTGCAGGATGGCAGCAGCAGAGGGTAAAACTTCTAATATCAAAGGAAACAAATCTCTTCCCCCCTCAACAGCTTAATAAAATAAATAAAATAAAACCTGAGCAACATTAAACAAATACCAAGTGAGAAGGCATATCCATTCTGTAAGCCACAGATTGGTGTTCTGTTTGCAGTATGAGCTTCAATGAGAAAACACACTTCTCATGTGGCAGATTCCACATAACTACGACTTCCATGCAAGCCTTTTTGACATCATGCTCTTTTTGAGGCCCAAAAAATTACTATTATTGATGTGCTACACTCCTATTACCAAGAATGAATGTTCTCAGCTCCTTTCTGTATCCAGGTGGTGAAAACTTTTTCATGCATTTCCTTAGCCAGCATAGCTTATACGGATGCCTTGTTTATTTCCTCTCACCCTTTGCTGATTTCCGCTGTCTTCCTGCAAATTGAGGAAGATTAGAAGCACTTTAACAGTACTGGAAGATTTCCATAATTTTTCTTTAATACAAAAGAGTCGTTAGAAAGAGATAATAGCTGTCTGCAAAGAGAGCTGTAAATCTAGGACTGCTCAGCATTCTAATGAAAACAGAATCCCAAAGGCATTATCTTAACGCTTCTAAAACTGGCTCCCTCTGTTTTGGGGAAGGAAACCCACCACACCAATCACAGCATTTTGCAGTTACTGTATAATTAAACAGAAGGGCCACCCGTGGTTGCAAGCGGCTGAAACAAAGCATTCAGCAATAGATGACAGCTAAAATCAAGTTCCTCCTTCTTGTTATTAAAATGCAGTACACATGAGAAATATTTTATTTTATTGTCTGCTTCGGAAAGATGGTAACAGTCAATTTGAAATTTGTAAGCTCTAGTATGGTAATCTAGTTTATCCTCCTGTTCACCATCAGTGTTTATTAGACCCAAAGATGGGAGATAAGAAAAAAACCACAAATGTAATAAAATGAGAACCAGTGACTCACCTTGGGGACCAAGAGCTTATAGAGAGGAAAAAGGTAGAAGCTTAACGCTAAACAAGTTCTGAGCCTTCACAGTAACTTCTGCTATTTAATGTGCAGAACTAATGTTCTGCATATTAAATAGAAGAACAAAGTAAAATGACTTTGCAGAACAAAGTAAAATAACTTTATTTTCCTATACAGGAGTTATTGCAGTAGCCACAAATGAAGGGAAGTGCATATATGGCAGAAGAAAATGAAGTATGATATTATCAAGAATTGGTGCAGAAATGTGACATTATACATAAACAATCTATTTAACTTGTGTGCAATTGGAGCAAATTGTTACAGCTCGCCTGCATTTTCAACAGGGACAGTTGTGAGTAATTCACCTTGGTCTGCTCCATGTCCCTCTAACAAAATACATCTCTTGCTGACAACACCTTTATTTTTACCATCATGTTGTTTTTCTGAGAGGAAAGACAACGGAAGAAGAAGATGGTATGAGCAGTATGAGCTTAGATTTCTTCTGAGTCTTGAACTCAGGAGTCATTTGCTTTGTTCACTCCTCACCCTTGCTCTTCTTTTTCCACCCCCCACCCAACAGATAACCTATCAGTACTTAAACAGGAAAGCAAAGAGGAGTGGGAATGTCTTTGTAACTGAGGTCTTTTGTGTGTTTATTTTTTCCCCAGCATGTTTATTTTAAACCTCTTTAAACACTCAGCAGGATCATGTAAGTGCTCTGAGCCCCAACCTGGCAGCAGGGGCTCCTTGCAGGGCAGAAAGGCTGGGCTGGCAGCATGTGAGGCTGCAGCAGAGCACTGGGCCCAGGGCTCACCACTGTGGGACAGCATCTCCCTGTGTGCACTGTGGGACAGCATCTCCCTGTGTGCCCAGGGCTCACCACTGTGGGACAGCATCTCCACTGCTGCCAGCAACAAAAGCTGTGTCTGCATCTGGGACTGTGACAGAGGCAGCATCCTGTGCACAGAAATCCTGAATAGGGAGGTCCAGCATTCACCACACAGAGAAGGATTTTGTGGTCAGTGCCATTTCCAGCTGGAGGGTCAGTGTTGAGGGCAGGACACCACAGCTGCAGCAGCTTCTGCCAGAGATGTTCCCTGTGCTTTTTTCCTTTGGGTCCCAAGTATATACTGGGAGATTCTCCTATCCCCACCAAGCTCCACTGTTCCTCCCCTTCTCTGTCACACAAGCTTACTGCCACCCCAAAGGCTGGCACCTCTTTAAAATCACATGAGCTCTTAGCACTGGGCTCTCACAGTGGCATTCACAGGAGTCAAGCAAGTTATAAACACAAGGAAAAAAAGGGAGACAGACACCTACCCCAAGAGCACACTACAGTTGTCTCTCCCAGTAAAAACTGAGCTGTGCCTCTGTTTTTCATCCCACTTAAACTTGTCACTGCCTTGCTTTCTGGCTTTCTAGGATCACACTAGATATGGTCACTGATGCCCTCTAAGGGATTTTTGTAGGGATCCTACTATTTATAGAGCAATTTGCTTTCCCCTCAGAATCGACCTGAATGCCCCTCAGCAGGGAGGCACTCGTGATGGAGCACACTGCACCTCAGTGCAACACAGCACCTCTGGAATACACAGCACTTCTGTGATCCCTGCCAAAATTACCTGCCTCAAACTAACCAGGGCTTGTCCCTGCTGTCATTGCTACACCCTAGTCTGCAGAGAGAGAGGGAAAAAAACCCCATATGAAATCTGGCAGCCAGGTTTGAGGGAAAGCTAGAATCTGGCCTCTCTACTGGGACTGGGGTGTGGTCTCTCAAAGTCTCATTCACACCACAAAGAAAAAACCCAAACAATCCAAACCAAAACTTTCAAAAGACAGCTTGCATTAACCCAAAAAGCACAGGTTTTGTAAGTGGAAAATCTCAGAAAAAATATAATTTTTCTTTAAAAATGACTCAATTTTCTTAAGAACTTTTCCCAATGGCCTGCAGCATTTGGGAGCAGGTTCTTGATAACAATGAGGGTCCCTGTCACTCCACTTCCCTCCCTGGGAGGTATCTCAGAGCATAAGGATGGCTGGGAATGGTGACCTTTTCCCTTCCACCACATAGAACACCCTTCTAGGTCTATGACACCAGGGTAAGCAGCAGAGTCACTTTTTTCTCTAGCAAAAGACACTAAAGGCAGTCCAGACACCATGGAGACCAGGAAAAAGTTGATGGTTCCAAACTGAACAATATTTTGAAACACGCACTTAATTTTTTTCCCAAAATGTTTTTAGTTTTGACAGACACGAATTTCTCTTTTTTTCTCCCAGGATGTGACCACCTGTGACTTAACTGTGCAGGACTTTGCCTTCCCCACAGAATAGGGAAATTAAAAGAAAGCAGGGGGCTGGCTTTCTCCAAGAGCTCATTTTAAAGTCCTCTTTGCTATTCAGAAAGCCCTGCTTGACACTGATGAGAAGCATGGATTTGGGTTACTATAGGTTGCCTTATGCTACAAATATCTCCTGATTTTAGTGGAATATTCTTTAAAAAAAACCCAAACAAACCACAAAATTTCCTACAGTGGCTTGTAATCTTAAGAGTATAGAATATATAAAATACAAGCAATATCTCTTCTCAGTTCATTTACAACTTTATTAGGAAGAAGGGTAAAATATACAGTCTTTAAATTCAAGTGAGCATTTGTACACACTTTGCCACTCATGATCTTTCACTGGGTAGAGTTATTCCTGAATTAAATACTATTTTTAAAAGGAACCTGTTGTTCTCTTTAAAATGTCATGCATTCTTTTAATGCCAAACACCAACACTGAACAATAAAAACCATTTTATCCTTCTGGAATTCATACTTAGAAAACTTAGTTCTGCAAAAATAAATTATCTGAAAAAATGTTTTCGTCCAAGGTTTTGAATTCTAATAGGTTTGTAATGTTCATCTACCCTGTTTCTAGGCTACAGGTACCATGGGAGCATGATCCAATTAACAGATAATATATCTTCACTGGAAAATTTGCCTATTACAAAGAAACTATCTGAAAAACAAAATGTTCCAAAACTATACAGTAATTAAGTGAAAATTAAAAATGTGTTGACTTGTCTGTATAAAAATGTTTTAATTCTATCAAAAAAGACTCCAAAGCTAAAAAATTTTGCCTTGAAATTTTTAATTTTCAACTTTTCAAGCAGTTAAAGGACAGAAATGCTACAGAAAGCACATTTCAAATTTCTGGCAGCTGGAAAACCCTGGTTTAAAACAGGGTTATAGGCATCCCACTGTATCCTTTCATAGGACAGTAATCATGTATATCCTCACTAAAAATGTGCTCCCTATCTCTTGTATAAAGTTCACCAGCCCACAGTAAGTGAATTCATTCTACTTCTTTTTCAGGTAAGTTAAAAGTCAAGGTGTATCAGACAGACTCTTACAAGCCAGAATAACCATGTAAACAAGGAGGTGCTGTGGAAAGAGGTTTTAAATGGACACAGAAAAAAAGAGTCAGGATTGCCACCAACTTTTTCCTCTATTGCTCTAACTCTCTGGAATTTACTTTCATGATTAAGTTTCCAAAGGCTGTTGCAATACCAGATTTGCAACATCTTTTGCAGTTTTGGTAGTTACACATCCAGAGTGAGCAGCAAGAGGAGTCACACAAGGCTGGCAAGATCACCACACATTTCAGGTGAGAGAGATGACACTGTTTGGGTCAAAACTACAGAGAAGTGAACCCACTTGGGGATACCTGTTTTGGTAGCAAAATGAATCTGAATTGCAACTGTTTGAGTACCTGCTTGTACTTTATTATTTTACAGATTCAGCAAGAGAAAAAGAACATTTAGACTGATTTAAGAAAAAAAAAAACCAACAAAAAACTTCAAAGTTTTCTCGTTGAAGTTAAACAAGAAAAGCAGCCCATGGTTTTACTGCAAGTGAAAGGAAGTATTAAAATTTGCACTGAAATGCCTGTTCCCTGGGCTATTTTCTATCACCATAGGGAAGGGAGGACAGCAGCTGTGGTGGTGGCAAGGTGCTCAGCTGTTGGAAATTACAAGCTGCTACAAGCACATAGATAACCATGTTGGCCAGGTCTGGACCTGAGCATGTGCCCTAACCATGCTGGCACCCCCACCCTTAATTCCTAGGGCTCACCAAATATGTAAGTCTTTTATTTTATTGTTTTTAAAGGAATAGGATTGAAAGGAGATATAAGGAGTGATATACCCTCGAATATATTTTGTAGACCATATTACTTTCTTAAGAGATGATTGATATGGCTTTGAGTCCTTTTGGTCTTCAATCCATTCATTATCACTTCTTCATCAAGAATTATCACTTTAGTCTGAAGCATTTTGTTTTCCAAACCTATTCAGCCAATCATCCTATATTTCCAAATAGTTGCACAGAGAAATCACACTCCATTTTGAGACAAACTATTTTCAAAAATAATGTTCAACTCAAAAGTATGGTTTTCATGGTTTATGTGGATCCACTGCAAAAAAAATGCGAATAAACCCCACTTTTAGGTTAAATGTAAGGTCTTCCACTCCTTTCTAAGATGAAATAAAATGACCAAGACATTTAACACTGTTAAAGTTTTTGAACGTTGTTTTGGTGGAAATTTTCTTCCTAGGCAAAATTAAGGGCTTGAGCACATGGTTCTTCCCTGGAGTCAACAAGTTCCTGTGTGCCAGCTGGTGTGACATTACCTCTTCTTACACGTGCTTAGAGTTAGATAAATGCAAGCAGTACAACTTAAATTCTCCTACTTTCACTGCAATCTAAGCTAAATTGGATTACTTAGTCCCTTCCATGGCCAAGGAACATGAGCACACACTACTACAAAACAGCTTCTTTACTAAAATACAGTACACTGTGGAGCAGCAGTAATGTGATTATGCAACTGACGCCCAATGTATCTATTGCAGTGCTCCCAAACTCATAATTTCATTAAGTTTTAATTGCTTTTTTAGACTGCAAATGCAGTATTTGGAAGCTATAATGGTCTTGTAATTCAGTTCCCTTCCCTCACCACATTACTAATATATCCTACCAAATTTCACTGGAGTTTAACAAAACTTGTCCTTTGGTATTAAGAAAGAGCATTCAATATTACAAGACATACAATTACAGAGTGCCTAAGAATATTATCAATTAGCAAGATGACTGTAAATATGGAAATCTCATTACAAAGAGCTGTTTGAAACTTATAACAACCAGCTCTTGACAAAACATTCTAAATTATAATTTCATTCCTACCCTATTTTTAAAGAGAATGCTGGTGTCACAATAAGAAACCAGTTACTCTCACTTTAGTCTTGCAAATCATTCTATGAGGAAAAAAAACCACTAAGGTTGGTTTAATTTTTGCTTCTAACAGTATAGGAAAAGATGGAAGGAAACAGAAAAAGGAACATGTTGAAATTATTAAAGCACAATGGTCACAGGGAATTGCCAGAAAAAAAACAAACAGTATAAATTGAAAGATGTTTTTTAAAGACAGGATTCTCTACTCCATTATAAAATTGAGTGTTTTCTTTTTGGATGGATAAGGAACATTTATGAGAAACATCCCTCGCATAAACTGCAGCACAGCAGTCAAAAGTACAGCAGGTGCTGAGGGACAGAGGAAGCCTTCTCCTTTGAAGGACCTCAAAACAGGATGGATAAAGCATACATGGATGTGACTTTGTTAATTTGTGTTATTTGTACACAAACATAAATACTTTGCAAGTTTGCCAGTTATAATGGCTCCTTTAGCTTCCCCTGAGGCCAAACTGTACAGCAAAGTTGTCCCCTCTGGCAGACACTGCATATTTCTCATTCCACATTCTACATGAAATGTTAGCAGCACAGTTACTATTCAGAGAAAATCTTTTTGTAAAGGCAACCATCTCATACTTTTCTCATACTTTTATCACTTGTCAGGCAGTGATTGTTTTAGTGTTAATTGGTTGTAGTTTTAATATCAAGAATAATGTGAATATTCCATTACAGAAAAAGTTCTTCATAAACTACTTTAAAATGTGTTAAGAAAAATGCTATTGGTTCCATATAAAAAGTGAAACAAATGCTGTTCTTCCTTGCTTTTAGATTTCACATTTAAAAGTCTAATGAACAACTGTAAAGTGCATGGGGCTGCTATGAACTCAAGCCCAAGCACTTGCACAGTTTGAGACAGGAACTCATTACTGGATATAGAGGTTACCCATGTAGGAGACATAGTCTGTGCTTCACCAGAGGAAAATGCTCGGGCTCAGAAGGGTCAGAAGGTTCTGACTGTGCTTCTTTCCCTTAAAGCCCTACACTCTGATGGGGCTGTGTGTGAAAGTCCACAGAAGGTACCAGTTGGCAGCCAGCAGCTCCTCACACGTGATCTGACTCAGGATACATTAGAGTTAAATCTCAGAGCTTGGGCCCATAAAATAAACTTCATGCAAGATATTAACAAAAAGTTTTATTTTTACATTAACAGGATACACATAATGCATTTGCTATGAAAATAAATCTCTTTGAGCAAACCAAAAAAATGCCCTTATTTCTAATAATAGGAGGGAAAATTACAGTTGGCAAACTTAAGAGACAATTAAGCCAATGTGTCAGAGAACTCCAGATCACTGCCAAAACAAATATTCAGATAAAAGAATGCAGCTTCCACTCCCTGTTTCCTTATTAACTGTGTTTTCTTCCCCAGCCATTACAAATAGGTTTGTAAAATATACTCAGAAATTATATGGGTCTCTGTTTTTCATTTGAACTTGATTGTTGTTTCTGAAGATGCTACCAGCTGCTGAAGGAGAAAGCCTTCTACTAATATTCATTCTATAAATAATGTAAGAAAAAAAAGGAAAGCCACTGCACAGCAAGGTTAAATGAGGACAACGTGGGAAATTCAGTGTAAGGGACTGTGAGGCCTCTCACTTGGATTTCCAAGTGCAACATATTCATTGCATTTTATTAGCTGATTAACGAGGCAGCTGGAAATTCATCTGGAGCTACTGAGGTCCTTTGATCCACCCTTCTTACAAGCGCTCCTCTCAAGAGACAAAAAAAGTTCTTTGCAGCTAAAATCCCTGGGTCCAGCAGGAGGATGCTGCTGGGGGCCAGGCTGGAGATGGGCAGCACGGTCTCCCCACACCAAGGGGAGAGGTCCAGCTGTCTCACCCACCCCACAGAACCCACCACTCACCCTCGAGGGGCAGCTGAGGCTCCATCCCGCACGCTGTGCCAAGCAGGCACATTAGCTGGCAGTGTGCTTTCTGTGTGCCACTCTGGGAGGCCCCGAGGGCTCTCCCTGCTCCAGGTCTCAATGGGACATGCAGCTGCTGCATGGGCACTCCTGGACATGTTTGCTTGCTCTGGGGAAGCTCTCAACCTACAAAAGCTCTCTTGCATGCACAGGTATCGATAACCTCAATACAAAAATTTCAAAGGATTCTTTCACACAGAAATCACGGCCTCAGAGCTGCATATGGTTTGTAGTGTTCAAGCCTAAAAATTTCCAATATTAAAACCCTTCAATTTGCTCTTGGGTGGTGAAAAAAGCCTCTCCACACAGTGCTATAGGGCAGACATATACAGAGCCCACTGGACCAACCATCCATGGAGCAGCAGCAGTGAAGATCTGCACCAAGTGGCTCAAGAGTTCTGCTAATATACAGATGACAAATGCCAAGGTTAAGCTCTGTATGGTAGGGTACCATTTCCTGGCTGCATGCAGCTTAGAGTGGTGTCTTGCTGCTTAATGTACAGCTTTAGAATGATACAAAACAGTACAATCTTCATCAGACACTCTCAAGAGTCAGAGAATTGCCTTACAAAAGAGGCAGCTTTATGTAAGTGTTCTCTTTTCTGCCATCTTCACTTCAGACCAAAACCCTAGAAGCTGTCCTTATCTTGTGCCTTTGGATGTCACTCCAAGCAACACAGAATAGCAGATGAAGTGAATCCAGGGGGAGCAGCAAAGCAAAGAGGGAGGAAAAGCAGAGTGACAAGAAGCAAGAGAGAGCAGCTTTTATCTTGATCAAAATTAGAGTACAGAGTCTCTGGAGAGCAGCTGGGATCTCCATCTGTACTGAAAGAACAGAGACATGGTAGTTTCACAAAGCTGTCTGAGATGGGATGAGGGCAGTCCTAGACCTACACCAGCTGAGCATCACAGCAACAGCTGATGAGCTTTACAGTCAAATATTATCCAGAACTGAATTCTTAGCATGCTTCTGTAATCAGAAGAATTAGTTAGCATGCTTCTCTAATCAGAAGAAATAAAATTTTCTAGAATAATCCTATCTTATTTTAACTTTCTTCCCCCCTAGTAACAGGGTGAGCTCAGAAGAATCAGAGGCACTAAAACACTCAGCTCATCAGGGTGTGTGCATATATTTTGGGAGGCACGCTGGGGCCTAAGCACAGCCATCTAGTGCCACTTCCAATGTACTTTAGGGTAAACAAGACTCCTGGGGGACCAAGAGGAGTGACGTGAGCCCTCTGCTGGACTCACAGCAGGTGGGACAGCCAAGGTCACCTCAACTTGTTCCAAACAGTTGTGAACCCCAAATGCCCCTCTCAGTGCCAGGGTCACCTAAGAAATAAATCAGGATTCTGAGAAAATGAATACACATTTTTCTCTAGCAAGCTGTAAAGGGCATTTTAAAAACAGAAATCTACCCATGGCAGGTCTAAACCTGCATCCTTTAGCAAACAGCAGCTGGTGGAGAAGTACCTTATGAGTTAAAGTTTACACAGAAGAGTCATTATGGAGCCACTCAGTAAGATGGAGACAAAAAAGTGAACTCAGTGACATCCTGAAGGACAGGGGTCTTGCAGGAATGAGGACTGCTGCTGCTCCTGCCTCATCTGGAAGGCAGTACCCACTGCAGCTCTGCTGTGAGTGAGCTTCTGAGTCCATTAACTGGAAGCTGATGCTGCTGTTAATGATTAAAATCCAAGTTAAGTTTCATGGATACCTAGCTGTAAGGGAGTTTCCCATATCCAACACCCTGTGCCTGGCACTGACCAGCCTGTCATGGTTACTACAGGGATCAATCGTTACTACAATTTTAAGTGTCAGTTGTGCCCAAGTCTCAACCATGCACAGTTCAATGATACCTTTCTGTTAAGAAATCAAATGTGCAGAGTAGAACAATGAATGGACTGCAGTGCTAAATATTTACATATAATCTTTAACAAAAAGCCTAAGCATTACTTGAATTTTTTAAGAAGGGAATCCTATGCTGTATTTTCCAATAGTAAGTGACAAGGGAAAAATAAAGCTAATATGAAACAGTGCTAACAGCCAGTTTCAAACAGAAATTTAATTTATTCTGTCCTGACCTGTGTCAGATTAAAATCTTTTCTCCAGTAACATTCAAAATTACCTTCTCCAAAGCTTTAATACAGCAAAGGAAGTATATGAGGAACAGGAAAAAATTCAAATAAATGAAGTGGGCAGATGTAGATGAAATCTACCATACCTCCATGTTGATGTTTCCAGACTGCAGCACTGACTGGCCACACTAGTGTTTGCTCCCTCTGGTTTTATGTCTTTTCTGGATGGTGAGGGAGGGGAAGAGGGGCAGGCTATGCTGTGATTCTAGGGAGAGGCTGATGCTGCTGTCTTTTTCAACACATGGAGTATTTCCTGCAATTCTTGCCATCATTTCCTGGAGCCACAATTTGACATTTCCCTTAGTAAAACTCCTTTGCATCAAACAGATGCGTCTTTCACTGTAGTCATTTAATTGATATTCCCTTGACAAGGTATAGAGCAGCATGAGGCAAGACCTAATAGTCTATTCTCAAAAAGGCAAAAGCTAGCTCTAATTCTGGTATCCCTGCTGCTCATCAAAGTCACAGGCGGCACAAGTCTCACTCTCCATGAGGGGATGTCCTTGCAGGAAGCTTGAAGCAGCTCTGTGCCATCACAAGCAACCAAACACCTTTTTTTAGCTGAGGTCTCTGCACCAGGAACACTGGGTGCAACTTCAGGAGTGAATTAATGCTTGACCACCTTGTTCTTCAGCTGCTGATGTGGGATTCAGTACCCTTTCTGGGTTTAGGCTACCTACTTACCTACCCCTCTGACACCCTGTGACTGTCACCCCCTGAGGCAGCAGCTGCTCACACAGGACTCCTGGACTTCCAAACCAGTGGGGCCAGATTTGGGTACAAGATGAAATGCTCCCTCAGGATTTTCCAATGCATGTCACACAGTCATCATGGCATCACAATCTTCTGCTTCCTCAAAGCAATCTTTTAGTTTCAAAATGTTATTTGCATAAACAGCAAAAATACTTGAAAGGCAAAAAATCCACCAAATCCTGTGAAATTAATCTTCTCATTCAGCCTGAAATTAATCAGTCCCATTCATTATATATGAAATAAATATGCTTGTTATTTATCATCCAGGATTCATTTAAATAGTTTTGAGGACTTGACCCCAAAGGAATGTATGCATTTCTGGACATGCTGACAAACCAGTAACACCCCAGGCTCACATCCAACGCTATCGATTTTCATGGCTGCTAGTGCGAGTTGGAGACATTAGGATGTTAAAAACAGCGCAGCTACACTTACAAGCACTCCCAACAAAAAAGCACAACCAGAAACAATTGCAGTTACTAAATATATTCAGTAAATCTCCCAAAGCATGCAAAAGCCAGCCATGGCAAATGCCTGCTTAGTAACTGGATCCACCCTGAGATTGTCCTCAGTGTCCCTTGGCTTACAGGAAAATGACATCCCTTAATGAGGAAAACCAGTGGAGGGGGAGGAAGATGGGGAGGTTAGGGGAAATGCTTTTTCATTCTATAATTATAACTCAATTTTGAGATTAAACTGATCATTTAATGACTCCTACCAGTTTGAAAACAGGGTCCAGGAAGAGAAGTGACCAAGCAGAGACAACTGCCATGTCCGGTCTCTGATAAACTCCCAGCTGCTAAAAGCAGTGTTTGCCTGGTGGGAACTCCTTGTGCACCCCCAGGTGGGCTGAGCCCCTCATATCCCTCATGTCTCACACTTCTGGCAGTGACACAGATCTGGGGACACTTCCAGGAAGCCAGAGTGCATTTGGGATGTCTGTCTCTCCCATCTTTCAGTACACATCTGAAAACCAAACCAAAACTCTCCAAAATGTGACTGAAAAATACTCAGAGAAGCACCTGCATGGAATTTAGAAAGTATGAGCCCTGAAAAGAGGAAAAAAAATCAATCAAGAAATAGTTGAAAAGGCAAGGGAAAGAATCGGACCCTGAATCTAACATATTGCAAGATGAATGCATTGGCAGGCAAAGCACTCTCCACTGCTCAATGAAAATCAGGACGGCATCTAATATTTTCAGGAGAATCAGTCCACCAGCCTGTGCTAAGGGTATATAGCCTGAAATTTTGCAATTCTTTATCTGCTGTTTGTAAATGATTTCTGATTTATTTCCTCAGCAAGGAGAAGACAGGCTAATCTAAAAATAAGCTGTGTGAGCAAAACCACAGAATTACATTCAGAGCTTCAGCACTTGACAATTTTTAGGCTGCAGTTCCGAATCATCTCATTTTCTTTCAGCACAAAGAAGCAGCAAAATATTTTGCTTAAGTGAGGTCATATAATACATATGTTTGACAGATAGACATAAATATATCCTTTTGCCCTTACCACTGGGCATGCTGAAAACACTATGTTAAGAATAACATCAGGATGCCTCATTTTCAAGCATGAAAATCCTAAATGGTTAACATGGCAACATATACTACTCAGGACCCAGAGCTTTCTCTTCCACCTTTGCTACCTCCCTAAATAAGGCAAATGTGGTTACTTTAAGTTTCTTTCAGAGATTGTGCCAAAAATTTAAAAGTAACAGGAAGAAAAATCTTTCTATGTAGATTTTCATCAAAACAGTATACTTGCAAGCACAATGGTGTGCTATTTTTTTAAAGATTACCAAAACGAAAGTGGCAGGGTTATTCTGTAACAAAACTTCTCATGAAACCTGGGTCTCTGTACAGCAGTAACATGGACTGTGTTAGTCAATGTGTGCTGCTAGGTCTTTCCTCCTAAAGAAACTATTTTAAATGTTTTAATTCAACAAAATCTCACCAATTTTTAAACTCTCATATCTCTAATTATAGGTTTGATTTTATAATCACCATACAGAGAGCCAACCTTGCCTGCTGTTCACGCATCTGTTAGTATTCCTACCACTGTTGATGTGACAAGAAGCTCCAAACACTTCTATGCTTTTCATTTTAGCAGAGCTCTTGGTCCTGAAGCATTAACAGCTTTTAGGGAAGACTCCACACTGGAAAGGGGAGTTTGATAAATATTCTTCCATTTTGAGTCCAGTTCTCTAAGGTAACAAGGTTAATGCCCTGTTTCCTGTCTGTCTGTCTGTCTGTCTGTCTGTTAGTCCTCCTACAGCAGCACTTTGGGACAGCTCAAGCCACATTCTCCAGGAGCAGAGAAGACTGGCAGAAGATGAGTTGCATTGCCACAGACTTTGCAACATCCCTGGCTGACAAGCAGAAGCCCAGAGGGAAAAACCCCAGAGTGAGCACAGCACAAGTCTGTTTGACCTGCTGGGCTGGGCTGCCTGTCACTGTATGTGCCAGCCAGGCCATCAAAGGGGACCTAGGAGGGACAGGGCCTGTTCCCCCCAGCCAAGGACTGTGCCAGCAGGATGGACCATACAGGGAAGGATGGGAATAAAGACTACCAGAAATATCAGTGACTGCCAGCAACTAGCAAGTCAAGCGACTACCAAGTCAAGGGTGAGACTTAGAAAGGAACACATTCTGTTAATTTTTTTGCTCACAGGACAGCTTGTTATTGTGTTATATATAAAATATATAGAGATGGAAAATAGAGCAAAGCTCTGCTGTTTTAGTTTTTGGGCCCACAGCTCAGTGTGCTGTGAACAGCCGATCAAGAAACAAAATCACAACTATTAAAAGAGCACATGGGCATATCTATACACCCCAAGGAGAACAGTGCTGGCAGCAGCAATGTCCATTCTCCCCAGAAGTGAGGTGGTAAAAGGGTGTGTTGGTGTTTATCTGTGAGCCAGAGGCAGACAGATGCTCAGGGCAGTGGGCTGATTAAATCACTAAAGCAAAGCATTTGCTGACCCCTCCACACCTGCAGTGCCACAAGTTCCCCACCCAGCTGCCAAGCCCCAGCAGACACTGTCCTGCTAGAATTCTAGTTTATAAAGCACCACTCTAGAAAATGGTGTTTTTCCTGCAAATCAAAACCCTTCCAGATACCTGCTCACAGAGCAGCACTTGCTCAGCAACAGATTCCCTCTGTGGCTGAGAAAACTATCTGACAACCCAAAGCCTCCTTTCCTCCTCACTGTGTTCACTGCCATGTCAGGAGTTTTACTGGTAGCTGTTCCCAACCAGACAGCGAGGGCTGGCAGGAGCTCCCAGTATATTTCTACATGAATGGAAAGTCAGTCTCTCTCTGGAGGGTTTATAAATGAACCCCTACACTCACAGCTACCAAACGTTTCATTCTAGGCATTTTATCTATGTAAACCAAACAGATAACAAGGAGAGCAAAGACCTTTGAAATATTTATTAATCAATTAAAGTCCTTAAGATTTCTACTGCACAGTGATAAGGAGCAAATTCTCACATAAGATGCCAAGGCATATGGAGAAACTGATTTTATATGAGTCCAGAAAATGTAGGTTTGCACAAAGAGAGAGGAAGAAAAAATGAGCTATATACAGATTTCAAGATAGATACTAGATACCATGAAACAATATGCAATAAATCAATGTGACAGAACATACAAACTAAAACAATGTGAAAGATTTACCAGCCAAACCTAGAAACTATAAATATAAACTGATTCATTGATAGAATACTTTTGGATTCATCTGTTTTCTCAACCATTCACTGTATGTTAATTTTATGACAGCAGACAAAAGATGTGTAAAAATACAGATAATACATAACAACACTTGTTCAATGTGTGCAAAATTTATTCTCCTTTTCCCTGTGCTGCAAAGGTGCTTATTTCTCTCATAAACACCATGTTCAAGGAAACCTGAATGTGAACATAAACGACTTCATTTTGTTGCTTTGGTGTACTCAGTTCCACGAAAATGAAGCACGACAGCGTGAAGGTCACTGCTCAGTATACACAACGGCAGAAAAATTAAGAGAGTGCAGGGACGCACTGACAGAAATGGGGACTTGATATAGGTTTGAAAAATAACCCAGTGCAGCAGGATCACAGCAACACTGAAATACCATAGAGGCCTGGGTGGTGCCATCTCTCCAAATTTCTCACATCTGAAGACAAGAGAGGAGGAAGGGGCAGGCAAAAGCAATGCCGCAGTTCCATGATATCAATCAACTGTTCAGTATCTTTCTCCTGAATGAAGCTGTGTTCTTCTAACTTGCTTCTTTGTAGTGGTTTTTAAAACTTTGAAGCTGAAATTAAAGTAGTCTCAGCTGAAAAAGCAACTGAATAAACACATCAAAAAACAAACTGCTTGTCTCCACACACTGTCGCTGCAGGGGCAGGTGCTGCTGGGACACGTGTATGTATCTCCCCAGGTTATCTGGTGAATCTGTACAGTGGTATGAAGGCAGCTTTTAGTCTGTCAGCCACATTCACAAGGGCATCACAGGTGCTTGGCACAGTCTACAAACAAAGCCAGGTCCTAAATTCAACTCTTTCACTTAGCTGGGAAACAACTAAAAGGTTATATCCCTTGTATGTTACAGTCTGTCAACAGTGTCAGAGAAAAGAGAAAAAAAAAGGAATATTACAATAAAGCAATTGGACTTTCTAGCTATTTTTTCATATACATTTTGTTAACCCACTTGCAAGAACAAAAAAAAAAAGCACCAAAAAAATCCCAAACCACAAAACCTCGCTATCATCATTCCTGGAAACTCCTTGGGCAAAATGCTTTTCCTTTGGAACATGACAGTTCTTGGAGCATGAAACATTTCAGCAGATATTGTCAAACCCATATCCTTATAGAAGAAATAGTCATGTTTTCCCAAGTACCTCTTACCTCCCTGACAGCTCCTAGGCTGGCAGGCAATCTGTGCCTGTGGGAGACCAAAAATCAGGCTCCCAGATCTCATGACAGCATAAAGACCCTCACTGATATCTATTTAAAACTTTTTATGTGCCACCTTTATAATTACATAAAACTCATCCTCTGGGAGCACGGACTCCAACGTTTCTAACAACCTTCAGAAAATATCTTTCTGCCTCCTTCTTTCAGGGTAAATTATTGCCATTTAGAGGTCACAGAGTATGACCCTGCCTGTGCTGGCTCTTCTTTGGAGACAGAACTGAGAGAGGCACATGAAGAGGAGAAAGTGTTCTCTGAGCTGCACTCTTCCTGGGCAGTAGGCAATTCTGTCTGGGTCAGGGAATGTTACCTCCTCAAATGGCAAATTATAAACAACAGAGAATGTTGTGTGTAGGACCAGTTCATACAGCCTCTAACTGAATGTTTTATAATTTATGTGAAGACCAGCTTCAGAGATTTAAATACTTCACTGCAAAAAGGTGCAAGAGTAGACATCTTTTCATTGTTTTGCTCTAATATGTCCCACTGGCAGGGGAAGCCCTTGGGGGACAGCAGGGGAGCTGCTGGTGCTAAGCAAGGGTTGGAGAGCCCTGGGGTCATGTTTTACATTTGGGCAGGGAGCCTGCTGCCCACACTAACATCCCCCAGCCATGCCCCTGTGCCTGTACCCATACATTACCTGCTGTTACTGCCTGTTACAGCCCATAAACAGCACAGGGAGAACTGAACCCTGTGCCATTAGCAGCTGAACTGGGCACCTGCAGAAGCAGAAAGGGCTGCTCCATGGGCACTGGCATCTCATAGAGCTGCTTCTGCTGTCTCCTCTCTCCAGCCCTTCTCCTCCACTACCCAGGGCAGAAGGATTAGGCTGCTTTGCACTCTTCTCCCTGTTTTCTCTCTGGGTGGTTTACTTACTCATCTCCTTATTATTCACAGTCTCACTGAAATTTATTTCTATCCCGCAGACAGTGATGGTGGAAACAGATGAGACATAAGGGAAGTTGCTTTTGTACAGAGAAGGAAAGAAAACAGTCTCTGTAAATAGAGCATGATATTAACAGGCTGGTGCCTGACACTAAGCAAAAATAGCATCTTCTCCAAGAAACTTAATTTGCTGTAAAGATCACCAGATATGTGAGGATCTTTGATCTTCACCATTTTTCACCCATGAAGCCTCTTGATCTAAATGGCCAACATATTTCCTTTTGGGACAGCAATGGGGACTTCTCTTTAAAAGGAGATAATCATGTGTCAAACATGTTTAAGAGAAGAATTGATATTAAAAAGTGAAGTAGACACAAAAATAGAGCATAATCAGTGGCACAGTAGAAATTAACATGTAAATTAATAAAAACAGGAGTTTAGAATATGAATGTAATGAGTGCAAGCAGACTACGATATTCTCCTTTTATGTCAGCATGCTGACTCCTTGGGAGAAACACAGCTGGTGCTTTTGTTTCTTCAGCAGCCTCCCCTGTACATGCAGAAGAAGTGGTCTCATTCACTTCATCCTCTGTTTATTGATGAGAAACTGAATGCAACAAGGAACAAGCATTGTCAAAATATTTGGGGTTTAGAAAATCTTGCTTTAACTTCTATAAAGCTTGGAGTCAAAATGCAGCTGCAGTCAGCCTGTGCTGCAGACTGCCCCAGTCTGCATCCTGGCCAGCACCAGGGGGCTGAGTGAGGCTGGCAGCCCTTGGTGCACACCTGCAAACACCAGGGCAGGGTCACACCAACTCTGCCTTGCCCCAAGCACCACCAGGCTGTGACACAAGGGCATTATTTCCACCAAAAGGGCCAAAACAGTGAACTGGCAGCATACACTTGTTCCAAGGAAATATGAGCAAAAACTAGAAAAGGCACAGGGGTGGAGATTCACCTTTAAACACATCTGAAAGACATGTAACCACTCAGGACCTGCAGTGAGACAAACCAGACCAATTCTTGGGACCACAGTATTAGGATTCCCAGAGTAAAATGAGCATCATAAATCTTTGCTTCTTCCAACCAAAAGCAACACTGCCCCAGGTGCAGGCAGCCCCGGAGCTGTGAGGGAAACAGCACTGGCTCACCACATCACCCAAGATGAGTCTTCACTAGCAAAAAAACCTGAGAAGCAGCTGTATTGCCTTGTCCCAAATGTGAACTTGTCATTTCAGAGAGCAGCACAGCTTCTGTGGTCCTGCAGCATGGCTGCTGACCTACAGTTCAGTCCCCCACTCTGCACAGCTGCTCCTGGACTTTCAGAGGGAGAACAATTAGTCAGCAATTTAGGGTTGAAAAACAAAGTACTCAGTGACATAGAAGGGGTAAAGTGGGAAGCTTATTCCCTTTCTCATTTGCAGTTTGAGTCTGTGGGTGGCATCAAGAGATGCCCACAGCTCCTCAAGTAATGAAGTACCAGAATAACACTTTTTCTAGCCTACCTCAATAGGCATCAGCATTAACTTCAATAGGATGTTAAATATTTTTCAAGGCCATGTATGTATGTGTGTGTGTGTGTGTGTATACATATATATATATATAAGTATGTATATATGGTAGGCTGATTTGTTACAGTAAGATTAGAGTCATATTTTCTCATCCTAAAAAGAAATGATAATTTTAAAATTAGATGTTTAACTTAACAAAAAATTAACTTAGGTACAGTTTTAATGCAATGAGATTTAAAATAGAAACAACTGTTTGCTATATGTATTTGCCCCTCCAAAATGTGAATCACACAATCTGATTATTTTACCAGTATATAAACAGTTTGGGTTTTTTCTCTGACACAAGCTATGAATGCACTCTTTTTCTATTTCTGTCATGTGTAAACACATTTTTCTCACGACTTCCATATTTCAGTACATGGAGGGTATCCTGCAAATAGCACGTTCATGAAGCCATACTGGTTGCAATAAACCATTTATATGCAAAGCATTGAAGTTTCAGGCCATGTGCTTTTCATTCTATGTGTACAGTAAAATTACTACACCTGGACTAAATCCAAACAGAACCTCAAGTCCCAGATCATTAACAACTCACTTTATGTGTTTATGCTACAATTCACATCTGAAATGAGACCATAAGAAGCCATAATAATAAAATGCTATAAAACTATACAATGCTGTCAAATTGAAATGTCTTTTAACATAGATGTATTTACCCGACTTTAAACAGACTTGTTTCCAAAACTATGTCAACATCTGCTATAATATTATATTCAAACTTTCAACAGTGTTCATCAGGTCAGAACAACCTGATGAGATTCTTCAGTTGCCAGCAAGAGTGACATAAATGTCCCAGGTTGTAAGATCCCACCTGGAGCACTGCACCCAGGTCTGGGGTCCTCAGCTCAGCAAAACAGGGACCTGTTAGAGCAAGTCTAGAGGAGGAGCACAGACGTGATGAGAGGCTGGAGCACCTCTCCTGTGAGGACAAGACTAAGGGAGCTGGAGTTGTTCAGTCTCAAGAAGATTCCAGGAAAACCTTAGAGCAAGAAAGAATACAGACTTTCTTTGTAGGACCTGTTGTGATAGGAGAATGGGTAATGGTTTTAAACTGAAAGAGGGCAGATTTTGACTAGATACAAGGAAGAAATTATTTACTGTGAGTGAGGGTGGTGAGGCACTGGAACAGGGTGCCCAGAGAGGCTGTAGGTGCCCCAGTGTTCAATGGCCAGGCTGGACACCACCTGTCTAGGGGAAAGTGTTCCTGCACATGGAAAGGAGTTGGAAGTTGATGATCTTTAAGGCCCCTTCCAACTCAAACCATTCTATGATTCTACACATTAGCAGTTTTTATTTATATATGTATTGTTTATTACACACATATCCTTAAAATGAGAAGACCAGTATGATTCTGACACCTTATGGCATTGAGACACTACATGTATTGCTATATTCATGTCATAAACTAATTTTTCTGAATCAGTGGAAAAACTGAAGAATTGCAGAAAATACAATTTTCTTGTAAGAAGCTATTTCTGTTTTCTTCCTCAAACAACTGGCCATAATCAATATCACTATAAATTAAATCAAGAAGTTCATCAACTCAGTCTTTCCCATTCCTTCTTCTAGGAAGCTAGGGACTACTTTTTACCTGCTTTTAAATAAATTTTATTTATATTCGGTGTCAATTGCTATTTCACAATAAAAGAAAGGAAACATTAATTTCTAAGATGACAAATGCTTTGATTTTTCAGTAATGTGTCTCCTTGTTTTTCCAGCTGAAATTATTCACTGAAGGTGTACGTCATTTTTATTCCATGTTCAACCAAACTCTCTGACACAAATTTGTTACTTCTTAATGGACTGTTTATTTTATTTGATACAATAAATTAGCAAAACCACTCAATATAGACCAGTAGAAGAATGAAAAAGAGAAACAAATGTTCAGATCCTATCCATGCCCTGTTATCTAGAATTATTAGCTCACACATGGGTCTCATGTGCCTCCAGCTGAGTTTAGGAAAACTGTAAATAAATTAACATCATCTTTGAAAGCAAAGGGGGGCAATTCTAAAACATGGGGGGAAAAAACCCTGCAATTTCTGACTATAATCTCTAAATATATGGAAACAATTATTGATAAATTGTATATTCATTATATGACAAAGGACTTAAATGATGTCTGCTCTAGAAACTCCTTCAGGAATGGCCTTGATAGGGAGTCAGAGGATTTTAGGATGCCTGATGAAACACAATTTACCTCTTTTGTACATTTCTTCAGTGACAGTGACATTTTTCAGAGTTAAAAAGAATTCCCTTTGAAGAAAAGAAAAAGTTACATATACAGGAATAAGATCTACCAGCTCTTCATGCCAAATATAATCACACTTATGAAACCGATCTATTTAGAATATATAATACCACTAAACCAGTTGTTATAGTTGATTAATCCAAGCCCTTCTTGTTAAAAACAGATGGCACATGCAAGAATAACAAAACACATTCTGAAGGGTTTCTGATGAGAAAGCCCATTAACTTTCATTAGTTTCTTATATATACAGAGCAGTAACAGCTGGACCACAAATAATTACAAAATATAAACAGAATGGAAGGCTGAAAGCAGAGAACAGTTCACAACATGTATGGACAAGTACTTTTACAGATTTTGAGCAGATTTCAGCACAGGATTCTCCTGATCCTCACATTAAAAAAAATAAATCCTCTTTTTGAAACATCATCTGGAAATATATATCTATGAAGAGAAGCAGCATTTTCCATTTTCATGGGTCCCTAAAGTGACTCTGTTTGACTGTACTGAGCTTATGTCCATTTATCCAGCCCTTTGTCATGGCCTGATTGAGACTTATCCTCTACTTGTCTAAGTTGGATGTTGTGTTAAATGAGAGCTTGGAAAATGTTCCATTTGTAAGAATGCTACTTCAGTGTCCTATAAGATAAAATGCCTGGAATGAAAGAAAAGCCACAGGAGAAGGGAAATTACAAACTCTGTCGAGTGGCCTGAAACCCACACCCTTATCGAAGGCAATGAGACTAGCTAAGCACAAGGGAGGAAACAGCAAAACATACTGTCACCATTTGAAAAACATCATTACATGTCTGAAAAGCAGGAAGTTGGAGCTGAGGCCAACCAGGGCACCGTTCAGCAGCTGCTGATGGTTTTTATGTACCATGGACTGGAAGCAGGAAGCACCAGAGATGGGCAGCACAGACCATATGTCAGTATCTCCATGCAGCCTGTTCCTCTGGGAGCCACCACGATGGTGACCAAGTCCAGCCCTGCTGCAAAACACCCACAGCACCACACAGCTCTCACCAGCAAGTCTGTGCTGGCAGCATGGGGCACCAATTCCCCAGGGTCCCCAGGCATGATGCTCCAGTGCAGCAACCCAGCACCAGTCCGATATCCTCATCCAGAAGTCTGCTGGTGTGAATCCCACTGCCCCTCACATTCCCCATACAACACCTCATCAGCATGGTGCAGCCATAGGCACTCTGCCAAGGTTTTCCACTGCACCATTAATGGCCAGGGAACATGCCCCTGCTCCTTGGATGGGCAGAAACCACAGTGTCCACCATGCAGGCAGACAAGGCTTCCTGCATCCAGCAAAACCAGGGCACTGCTCCAAGCCCCCTCTCACTCAGGAAGTGAACACTGTAAATAATTGCTAAACTTCATCCCACTTCAGTCTGGATCAAAATGTACAGCCTTTCTGCAGCTATGAGAGCTCTTATCCCTTCTGCACAGCGCTTACACCTCCTCCAGACAGGACACTATGAAACAACCAGACCAATTTCTTTGGAAGCCCCAGAATCATCACGTGAATTCTTAGTGAAGAAATTTACATTTCCTCTTCATAATAAGCATTCAAGGAGGAAAAAACAACATCTGGAGCTGAGTCCTCTCTGAGATCATGTATCAGGTCACAACCTCAATATCCTTCAACTTTCAAAAAGGGAACAGTTTACAATTAACCCTTTTCCTATAAAGTCCTTTTAGTTTCTTTCTTATAATCCTTCTCCCTGACATACATATTTTAAAAAATTGAACTGCATGAGTCTTGTAGCCTTACCTGAGGCTGAGGCAGGTATCTCCCTCTGCCTCTCTCCTGGCTGTAATCCTGTCTCCTGGTATGGCCAGCTGCCAGGAACACCAGGGGACGACCCCACTGTCTTCCTTCTCAGAAAAGTAAAAAAAGGAAACTTTGTGTGAAATGGGATGCTGTGTGCTAAACCTGTGTTTTTTCAATACACTTCTACCATTTTAGGATGGATTAAACACTTTGCTTTCCCTGTATCCTGCAGCATGCCGGAGGCAAAAACTCTCCAAGTTCCCAGAAACACTTCTCCAAAGCAAAGAGGATCACAAGAGGAATGGGGTATGAGGACTCAGTCTATTACAGCCTTCAGTCAGAAGCAAACCCTGATGTCAAAAGAGCCAAAGGGAATTTTTTGGGGGGGAATAAACATTGTATTAATAAACTAAACAAGCGTGTGCAAGACTTGTGCAAGAAACAGCAATGATGTGAGCCACATGCAAAGGCTACAGAGTGTATGTAATTGGTTTCTGTCCATTAGAAGTCTGCTTTAAATTCCCGTATAACAAGAACTGTAGCTTTGCTTTGATTTTCTCTGATCACAATATAATAGCATGATTATGAAAAATAACAAATTTGCATTTAGAAGACATCTGGAAGAATTATCTTCTCCAGTTGGCCTTGATGATAAATTCAGGAATGGAACACTTTCATACTCTTATTATCTGCTTCCTTAAGCACTAGCATTGCCTGCAAAGCCAAATGTACCCTCCTTGGGATAACAGTGCACTTCAGGCTGCCCAGGGGAGAGCTGAAGGAGCATCCACACCTCCTTGAGAGCAGCCTCCATCAGAAGCTGGGAAGAGAACAGGATTTCCTCATTAGGTTTGGAGCTGAAAACCAGCCTAGAGCTCAAATAAGTCCATAGGGTTAGACAAGGTCACAGGAAGGGTCTCTGCCATGCAGGGAATTACAGAAGTACCTTCTGCTATTTCCCAAAGCACATGCACAAAGCAAATTCACGTGTAAAATGAACAGAGGAGTTCTCCTCAAGGCAAGGGCCTGTGCTTTTTATGGTGCAGCCAGTATGCTTCTCTGACTCTCAATGTTTAAGCAGCAATTACTGGATAAGAGTGCATTCAAAAAACCTGGAAGTGTCACAAGGAGTTACACCAACCTGTTTGGCTTTCCCAGTCCTTACATTCGTAAGCCAGTGCTTCTCTGAGTTTGCTCACAAACTTCTCACCAAGCTGCAGAGTCCATCCAGCTCTCCTTAGCAAGCAGCACAAGGCAACTCTTGCCAGATCTGGCCCCTGGCTAGTGCAGAAGCCAGCCCAGCCCAGCCCAGCCCACCTGGGCTGAGCAGCTCAGGAACAGCCTGGCTGCAAAGCCCCTCAGGCCACCCTGATGGTCCGTGGGCAGCCCCAAAGCCCAAGCTTCCAAACAAAGCCCAAGCTTCCTGCTCTGCCAGCAGCAGGGCTTCTTACAAACAAACATGGAATGCAACATTTCAGAAGAAAACATTTTTACATTTCCAGAATTCCATTCAACCCACTGGCAAAGCTCCCACCAACTGCAGCAGGATGCCAGGATTTTACCCTTGATATTTTAAACAAAAATAAAAAAAAATCCACATAAATATGATGAAGAAACCCCAACCATCAAACAAGATACTGAGAGGCCCTTGGTGGATCTTCACCTAGGGACTATCAGACACCCACATACCATTGCAAAGTCCTTGGTAGGCCCAAGTGCTGTCTCACGCCTTTCTTCTTCAGCCATGTAAACACTATAGTGACATCTCCAGAGATAGGAAACCATCTCTCTCTTTCCCCAGGGATCCTGTGGACATCTGATTAAAAATGGTGCTGCTTTCTTGGGACTCTTCAGAGGGACGCAGGAGATGCTGCTGAATGGACGGAGTGGAGCTGCCTATCACCCAGCCCAAGGGAGCACCATGCTAGAGACAGCAACGGAAGAGCCAGTTCCTGGAGAGTTTTTTCCAACTACAAGTCTAGACAGGAAGCTTGAAAGAAAAAGAGTTGCTTCATAGAGGTTCAGATTTGATTTTTTCCCTTTTCAAATAAAAGGATATTCCTTTAACATGATATCATATATTCTATATATGATAGGCAAGACAGAGTGACTCAGGCACATTAAAACTTGTGCTTTCCTTTTATTTTTCCATGACACCAAAAAAAAAAGCTATTCATATTTTTTAAATGCCTACACCTAAACAATATCTGGAAAATGACACAGCAAATTTTCTATCCAAATGATATGTTAAACTAGAATTAAGGTTATGTTAAAGTAACAATAAGATAATTTATTATCTTATAAGTATATTACAAACAGAAATATAAGCGCCACATTTTCATTTCCTCCAAAACAAGCACTATTACCCATAAGAAAGTAAAATTCAAGTGCAAATTGGAAATTAAAATATCAAGCATTGCTGCAGAAATGTATAGGAAGGACACCAAAGGAGCAACTATGGACTTAAACCTCCTCAGGTTATAAATGGTTTTTATGGCCCCTGACAGTACTAGAAAGAGATGTCGTTTACATGGGAATCTGATTGCCTTGTGGTGTGATTTCTTTCCTTCTCCTTAGGTAAGAGATCTCTGGCACCACATCCAGGTCTGATAAAACACTATTCCTTAAAAACAAACTAACTAACAAAGACATTAGCAAGAGAAGGAAAAATAGTAATTGAGCAAACTGGTGGTGACAACCATTCCCACTATTTCACTGACCTGTAAGTGGGTAAGAAGCTAAAAATGACATTTGGGAAAAAAACCACTTCATATACCAGTGTTTTGAGGAGTAGAGGGAATGGCTAGATCAGAGTTTGAGAAAGCAGTAGACAAATTTCAATGTGTGGGATTCTCCAGAGCAACCAAAGTGCAGGCTCAAAGCTGTAAATGGGGAACAGGAACAATATACCACAAACCAGAGGGTGAAAGGACATCCCAGTGACACTACCAGAGCCTTCAAATGCCTCCTCAGGTCTGGCTGATGTAAAAACTTACACTTTATTTATGCCCTTAAGCAGGTTAGCAGTGTAGTCCCCAGACATTTGCTTCCACCTTGACTTCAGCAGTGCATCTTGGTGTCCCTGCCCATGGCAGCAGGGCGGAAAGATGATCTTCCAAGGTCCCTTCCAACCCAAATCATTCTATGATTCTATGTTCCTGTCCTTAGCATCTGATCTACTTGCTCTATAAGAAACCCCACTGTAGACAGCATTCATCCCAGAGACCTGCAAGGCCAGCCCAAGAGTGAAGAGCAAGGATAACTCTATGGGAAGGCAAAGGTGGCTGGGAACACTTTGCCACAGCAGTAACCCACAAGGAGCAGGCTGCTGACCCAACACTGAAACTCACTCTAGCTGTACTTGCAAAGCAGATGGAAACTGAAGTGCTGCCTGCAAAGTACTGCTGCTCTCTCAAGGCACTGTTATTATGTAGATAAGAAATGGAAAAGTGTGTTGTATACTATAAACTCTGCTTCAGGGACACTTTTTTTAGTCATGTCTTACTATCTAATTAATAATCACATTGAAGTTGCTGTGCTGAATCAAGGGCAAGGTACAAGGCAAGCAGCTGTAATGCAGTTCTCTGAAACTGGAAGCTAAAATAGATTGTCTGCTGCTGTAGAATGCAACAAGTGAGTCTGTGATTGGTCTGGTGTAGATGTTTTAGTTCAGTGACCAGTCACAGCAGAGCTGGCTCTCGCAGTCTGTCAAGGCCAGCTTGTGTGTTATTCTTCTTTACTTTTCTTAGCTTAGCTTAGCAGCTTCTGGAAACTCTCCTTTCTTTTTAGTATAGTATAGTATAGTATATGTATATATCATAATATAATAAATCAAGCCTTCTGATCATAGAGCCCATCTCGTCTCTTCCTTCATCCCAAAAACCCTTGTGACCACCGTCACAAAGAATATTTTTTTTTCATATTTCAGAAGTGAGGATCTTTTATCGAGACTGGCAGCAAAAGTTTGCATTTCTTATTTTGTAGTACTAGAAAAGCAAGAGTAACACTGGAATAACCAGATGAAGAAAAAAAATTCTGGCATCAGAAAATCTAGTTCACAGTTTGTGTGGGGATGTTATAAAATATACAGAAAAAAATTTGTTTCCATAACCTTAAATATATTTTCATCATTGGCACACACAGAGATAAAACCTCAAAAATCAGTACTTGGTGCTTTTATTTTGTGAGGCAAGCAAATACCAGTCAAAACTTGCTACTTATGAAAGTTATAATAGTAAAATATTTCTCCATTGAAAATATTCTTTAGCTACTAAGCCATTTATAGGAATACTGTAATAAGACTTACACAATTTGACTGACATGGAGGTAGAAGTTTTTCTAGTAGAGTTTCTTTCTCTTAGTACAGCATTACTGGAAGCTAAGTGAAAAACAATTCCATTATAAAAATTTATTTGAACATAACAAAAGGAATGTTCCTGGAAGAAAATCATTACAGTGCAGATGGTGACCTGCTTGTAAAATATGTGATTAGCTAAGGCAAAATTTAGAATAACACTACTTGCTTCTTTCCTTTGAGAGAAAACCATGGGCTTTGAAGGACTTTGCTAAAAGAGGCTGAAGCATTTCCATACCATTCTGGTAAAATGAAATCTTTAATACGTTTATGATGCCTGAACTCTTTGTCCAAGGAAACAGGTCACTCTTAGAATGGAGAGAGTAGGAGGAGGCTAATTTACAAGCTGATCCCAAGGCAGGTTATCCAGCATCCCAGAAGGCATTTCAAGCCAAGATGAAGCATGTCCATGGGCATGTTTCCAACTGGCACTTGGCAAAAGCCATGCCTGCAGCTCCACTGCTGTGTCACACCTCATGTACCAAAGCGCATCGCACAGCACCTGTCCCAGGGCAAAGGGCTCTCTCCTGCTCTGCACCACATGAACTTTATTCCCAAAAGGGTTTTGTGTATGCGATGATGACCACAAGCACAATCAGAAGCTCCTGCAGAGTCTGCAAGACAGATTGCTACTGGAGGTGCTGGGTTTTGCTTCATGAAGGTGCCTTTGCTTTCTGCTAGCCAAGAAAAGCATCGGTCCTCAGTGTGAAAAGAGGGCAAGGATGGAGCAACTCCTCTGGAAAAGGGAATGTCTTTGATGTTTGCAGCTTCCCTTATCTGTTTTTATCTTATCTTTTTGTTACTACTACTGTCTGTCATTATGTATTATTTCCTTATTGAATATTTTGCTTTGTGGTTTAGTAAATACAGATGCAGTCAGCAATACTTACTCAGTTTAGACTGAGTGTTTAAGGAGGCTCACTGCTGGGCTACATATATGTTGCAATATATAAATTTATAATGTAAACCCAGCAAAATGGGAGAAAGGATAAAAAGGATAAAAAATTAGTAACAAAAGCAGAATAACAAGACAGGTAAGTTGATTCACTTTGAACTCCATTGTTTCTGCTGCTTTGAAGGTTTCTTGGTCCTTCTGGCTGTTGCAGCCCAACAGCTTCCACCACAGCAAGTGGCTCATGCTATGTGAGTTTATGCAAAGATCAAGGGCTTGAGGAATTGAGCGTCTCCTGAGTAATTCCAGATTTGCTGGGGTAACTTCAGCTACATTGAGAGATTAGAATTTGATCCTCTGTCCTTAAAGAGATTAGTTTCACGAAGGAGTTATGCAATTCAGAAAAATGAAGGCTGTGGTCCCACATTCTTCTTCTCCTGTTTTACTGTATTTAGCCAGCCTGTCATACCGTCGTTGTATGTGATAAACAACTGAAATGTTCGAGTCTACCCAGGGCATTTTATAGTGCAAGGGCATGCATGGGCAATTGCTGCTTCCATATATGATGCAGTGTTTTCAAACACTGTGACACCAGTGCCAAAAGTCAGCACGCTGACAAGAAATGCACCAGCACCTAAATTAAGTAATTAAAATGTTCTGTATTGCAAAAATCCCATCAATCTCAAAATTTAAGGCTGCCTTCACAGCTGTTTGTGCCTGATGAATTCCCATAATCTCTTAAATAGGCTTTCTCCACATATCTTTGCCTGACAGAGTCAGGGCATTAAGTTTCTATCATTCCAAAAACACCAAGATTTTTTCCTCAGTCTTTTCAACAGTGCATGATATATGTTTGCTGCGTATCATCACCATCCTTCTGAGCATTACTGAAGTACGCTACAAAATCCCAGAGTTACTTTCTTACAAATGTTTTTTTGCTTCACTAATCTCTGTAAAAAAAGAAAAAAAGAGAGAAAAAGAAAAAGAAGAGCAAGAAACTTTACTAGAGCTCATCTCTGACTTACATTTCCACAAAGAGGATGTTCCCCCTTTGCTTACAAGAGATAACACCTCCTTCATCTGAAGATGGGTGAGATTCTTGGTGAATCCCATGACATTACAGAAAGGGAAAACAGAGCTACAATAGGACACCACTTCCTGCAACTTAATCCGTTTGAGCCAACTTTCATCGAACAGGAGACTTAAATATGGGGGAGGTCATCCACAGAGGAGACCCAGAGACCCCATGGAGCAGGGATGGTGCTGAAAACAGGTAGCTGGCAGGTATCACCTGTGGTGCCTCCCATCTGGGACGTGGGCAGCACAGACTGGCATCTCCTTTCTCCCATGCAGCCTTCTTGCTCCCCATCACAGCCCTGACCTCCCTGCTGGCAGCCACAAGGACTCCTCTTCAGGGAGAGGCTGTCCCTCTCCACAAACCCAGAATACAAACCCCACAGACTCGCAGCCCCAGCTCCTTGCTGGAGTTCTGCCACAAGTGACCCGATGGTAATGAAGTGAGGACTTGCAACAAAATGGAATTGGACACAATGAAGTTTTATGCCCTGGAACAAGCTATTAATTGTAGGCAACCCATGTTGTAAGCATAGTAACTTAAGACCAGATAGACATTATTACTAACAATCTGATCCAATGCCTGCCCTGAATCTGAGGCTAATCATGAAAATATTTCTCTCACACCCACTCACTACAACAACAAACACAGCCAAGTGTAATAAATTACTCTTTTTTGTTGATCTGCCCATGTCCAGAGTTTGCTGTCTTTCTGTTAAGATCATTCCAACAAGAACAGCAGAAACACTTCTCCAGCTGATGCCTTATCAGTAATTGCACTTCTTGAGAGTTATTTTCCTATCCACCCAAGAAGATATTAATAGATAAACAGAAACAGTGAAAAGAAGAAAAAAGATCAATACCTTAAAAATTAAGCACAATCAGGTCTTTAAAGTATACATATGTCCTCCAGCCTCCCATTAGTAATACACAATTTTCCTTCTTTACATGAAAGTGTTAGTCTTAATGTGTGCCAGCACAGCTCCTCCATCCCACTGTGGTCCCAGGCCCCAGCCAGCTCTCCAAGCTCACAGAGTAGTTGTGTCTGACCTCCTGCCTCTGTCTCCTCCCCTGGCTTGTTCTGACCATGCCTTATCTCATCCATGGGCATCCACACGTGCTCAGGCCCAAGGCAGTGAGGTCAGTCAGCATCCTGAAGCACAAGTTCACCAAGCCCTGCTTTACTCACTGCTGCTCTCATGGCCTTTGCCATGATGGTCAGCCAATAAGAGTTTTCTCCTCCCAAAATCAGTGCCTGGCTATTTTCCTTGTCACCTGTCCTCTTGAGAAGATTGGTTTGTGATTATAACAATTCAATAAATCCACCAAAGGTCTTCAAAAGCATTTGTCGGAGCTTCTCCCAGCCTGGATAAATGTTATTTAACAACTTCATTTTACAGAGCTTTTCCCTCTGAATTTAATGCTTAAAGCAATCATCTATTTTGGATGATACAGGTGCTCAAGTAACGAAATCAGGATTATTGGGGAAATGTGCTACAGTGAAAAATGCTTGGGGGTATGAATTGCATTGTGAAGGTTAATCATCTACCAGTTAGCACAAGCAGCTCTTTTATAGCATTAAACTCTCTGTAGTAACATAAAATGCAGTGTTGGAATGTAGCAAATGCACCAAAATACCACAAAAGAACATTTTCATATCCATGAATATATATTTTCCATCCCAAATGAAACTATTGCTTCCTTGAAAGAAACAGATGTTATGGCAAAGCTGGTTTCTCTTTTAGACTGATGGTTTTTGTCAATTTAAAATTTTTCAGCTAGTATTCAAGGATATGATTTTGATCAGCCACTGCTTTACCATGGAAATAGAAGGAAAAATGAAATCTCCCCAAGATGATGAATCTTAATCCCAGCAGGCAAAAACAGTATTTTGTGCTGCTTCCGTAGAAGTAGTGACACAATTACGAGAAAATAAACTGAGGTAGACTGGCAGCTCAATTTCACAGCACCACTGAAAGCAAAACTTTTATGGTTTAAAATACAACATTGCTCAGTACTCTAAGCTAAATTGATACAGCAAGACAATTCAAAAATTCCTAATGTTTTCATTTTATTGTATTTCCCCTTTGAAATTCCTAACTATTCAGGATTGAGTAGTAACACAGCAGTCAAGAAGTATGCCTGAAATATTATGAAAACAATATTATTTTTCCATTTGTCACTTGCAAGAAAGTGAGATGATACACTAAGATCACCATTATTTTTTTTTAGCTTCTGTTTGTGGTAGCTGAAAACATCTGTCCCACACACAGAGGTGCAGCACAGAGTCAGCTCACACAGCACGAAACATCAACTCTTTCCAGGCCAAGCAGATGCAAAAACAGAGAGGTTTATCACTGGAGTTCTAAAAGTGCAGAGTTGCCTGCCTGACCCTGCATGCTAAGTACCAAGAGCAGTGTGAATAACATTAACAGATAAAACTCTGAAATTTGCTAATGATGATCTACATTTCACTATGGACCCTTTCATTCCTGGTCCAGTCATAGCAAAGCCTATGAAAATACACCCAGGAAGGGCCTTTGATCATGGGTGGTTCCATGCTCCACTATATTCACCCTGCACACTGCTGGATAACACAGCAATAGAAATTTGATCCAGGCCAGGAACAGACACACAATTACATTTTTGTTGAATAAGCCAAATCACTATACTGTTATGCAGGCTGCAGAAGGCCAAAACAACATCTGACAGAGAGAAATCTTGCTGGCATAAGGTTAACTCCTAAATATTGGAAGAGCAGAAGAAGTCAACATTGGATGACTGCTTTGCTCCACAGGGTCACAACATTTCTGATCTGATAACTAGGACCAAAAAGTTAGATGGATTGGTGACAGGCCCTGCATTCAGTATGAGGAACAAAAACCTTCCAACAGCCACTCAGTTTGTAAGAAAATAAATGGTTAACAAAGGAATGATATTGCCTTCAGAAAAGTTACTGAGGTGTTCAATATACTGCCTGTGTTTTCCATAATGAGTCCAGACTTTATTTCATAAAAATCTTATGAGACTAGAACTGCTCAGTCAGAAAAGAAACAGAAACCCGAATTTTAGAAATACGAAGAATCAAGGAAAGGGAGATTTAACCAACAAGTGGGAGGGATGGAGAGGACCTGCCACAGCCATTCACCCTCCTTGTGTGCTCAGTCAGGTCTGTGGGAGACAAAGCAGTGTCCTCTACTTCTCCTACAATGAAAAATATTTCAGACTGATCTCTCTTTTCAATAAGTCTAAGTGGAGCTTAATGCTCTTTAACACAACTATTAACATGTTACTAAGTTCTCAAACAGCATATTTATAAAGGACATTTCAGATAGGAATTATCATTCTCTGGAGCAGCCTAAGATCACTGTTAATGTTCAGTTCTTGTCAGTCATCCTCCATACACCAACACTAACAGAACTAAAAATAGCAACACAATTTTGAAGAAGGATATTCTCCAGTGTAAACAGTTTATAAATTAAGGGATATTTTTAGATTGGGTATATATCACCAGGAGGGCCAGTTAATTATGGCACAAAGTAAATGTCCATGAAAACAAAATAAAACCTTCCATATTTTCTTAGACTGCTAGAAAGAAAAATTACTGAAATTATTCTTTTTTCTGACTCTATTTAAAGTGTCATTCGACTGAACTCTGGATAACACCCAGGAACCTGGAACCTCCTCTTTAACTAATGTGTATCTTCTAGAATGGAGCTGGAATTAGCACACAGCTTCATGTTTCAGATAACCTGCCTTTAAGATACAAGCAATATATTAGAAAATACTCAAGAATCACTCCTCACCTGCTAAAAGAGAAAAAAGAAAAGCCTGTAGTAATAATAGCTGATAGTTGAAACGCATAGAACATACAGATTTTTATCTGCAGTAGGATCAGTCCAAACTACAAATCCCAAGATTGTCTTCTAATAAACACCCCACCTTGCTGTAACTTCCCTAGGGGCATATCCATGTTACTTCTAAGACACATGCAGAGCAGCATGTGGTGGAACAGAAGAAACATATGGTTTGTGGTTCTTGCCTATACCCTATTTGACAGTCGTGGGTTCAATAAAAGCTGGTTGGCTTAGGTTAAATTACTGGTGCAAAACCAACCAGACATAGCTGGGCATGTGCATGTGTCCTCACAGGCACGGATCCCAGTGCATGGTGTGTGTGTGTGTGTGCTGGAAATGTCTGTGTGTGGTACGTGTGAACACTCTCTGTTCTCCCTGGTGCTTAAGGAGAGATCCAAGGTAACAAACAGCAGTCACCGAACCACAGGGAGAAACAAGGCTAGGCAAAGGAAAAGATAATGAAGAAAAACAGAAGGGAAATTGGAATACAGAATAAAGGGAGGAAATTAAAAACTGACGGTATGCATAGCAGAAGGATAAATCTGTGGCTAACGTACAGGACAAAGAGTCCTTGCCAAGCACCATGTGCAACCACAGTCACATCTTCCCTTATTATTTCAGTTAACACATCTGCCAAGTGAGGGAAATACTGAGCTAACACAGGTAGGAAAGAAAGATTGCAGAAAGTCCTCCGAGTAATGCCGCTGACTTGCTGTTAGCACAAAATGAACTGAAGGTGTCCCAACCTTTTTGGTTCAAAACCTAAATAAAACTTATTATTTTGAAGAGGTCAGAGCTACAACAAATATCTGCTGACAAGACTTCTGCCTTGTTTTGATTTGCACCCCAAAATCACCTGAGAGGGGCTAGCCATGGGGAGGCAGGGGCATCACTGCTGCTTGGGAGGGACCTCGGGTGACAGGGGCCAGTGGGGACAAATGAAAGCAGTCCCCAGCCTGTCCATTCTTAACAGGACCAGCAGATATTCCTGGCTGCCCACACTCAGCTTCTCCTTTCCTTCTTCTGCCACCAACAACTCAGAGGGGTGGAACTCAAAGCAATCACCTGCAAAAATCTCCCTTTGGCTCCTTGGCTACTTCCATAGAGATGCAAGAGTCTGAGGAGGCCAAACCCCCTTTTCCTCTGTTCCAGCAGTACAGCAGAGGAGCAGCTGAGCTGGGCAGGGTACAAGCCCAGCTCACACTGTGGCTACAGCTGTAAGCCCAACAGCAGCCACACCAGAAGGGCCAACACCCTGCTTTGTGTTTCCCCAGGAAGGACTCTCCCACTGCAGTTTGGGAATCTCATTTTGTACACAGTGAAGCTTTTTCTCCAAAACAAAGACATCCAAAGGTGCCAAAAGTGATGACCACCCAGCTCTAAGTAAAGGAAGCCCCAGGTAACCCAATAACATTTGCTCTCTTCCACTGGAATCCCAAAAATAGCTGTTGATCCAGAAACTACTTCAGGCCTCTTCAGAGCAGCTGTGGATCTGAAAGCTGTCTTTTACTTTTCCACAGTATCTCTGCTGACCTAGCCAGCAAGCCGGTCTCCTAATTTGGTAGCAATCCTCTGGCTTCTCCTGCTGTGGGCTGTGTGTTTGCTTGCAGACCAAGGAAACTGCTGCCAGGCAAGGATCTGTTTCAGCACAGCAAAGGGCAGTGGAGGTGAATTTCTAGGATGATGAAACCTGCACCCCAAACATCTTGGGCCCACATGCAGTAAAAGAGTGAGGAAGCACGAGAAAAGAATGCGTGGCTTAGTATGGCCCAGGTCACAAACAAGACCTTTAATAAGGAAATTGCAAGAAATTGCAGAACTGACACTTAATTTCACCTCACAAAACATAGTTCTTTAACATTGTGGGGGCAGACACATCCTCCTCCATCTCCCCAGTTCACCCCTTGGTTCAGGGAAGTCCCTGTCTCAGGCACAAATGCTCCTCAGCGAGTTATGAGGCTTACATCTCAGTCAGACTAAAAAAAGGCTGCTATGGAAAACACCCCAAATTTTCAGCCAGGTTGTTACAGCACTGAATAGGGTAGACAAGACCCTGAACCTGGCTCCTCATAGCCAGATGACAGACTGGGAGAGGTCCATCACTACTAATTCATGGGGTTTTTTTTTCTTTTATATCTGTATTTGCCAGTAGGAATCCTACCCTAGGTCCCAAAAAAATACACAATATAGAAAGTTTCTGCTTGTATAATTAGAAATTTCTTATACAAAACATATTTTCAAAAATTTGCAGCCAATTCTACAAAAGTTTCTCATTTTGTACTCACAGTCCCAGCATGTGCTCTGTGAGTGTGCAATAGCTTCAGAGTGAGAGTAAATTTTAGTGTGTTTCTCCTGTAAAAACCACATACAAACACAAAGGCAGAAGGGAATTCTCCCTATATTTCAGCTGCAAGGACCCTCTATGCAAGTACTGAGAAGTAACTGCAGAGAGTCCTGTTTCCCCCATGGGATGGAAACACATAAATTCCAAATAATTCAAGGTGAGCCAAAGAGAAAAATTGCCCAGGCAGGATAAAAAATTCCAGCTGCACGCTGACTGCAATAGAAATCAAGACAACTGTTCAAAGAGCTGTGCCAGGCATCCAGATGCTGCTCTGGCATCAGATCTTCCACAGCCCAATAGCAGCTGGTTCCAGGGATGGCAGCCAAAGCCTGCACATAAATCAGAGAAAAGCAGAGA
>NW_005054382.1:271192-315145 GCF_000277835.1 Geospiza fortis | reverse complement strand
ATAGGCATGTTAGTTACTAATCATTTTTTATATTAAAAATCCAAGATTGATACCAGGGCCTATGGCCTTGGGATGAATAGGACTGACATCTGCAAAAACCTCACTGCTCATGTAGGCAGGGCCACTGAGAAAATTCTTTAGGATACCTGGATGAGAAAGAAAAAATTGCCTTGAGAGCATGGAGCCAGAGCCTTCCCTCAAGTCTCACAATTTCTGCAGAATGCTCTGGTTTAAAATGTTCACTTCCAGTTCACTCACTACTGGAGCAATTAGGAGTTTTCAAATCTTCTATGCATCTGTACCTATCCCACTTCCTCTCAAAGGGCTGCTTACCTTCTGCTGCTGACACCCTCTTTCAGCCTCATGGCACATGGTTTGGGCACTGCACCAAGGAATTGCATCAAACTGAAAGACTGTTATGTGTCAAGAAATTGGAGGCAACTTGAAATGCCCCTATAATTAACTGTCCCCAGGTTGTGCTTCCCAGGCAGTTTCATGTAACTTGTGGCTCAGAAAACACATATTGTCTATATTCCTTCCACTCCCAGCAAGTTGAGACTGCTAAAACAAGTCACCAAAGTGCAGGAGCTGAAGTTTCCCCTCCATTCTGCTCCGCCTCTCTATTTTTCTCTGGTGAGATCCCACCTGGATTCTTGCCCAGCTCTGGGGGCCCCAGCACAAGACTGACATGGTCCTGTTGGAGTGGGTCCACAAGGCTGGATCCCCTCCCCCATGAAGACAGGCTAAGAGAGCTGGGTTTGCTCAGCCTGGAGAAGAGAAGGTTTCAGGGAGACTTCACAGCACCTTCCAGTACCTGAAGGGGGCTACAAGACAACTGGGGACGGACTCTTCCCATGGGCATGTAGCAACATGCAGTAACATGTAGTAACAGTTTTAAAAAAGAAAGAGGGAAAGTTGAAACTAGACATAGAGGAATAATTTTTTATGATGAGTGTGATGAGACACTGAAACAGGTTGCAGTGTTGTAGATGCTGCAATCCTGGCAATGTTCAAGGCCAGGTTGGATGCGGCTTATAGAAATCTGGTCTAGTGCCCATGGGATCTTTAAGAGACGTTCAACCCAAACCATTCTTTGGCCCTGTGATTCCAAGTAACATGTGGAATTGGCAAATAGAAGTAGTGACTGACAGAGAGTGACTCAAAGGATCAGAGTTAGGTGTCTGCTTCTGGGTGTATTTCAAGTAGCCAGAGTTTAGTCTTGCGACATGGTAGAAAAAAACTGTTGTGGTTTACATACAGATGGTGACAATTAACTAGGACACTATATTCAAGTTACATAGGACAGAATGAATTAAGTTGGAGCATCACCAGGAGGAAAAAAATATCCCCTGACATGAAAAGGTTACAGAGGCAAAGCTTCCAGGATGGACAGAGCTGGAGTGCAGTTCAGCCAGAGGATCCCGTTCCCAGGCCTTTGCTAACAGCAGCAGTAAATCTAATTCTCATGAGAGAGATAAGCTTGTGCTTAATGAGGGATGTGGACTGTATTAGCTACAGGATGCTTGTTCCTCTCTCTTGCATGGAGAAAGGGACACAACAAATACATTGTTCCTGGTAATGCCCCTAGTTATCAAATGACCCAAAAACTGACTCAAATGACCCAAAACAATATGGCCATTTTTATTTTTCAGTAACTCTCAGTAATATTTCTATTAGTGTCTCCATTACAATTCAGGTCCTGAGATCCTTCAGCCAAGCAGAACAGCCCACAGGTGTAGCCTGGCCCAGTGTCAGGTCCCCAGTCCCTGGAGCCACCCAGAGAGGAGAACAGGGGCACAGAGAGCTCAGCCATACTGCACACTCCTGTCCACCCCATCTCCAACACCACAGGGGCTGCTGTGCAGAGAGGAGGACCTGGCCCTATATACCTGTTTGGGGGCGCTATTTTGGAACAGATAAGACTCAATGTCCCTTTGCACATAGAAAACATTAGGTGTACTTCCCAAGTCCATCTTCTGGGTGAGTTTCACCTAAAACAACTTCAGCTTGAGGGCCTGAAGCTACTCCCAGGCAAGCCAAAACACAGGAGGCAGGGATGCATCAGGCAACTGCTTCAAAAATTGTTTCTGGTTGTTCTTTGTTCCTTCTCTATAACTTCTAACCCTTTTTTTTCTTCTTTTTTTGACAGCTACTGAACTGTGTCTACAAAATTAGCTGTTATGAACCTAAGATCTTATTCCTAAGACCTATCAAGTTGCTTAGATCCACTATCAGCAGTGAAAAATTAGATAAAAGAAACCTGAACCACACCCAGCTTTTTCTACATTCTTTTAAGGATCAGATCACAGTTATGATCAAATATATCCCATCCCCAAAACCATAGTTAATTCCTCCACCAGATTTTCTCTCAACATTCCTGATCGTCAGTGAGCTTCAAATGAACTACTTATTTTGACTAAGCATCTCAGAGGAAGATGTTATTTTCTTCCACTTTGCAGAATAAAAATGTTATGGTTGGAGGCACTGGGCAAGACAGTGTGGTGAAAAGCAGGAAGAGTAACTGCACTCTTACAAACAAGGTCATCACATGAGTAAGTCTGGCTGCTGGCATCTCTGCAGGACTGAAAGGAAGTCCTCTACACCACCAGAGAACTTTCTCAAACTCCATTTGCACCAAGCTAAATAATCCAGTCCTGGAAAAAGAGGATCCTCATGTCAGAGGCAACATGTGTGTTTCATCACAGCTCCAAGGGGTCCCTGGAGCAAAGGGCCAAGGTATGCCAGTGATCCCAGTTGCACAACATGGAAGAGGCCCCACTAGAGATGACAAAAATCATGTCTCACCAAATTTTGTGGGTCTTGCCTGCGTGCTTCAAGTGCATTTGTTTTCTTTCTTGAGCAAACCTGATCCTTATAAAAGTCATTATAAATCAACCCTGGCCTAGAATGTTGTTCAGCTAAAAATACAAGCACTCTTTGGTTCCTCTTATGCCTGCTCAGCAAAACAGCACACTGCTGCTGGAGATGCAGCGACAGTGTGCCTAACTGGGCTGCACCAGGGGGGCTAGAACAAAGGCTGGGAATGAGCAAACAGGTGAGAGAGGGGACAGAAATTCCTGACTTTGGGGTCATCCTAGTTGGAACATCTCCTGCCTCAGGCCCATGGGCTCTGGAAGTGGTGACCTCACAACAGACAAACTGTACTGGAGATGGAGATGTGGTCCTCAAGGGAGTCAGCCAGTAATCCCATCTAGTCAAGAATCTCCTGGAGCCTGTCTTCGTTTGGTAAGAATTCACCACACCTAAACTACTCTAGAAACCATCAGCTTCTTCAATCAGTAAGATTGTTCTAATAAATTTACATTTATATTTTGAATTCATTCTAGTCTTCAACAAAAATTTAAAAATCTTGAAAGTATTCCTCTGCATATATACAGTAATTTATGTGGGTTATACATGATAGAGAAGTTTCTTAGAATAGTTTCCCCTTCATTTATCATGTCCTGAATAACTCATTTGCTGGCCCTTGCCCAAAAATAACAGAACTATTCCCATGTTAGTGCTGATAAAGCTTTCCTTCAAATCATCTTGAATTTTCTTTCCTATTTGATATTATATATGCAAGAAAAAAAAAAAACATGGACAGATGCATTAAAATGTACTAAATTAAAGAATTACAACAAAACAGAAAATAAGTTCACTGCAACTTTATATACTGAAAACAAAATGTGGTCACATCGAGGCAAAGTCCAGAGCAAGAAGTCAGTCAACTGAGCATGAAATTAAACAAATATGCAAGGAAGAAGGTCTACAAGAAGGTCCAGATTTCATCCAAGGATGCAAGTTCAAAGGGGAGGCAAGGTGACAGCTCAGGGCCCATAAACCTTCTTGCATGCATGGAGAGTAGGAACTGGCTGTCAACAGAGGTAATAAAAAGCAGCTTGCAATATCCTACAGAACAAATTGGCTGTTGGTGGGAGCTTGCTGAAGCAAATGTTCAGGGACTGCAAGAGATTGATACCTCTATCTCTAATCTGCAGACTCCAGGATTTTGATTTTCATTTTGCTGTCTCACCTTTGGTTGGGATCTAAAAGGAGATAGAGAAAAATGGGAAAACATCAATAAATCCACTCAATTTCCCTGTTCAGTAAGACCATCCTGGAAGATTAACTGCAGCCCACTTTCAATACAAGAAATCAAAGGATTGTGCAGAAAGGGCTGAGAGGAGTAACTGAAATAATCCAATAATTGGATTCAAACATTGGACCCAGATCTCAAATCTAATGCCCAGCCCATAAAAAAGGAAGAAAATAAAAAAGAGCAAAGCAAGGGCAATAAGGACAACCAATGTCATATATTGCCAGAATATTCCAGGCATAGCCTAGTTATTTATGAATATACACAGTTTTGACTAAATGCCCAACTACCATATAAAAATGATGATGAGAACTCTAATGCAACTTTGTTCACTATAGCATAAATGCCAAACAAAGGTACAATATTCCACATATACTCTTTCTATGATTTTGTTAGGTATTTATTTTAAAATGGAGTCAGCCAAAACAAAGAGCTGCCAAGAATCTCTGCCAGTATACGAGCAATCTGCTTCTAATATTTACCATGTTGTGGGCTTGCCTTTAGAGAAAAAGAAAAAAAGAAAGAAGTCCAGTGTTTGGATACAAGAAGTCACATGCAAAATGCTAGGTGTCACCTCTTGCTGCATCATCCCCTATGCTGTACAGGTAAATTCCTCTTCCATTAGAAACATCTGCATCCCTTTCAGAGGATGAGAGACCAGCCCAGTGTTTCCATCAGACAGCAATGGCACTCATCCCAGGACAAGCAGGTGATTTTTTTCAGTCTGCAGCATTTCATGATGGCACTGTTCCCTACCACTGCTTATCTTCCAGCTGCAAGTGATAGCGTTTCAAATTTTGAACCAAATAAATCAGAATTAAGATATTACCTGATCCTCTATATTTTTAGAACTAGGTCAATAGTTATTTTTTTTCCTGCAGCCAAAGAAGTTTGAGCAAGACAAACTGTGTCAATAAGTACAAAATGTATTCATTAGTTTTGCATGAGTATTGGCTTAGATGTCAGGTCCAGCTTCACCATTTCTGTACTGAAATGAAATAAATTATAATGAAGCAGACAACCTTATTAGATTTTGACCTTCATTACTAACTCTGTCTAGTTAATCTGCTGTATCAGAAATGTAAGTTACATGTGTGCTCAAAGGTGTGCATATAGTGCATATAAGCATTTATGCATTTCTAATCCATAAAATCAAATTTCTGCTTTTGCATGTTAATTATGTCAGAAAAAGAAATCACAATGGGACTGTGCATTTGCCTGATAAAGCCCAACTCTATTGCAAAAAGCATGCAGTGCCCTTTCCCCTTCTACACAGGACAATCAATGCAAGGAGAGTTTCTTTAACGGTTCCCAGCCCTATCCTGTCAACACTTAGCCTGAAAAACCTGTTGGTCACAGTATTTTCTCCACTCTTGTGGAGATTTTGTTCTGATTGTGTCCTGCTTTCCTAATGATTTTTCCTTAACCACTCATGTTTTTAACACACCATCTTCCCATCCCAGGGAGTACCTATTCTGACTTAAAGTTAAGCCTCTATGCCAACCAAAGGACAGAAATTTGGGGACCAGGAAGCTTTCAGGCTTTTGGCTCTTTTTATAATGCTCTGCTTAGCTTCACTATGAATAAGTTATATCAAACATTTAGTTAGGTTATCCAGTCCACAATACTTCTTCTATTAAACACAAAAAGGCTAAGGAGAAAAAAGGGATCAAATTTTCAAACAGGTTATGTATGTGACATCTGGAGCCAATGTATCTAACAAATATTAGTGGAACTGTTCATTTGCATTTAATTTTGTACTTATGAAAAAAATATCACAAGCTGATTTATTTCAACTACAAGATGCTGGGGTAGATATAGGAACAGCTGGCCTCAACAGAGGTCAACCTGAATCATCATGTTCCATTCTTGCCTTAAACTCTAATACATTATTTTGGATACAGCAGAAATTAATCTGAAGAGCACACAGGGAAATTTTCTTTATGTATCTGCATTTGAAAAAAAGAAAAACGCTAAAGCAGAAATATATACTGTTGTGTATTGCAAAACACACATTTCAGTCTTCCAAACTCTCAGTGCAGAAAGGTCTCAGATAGGATGGGAACTGGCATAACTCTTCTAATTTGTAAAGCATTTTATTTAACATTTAAAGATTTGATGTCTCCTCTGTGATTTTTCTGTCATGTTCACACGCATTATTGCCCTTCTGTAAAAATAACTTTATTTATTTTTTAAATATAAACTCCGTATGATGAACAAAAATAACAGTGTCTCAGCTGAATTTCCTGCCACCCCAATTCCAATGCCTAAAGATGTGGAGGAACAAATCAGTAACAATTGGATTTGTGCTCAGATTTCACAAACATGAGGAGGAAATGGAGACTGTATTTCATCAACCTAACTGCTCTCATCTAACATAAATATTAAAAATTTTTTCCTGGCATCCATCATGAAATAATCACTATAGGTTTTCTCCATCATGTATTCAATTAACCAAAGAAATCTCAAGTTTAGTTAAATTCACCTTGCATTACAGAAAGTCAAAAGTTTTTTAGTTGGTGTAGTTACAGAGTTTGTAGTCCAGTGAGGACATCTCTGGCAGTGGGATAATCCTCTACATGCAACTTTCCTCTTCCTGATTTGTGAACAATATCCTGGGAGGCAGCGTAGTAGGGACCTGGACCTCTTTTGCTTTGTTGTATGTACTGAAATGGCAGTAAAAAATAACCATTCAAGAGTTTTTAGAAAACAAGAACAAAAACTGAACACTGTGAAAATAAGGGCAAACTACAAAAATTTCAGTTCACAATCAATAAAATAAACTCCCTGTTTTAAATCAGCTGGTTCTGCAGCATAAACTTAACTTGATAACAAAGGTTAGCAGATACTACTGGGAACAGATGCATCAGGAATAAGGTAAGGAAATGCTACTGTCATTTTTGGAGCTCCTTTATACAAATCCACCATCAGACACATAAGAACCACAATTAAGGAGGAAAATAAACCTTCAAGTATCACATTTCTAGAATTTTTAAATTCAATTAATTACTATAAACTTGAACTGCATGACTATTTGCTCAAAGCACTATAAAAGAGCCTTAGGTGTTTTCAACTCCAAAAGAAACTACTGAACCTCAGGAAGAGAAGAGGAGAAAGAAAAAAGAAATAAACACTTCTGGCATAATATTCTGTTCAGAAGCTGGCAAAGTTCAAAACCTTGGTGGACTATGGTAAGCACCCTGTAACAACTTAGCACATTTGGGGCTCCATGAGAAGACTGCTTAAGTTAGAAGCTCAGACAGAACTTCACAAAATACTTCCTGTGGACATCCAACCTGGGGTGTGGGAGTTATCTTTTAAAGCTGGTAATGTGCTCTGTAGGCTATTGATTTTCACGATTATTTTGGACTAAATATGTGTCAGTAACAGACAGAAAGCTTCTTCCAACTATTATGAATAGCAATTAAACAGCAAAGCAGCAGAGATCCAAGAACCATTTTCTTGATTCTTTTATTGACTATGTGATAGGAGAGCCACAAAAAACCAGTCATGCTGGGCTGTGAGACAAATGGCATCTTAATATCAACTGTAAATGTCTGGGTTTATTTAGTACCCAGAAATGCAATGAATCCTCAGTAGATACATCAATTGCTGCAGGAATTTAGATGAATTCCTGCATGAATGTCCTTCAGCAGTGTCACTCTTTATCCTTTCTTTGCTGGCTGTTGAGGTTGCAAATACTTGGAGCAGGGAGAGAAAATAAATCCCAATGTCTTCTGATCTGGAAGGATATGAAGCAGAGCACTAAACAAGCTCAGAGAGTTGCCACCTCCTTTGCCTCATAAAGTCTCAGAAAACATTAGCCTATAGCATCTGACAGCACAATCAGAACTTTACATATATATATAGATAGATAGCAGGAGAATAAAAATATTTACATTACAGTTTTCATACTGAATTTCCTTGACTGAAGTATTACATTAGTTAGAAACCAAGACCATTTACACACACACAAAATCCAGCTGTTTTATTTGGAAAGCCATTTCTAAAACAGTTAGTGTGAGCACAGTTCTACAGAGAACATTCTTCACATCTCCTGAAGTTTAGTTTTAAAAAGTTATCATAATAAAAGCTGTTGGGGTTTTTTTGGAGTAACAACTGGCGTAGCCTTTAAAATGGCTTATTTATTAATAAACCATTTGTGTGCATGGTGACATTTGTTAACTGTCTTGGTGCTGTTTTGTTATGATCCCATCCTTTGTAACTCTATGAGATTCTTACCATTCAGGCTAGAGCTACTGAAGTAAAAAGGTGAGGCAGTGCTTCATGAGCAGTTACTTTCTGTAGAGCCCTGAAAACTGGATATTTTAATATCAGGTTATATTTCATAGAAATAATTGACCAAATGCAAAACATGTAGAACGTAAAGCAACAGGGACAAGCCACATCAGGACAATTTACCAGGCTAAGCTGAACATTTGAGGCAGAACTTTTACAGGAACAGGGAAGATGAAACATTTGTTTAATTTTGACAACTTATGGCACACTACAATACAATAATGATTTCCAAAAATGCTCTGGAGGTGTTAGTGCCTTTAAGACACCTGTTAAGAGTTTAAACAAGCCCATACAAAAGAGCAGTACTTGCACAACGCACACACTGCCATTATGGTCAAAAGGCTTTAAACAGAATACTCCAAAATCATGTCACTGCTCATGACTTGCAAAACCACCACGGAATGATGTTGTTTATCTTAAGTGAATATCAACAAAAGCCTTCCACAAAGCTCAGCTGTCAAGTGTTTTCTGTAAGTCATTACTGTTTGGGGAAGGTTTGTATTAATCTCTGTAGTGAGATCCAGCCAGAAGAATTTCCAGCCTGCAGTGGGCAGCAGCAAGACAAAAGGCACACATAACCTCTGCAGCCCCAAGGGCTGGTGCCAGTTCTTGACACAGCCCTTATCTGACAAGGAATGCTGCAAAGCACATGCAGGAATGACTGCTTGGTCTTGCAGGAGCCATGTGAGGTTGAGACACAACAGCATCAGCCATTTTTTATTGACAATGCCCTGCCTCCCCATTGCCATAACAAAGGTAATTCATTGGGCTGCCACTTCTGTCCACGTGCCTGCAAGGCTGAGCTGTTTCATTCATGACATCTAGCTTCAATGTGGAGTTATAAATGTAAATTCCAACTCTGAAATATTTACCCTTCTGTTTATCTCTTCAGTGTCTACTTCTTTAGTATTTCCTCTATTTTGCCCAATACAACAACAGTGTAAAATGCCTCTTCTCAGGACATACTGTAACTATAAATGTTGGACAATTCCTCTAGGAAGAGGGGAGTGCTTGCTTTCTAGTAGTGCGAGGCTTACTTTTATGGTCCTATTAATTCACAAGTTACCAGGCTGTACATCTGCCATTATTCTAATATACTGTATTTTGGCTCCTCTGCCCTTCAAGCTACCACATGCTTTTCAACGTTACAGGAGAAAGAAACTCCACATTTTGAAGAAGGAAACATTTCTATAGACAACAGTAAAGAGGATGTTTCAGCCAGCAAACAAAACACAGAAACCAGTCATCTGATAAATATATATTTTACCTTTAACTGCAAACTCTACAGTGTTCTTGTTAAACACATATGCATACTTGGCCAATGAACTTAGAAACAATAATTTCAGAAAATTAGTAAGACAGTCCTTACAAACTGATCATGTGACTGCCTTGAAAGAAATTTTTTTTAAGTGAATGATAAATAGTATTCCTCTTTCTGTATACTTGCCTTTCCAATGAACAGACTTTGTTTATACCTGATTGTAGCAAAAGTAAATTAAAAAATTAAATTTAATAGTCACAATACACAGGAGAGTTTCAAGCGTTTTGTAGTTCAAATTTTATTCAAATAAATATTACAGAAAACTTCAAATGATATAAAAGAGACTTACTACAGACCAAATTATTTCTCCACAACTACAGTGACTCCTACTTAATGTAGTTACTCCCAAATTCAGCAGCCTCCACCCTCCTTGTGGAGGGGTAAAAGCAAGACTTTAAAAAGATGTTACAGAAGGGCCATTAACACACTGCAGCTTCTTGGAACTTGGAAGAATGTTGTCTCCTGTGATGCTTTACAAAACCAAACACAGGGGGGAGGGGGATTTGTGATATTATGCTTCCTCAATGCTTTTTAACCCTAAATTAGTCAACAAATCCTGTGCACCCCTCCCACAAAGGCCAGGGCTGTCTATCTGGAATGTCCTTAGAGAACTTTATACCAGCAAAAAAAGTTGAAGCTGTGACACTTTCATGTAAGGATAAGCTGGCTGGAAATCATGCAGTCATGACCAGCTCCAAACAAAGCCTCTTGTCCCTCTTCCCATGAGGGTGATAACACTAAATCAGCCCTCAGAAAGCTGCTATCACACAAACCATTCCTCTTTTGGAGAGACAGACAGCCTCAAGAGCAAACACCGAAGACACCAAGTTGAGAAAGAGCAGATCCACGAGCTGGGAGTTTTTCTTTAGCTCTATGCCAAATATGACATCATGCTTGAACTACAAACAAAAGCTAATAATAGTTTCTGATCTTAATTTACAAAACAGAGTTTTTACACATTTTTGGAGTCTTACCAGAGTTGAAAGATCCATAAAACTTAATCATTGCCCAGCAGAACATTCAAATTCCTCTCCAGCAACTAGAAACAATTAATTGCTCTGCATCTAGTGCAGCATCCCACAAACATTCAAAAGGTTGAAACTATTGATTACCAACTGCCAAAGCCCATTTATCAGTAGGGGGGAAAATCAATATTTGGTATTAAAATAAGGTCAAGTTATTGCTTTTTCATTTAAATCCAGTGTTTTCTACAGTAAAAAATAAATAAATCCCTACCAGATGCTCACAACACAGGACCTATGGAACCTCCTTGAATTAGAAAAACTGAACAGATCTGTCCCACGAAGGACACCAGAGATTTCAGCAGTTCAGCAGAGAATTATATAAGATAGCTCTCAAAGCTAATGGAAAAAAATTGTCGAGATGAAGTCAACCAAGTAAGCAGTGAAGCAATGACACCAATTTTGCTCTAACAGTGAGTCTTCTAGTGCCAATGCATTGCTTCCAGCTGACACCTACTGAGAGGCAGCAGCTGGAACAAACTGCTTGAATGATGTTATTTCCATGGAGAAACACAGTGCATATCAGCAGCTATCATGACTACAGCAACCTTCGATATTATAATCACAGACTCAGACATTTAGGCTATAGAAGTACTTGGCACATCAAAACTGAGGACTACAGTTAATGTTGGTGCAGCAGATGGTATGCATCTCAAATATCTATCTGCAAGCACTCCCATCATTATGTAACTAAAACTGTTCTAATTTCAAGGCTGGTTCACTGTTTCAGGGTAAATGTTGATATTTGAAATGCAGTTTACTGGCTCACAACTCAGGACAATCTTACTAATCAATACACCTTCCTGGTGATGTTATCCCCATGATTCTGGTCCTCAGCTGTTTCATCCTACAGGACAGCCAACCAGTGCAATGAACTGAAAAGGTCCCCTTGGATCAACTAATTTCACTCTACTTAGGACAGAAGCCCTTTCTAATTTCACCTTAAATGCAAAAAGAATCATATTTTTTTAATATCTGAAGATCAGCCTATCTTCTGTCCTTTCCTTCAGTTTCAGTCACAAATTCAGCCCAGGGGCTTGTACTTTAATTTCAACCAAGTGTTGACTACTTCAAGTTCCAAAACCAGATCTGAAGCTCAAAATTTCTAATAAGCTTACTTCCTCTTCTTTAGGCATTCCCTCTTCATTATTTCCATTCCATCAAAGACCACTTCCAGTGCAGCAAAACAAAACAAACTCCGTAAGAACCAGACTCTGGCAGGTCCTTGGAGAGGTTAATCTTTTAGACAGGAAAAGATCACAGTGCCCAGGTGCTCTGTTCCTCCTCCCATGAGTTTACAGACCTGGGGTAGCTTCTCTGCAGAGTAGTAAGTATAATCAATATAGTGAAGAAAAAAATCTATTACTGTTATTGCTCATTAAATAAAACCCTTAAGTCACATGCTGCATTGAGTATAAAAACACAATGAAGGCAGTTTAATGCCTACTTAAACCACTGCTATGAGGAAATGCTCATCCATCCAGGCTGGTGAGATGTGGGTGTGAGTGGCTTTGACCCACCACAGGGACCAGGGTCAGTTACACAGGAAAGGGGCAGGAGCTTGTTCCCTCCTGAGCCAGCAATGGAGGGGACTACCCAGGGCAGCTCTCTCTGGAAACCAAAGCCAGATCCCCATAACTCATCATTTAATTGGAAGTACTTTGCAGAGCACACTGCAAGAGCAAAATAGCCTCACAAATCTAAATTGCTGAAGCTGGAAAGAAGAATTTGCATTGTGTACCCTTAGCAATATGTTTTTGTGATTTTAACTTTTTTTATGACTTCATTCCATTCCTGTAAATCTGTATTTTGAATAAACATGCTTTTATCATTAAATCTCCTCAGTGATAAAGCTGACTCAGAGTAATATGACACACACCTAGACCTCCTTCTTTCCAGGGTACCGACTCATCTTTCCAGGGCAAACCAGTGCTCTCTTTGTTTCCCACTGAATAGCTCAAAGCCTTCCTGAAAGCCTCCCAGCAGTCTGCCACAGGGGCACAAGGTTTCAGCTATAGTTTCTCACAAGCTATGTCTGTGCAGTCCCCCTCTCTCAGCAGTGTGAAGTCAGTGGGAGAAAATCTGAGAACTCGAATATCAAAAGAAATCATATTTACACTCAGCTTTCCAGGAAAAAAAAAGAAAGAAAGAAAGAAAGAAAAGAAGACAAACAATGCTGTAACAAATATTCAACAGAGTCCTTAAGGAAACGAGCATAATTCATAACCTTTAGGTACCAGCACACCTCAGGGTTCCTGCCTACCCCACCAGTTTGTAGAAATAGGAGGAACATCTCAATTGAAACACACACCCTGAGCCTCAGCAACTCTGAGCACAGAGCCCCTTCATTAGGGTGGCTGATTAATTACCAAAGACATTCATCACCCCCAAGCTATCACAGGAGGGGGCCATCCCTGTGGGAAGTCTGTTCTGCCTGCACATGTTTGTGGAAGGCTCTGAATGCAGCAGTTTGGGCAGAGGTCCCCGTTTTGGGGTAGCAGCGACTGCACTGGCTTGCATGCCCAGGTGCCAGGAGCTGGGGACATTGGGAGGGATCCAGAGGCAGATACAGGCTAGACTGAGAGCATCTATGTGCATGCAAACACTGTATATTTGTGTACACAGATGTGCTATATAGATGTCTATATTTGACTTTCACCCTACACAGCTGGAGAGGACAAACCAACCAGGCCACCGATGGCACTCTTATTTGTGTCACAGCTGTGTATCCTGTCTGTGCTGATCTGTGTGTCTGTGTAACTGTGTTTATACACACACACACACATATATAGTGTGCACACGTGCCTCTTGGGGATACAACCACCCCTGGGGACACAGAGCCACAGCAGCCTCACCTCGCTTTGCCTGTTAGATTCTGCACCCCGTCACTCTGCACATTCTTGAAATGCTACCAGCCCTTCAGAATGTATCTGGAAAATTATTAGTATACCTTAAAATGTAAAGTGCTGTTGAAAAGCATCAATCAGTTCTTCTGAAGACTGCATCACCAGATACCAGCCTGAATCATAAAATGCTTTTTGCAGCTCTGCATTATATCCTTGGATCCATCTGAAAAAGCCTAATAACTACAGGAGGCTTCAAATGTCTTTACGTAACAATTTGAAATACAAAAATACACTGGCTTACTTTATACTGCTAAAACACTTAAGGTTCTCTCTTTTAGCATCTCAGAAAGCAATCAAAGAATCACCCTTCTTTCAATGCTGGATTCTTGTAAAAAACAGTTCCATCACCTTCATCATGTGTATCTGAATGTTGTTAAAGAGTCACATAGATAAAACAGGGAATTGGACTAATTCAATTTTCTTAAGAAATGTATACATATAAGTAACTAGAAAAAGTTCAAGAGTCCAACCTTATCAAGAAAATAAGGATAAACTACAAATACATTTCAGAAAAGAGTTTCCTGCTCTCTGAGAACTCATTTCAGTTGTGGAATACAGTGAGGATATATTATAGCCAAGACAGCACAGGGGTAATTTATTCACTGGCTCAAAGTGATGGGAACAGTCTAGGAAAAATGAAAATGAGGAATCACTACTAGGTACTGCTTTTCATTGGGGTATAAAAACAGAAACAAAGAACTGATTCTCCTCTTCTAGGTTCAGTCTGGAGAAGTATTAAGCTCTGGTTCTCAGTGTTACTCAGGATGAGATAAGCTATACCACAGGAGCTGCAATCAGTTATGAACATGGAGAGTTTTGAGATTGTTCCAATTTCTAGTGGGAATGGAGGTTCTTTGGTGTAGCTTCACCTACCGGGAAAGGGTCTGACACTAAGTTCACTGAAGTCTCTCTCTGACTACAGAGAGCTTGACATCAGGTACAGAGGACCATGCAAGGTGACTATCATTTATAGAACAGCAACATCAGCACCTGATGGGATACAGCTGGTAAGAGCAGTCTCCATCACAAGGAAGATCCTGAAGGGATGCCTGTGGGCAGAAAGGATATTTGGCTATGGGCAGAAAAGCCAAACTGCACAGTAATGCTAAAAGAAGACACCAGACCAGGGTTTTCACATTCCTGATGCTGAATTCTGCACCAGTCATTGTATGTAACACTAGCCACAAGTTTCTTCAGAGCTCATGAATTAAAATGAAGAGATACAGACTTATTTGGGACATCAAAAACATACTGGATTGGTACAGTACAAAGCACTGTAACCAGGTACAAACATTTATTTCCCATTTAAGGCTGCAGACATTCGGGTACTCTTAAATTTTTAAGCTGTCTTAGACTTTGTTTAAGCAAATATAGTCAGGAAAAGAACTGACTGTGCCTGAGTCCACATAACTTAAGATGTACATCTGCAATCCAGGTTTATAACCTGTCATCTTGTGGTATATCTGTGGCTGCTGCTACACAAAACCAAAGTGGCAAGAAAACCTCCTATTCTTCCTGACACTATGCTTAAGAAGGTTAGAAACTTTTTTCCTCAGACACAGACACTTTACAGGTAATCATATCTTCCCTGAAGATAAGGATTCTCAGAGTGGCTTTGTTAAAGCCACTTAAGTTAATGTGAGGATTATGCTACACCTCCTGAGGATTATGCCATCCACCTCAGAACAGCAGTGCAGGTACAGCGAGTCCCCCTCAGCAGAAGGATGGCCTGAGATGGACACAAATTTCCCTTGGGGTGCTGGAAGTGCTTCCCCAGGGGTGAATGAGCAAGGAAGAGACTGCCATTGAGCTTAGTTTAGTGTGCACCCTGTTAATATTAATATAAACAAATTCTTACTTTACTTCAATTTGAGCCAAGGAAGGCTCTAGGAACAATTTAATTTGTGCTAAGAAACACATACTTAGCATAAAACAGTTACACTGTGCTTTGATAATACCTCAATTACAGAGAATAAAAACCTGTATGTTTCCTATTAAAATAACAGTATGAGTTCACACTGAGGTTAGTTCCCAGCACCAATTTTCGGTAGTCTAGCTCAGGAGGTTAAAATCCAAAAAGTAAGCTTTTCACCATTTATGGCTCGTGTTTTCTTGTTTACACTGCACTCTGCCTTCAGAGAGGCAAGGCCAGTCAATTAGAGTGTCACTTCTTCAACATCAGAGCTATGTTACAGTGCATGGGTTTCCAACACTAACAAAATTACTTGTATCCAAAATAAAACTATTAAATGAAATTAGGAAAAATACTTCATGTTCATAGGAGCAACACAGCTATTCAGAGCAGATTAAATGCCCTGTTTTGCATTTTGAAAAATAATTTAGAAGAAAAACTGCATAAGCCTAAAAAAAATTGGGACTTGCCATACTAAATCACAGAAACATAAATCACACTTATTGCACTTACCTGGTTATTTTTAATCCTCAAAATGGAATTGTTTGAGGACAAAGTCACTTTGCTGACTGTTATGAAACAGCTGTATACAGGTTTCATTAGGCCATACGGGGATGGGGGCACACTGGGGACATGAATGCACAACAGGTCACTCTGCAGGATGTTCTTGTGTGCCCCATCACGGCAAAACGTTGAGCACTACTATTTTAGCTTGTTCTGAATACATTCGTTAATGTTAATCAGAAGCTCAACAGCAAAGGAGGAAAAAAAATTTCCTATAAAAAGCTATGAAGAAACCCCCAAATGCTGTTTCTACCCCATGGGAAAGTTCCTAAGAGGTCCCCAAATGTGCCTCATGCCTTTATACAACAGGAAATCTAGTTAGATTCAAATGCTGACACTCTTGTGTGCTCTATCCAAGAGGTTTCAGGTCATGAAACAGACCTCACTCAGCTAAATACTACACTCATGTTCACAGGACAAACCGCAGCAATACTCTCAAACCACAGCTAATCCTATCCAAATGGGAATGTAATCTGTTTGAATAAATAAGAAATAAAAGGAAGAGTGAAGCCAAGGAATAATGAGTGTTTCTCAGGGCTGTGTGTCTCAGCTGAGTGTTTGAAAGTGGGGTTGCATCATTTGTACTGCATCTGCTGGAGAAGACAAACTGTGCCCTGTAAGGCAACACGGACGAATGTCTTGGGACAGAAGACTCCATGCGTTAAACTGTGATTTTCTGCCTGCTGGAGAGCGCTCTTTGAAGTTACTGTGGATGAATTCCTTCTGTAATTGTATTCACACAGGCACACACACTTGCATTATGAATTTTTCATCTGCTTCTACAGAACTGAGCATTAGGCACAGCCAGTGATAGATTGATTCCACAGCATAAGGTCTGACGAGTGCAGAGCTCCTTCAGCAGCATGCACTAACTTAACTTATAGTGATGTCCAGATACTGCATTTCCTGATGCTTTTTGCCATAACCATTCAAAATGTTTCAAATGGCTGCAGTGGAGCCTACATTTATATTGCAACCTTCGGACTGCAAAATGATTCTTACATCCCATGCAGAATGGATAGATATTGCAAATCAATGAGCTGCAATCAATGAGTTTTATCCCCACCACAAAAACCTCTCACTGCATAAGTTAAAGATAACATATTTGGTGCGTATAATGATAAATAAAAGCACAGTAGGTATTAAGTGCCTTCCCAAAGAAGAGGCATTTGGCCACGTGTCGCTCTGCCATGCCAGCTGCGCTGACTGAAAGGTTACAGCCCTTGTCCTGCCCCTCTGCCTGTCATCTCCCCTTCACTGGAGATTAACACCTGCCCTGCACTGCTGGCACAGCCACCCCCAAGAGAATTCCAGCACCTTTTCAGCAGAAACAGCTGCACTAAGAGAGCGCAGTACTGGAAGCTAGCCTGGACAACTGAGACTTAACACAGCACGGATCCCACAAGTGGCTGTGCTGCTCACCTGGAGCACTGCTGTGCAGGTAGGAGCAGCCTGTGAGCAGCTGGACGGGGACCTCTCTGTCTCAGGAAGCTGGAGAGGCAGTGTGATCATAAGCAGGACACAAAACCCTGTTTCTTTGTCTGATGTCACAAAGTGTCATGGGTTTGCACCTACAGACATGGCACCCCACAGACCTACAGACAAACACCAAACCTGCTCTGAGAAGGTATCTTTTCAAAGTCCCGAAGGGACTGAAGTACTGAACACTGCAGGTCTGGCAGATTTCTTTCATTTATGTATCATTTTTAAAGAAAAAACCTCTTAATATATATGAAAGGTGGAATGAGTGCTCCCAATATGTCCTACAAGAAATCTCCCTGGAAACACCCAAAATCTACCTCCCTCCCTCTAGATGATCCATCTTCCCCATCAGGAGTTCTTCAGACTTTGGGTCTAGGATGAAGGCATCCTAAGCCTGTACCTCCAGTCCTCTATTCCAGTTTTTAGTGTTTGTATTTCTCCTTCCCTGTGAATATTCATGAGCTAGCTTTTATAACTATTCCTGTCATCCAGAAGAAATTTAAGTGGAAGCACATGTGACTTTTGCCATTTTCCTTTCTGTCCCAAAGATTGAAATAGCCACAGGGAAACTGCCCAGTATGTTATCAGAATCACTTGTCTGCAGTTTGGCAAAGTTTGTGAAGTGGCAAGTTCTGGATCTGTCTAATGGCAAAATCTGGAAAAGAGCTTTTAGCTCAGCATATCTGGGGGAGAGGTCCTCCTGAAACCAAAAGAACTACAGATGTTTTTAGCTGAACTTAAATTCTACTGGAGCTGGTAATGCAGGCGTCTTACTCCCTCAGCTATAAAATACAGCCTCACTTTTTTTCTGAAATGATGACCTTCTACTTTGAAAATATCCCTGAATAATAAGATTTAAAACCCATTAGAATAACTCATTAATTATATAACCATGTGAAAAGAATAGAGCCTCCCTCTCAACAATAAAGATTCTCAGAGATAATACAAGGACATTGGTGACGCTGGGATCTGTAAAGGACTCCAAACATGCCTGTAACCAAAACCTCTTTAAAGTACAGCCTGGGTTAAATAAACAAAGACTGATCATTGCAAGCAGCAGTGCTCAGCTGAGTTCAGTCACTGCATATCCAAAGGTCCTGCTGGATGAATATTCAAACAATGCATTCAGCCTCATGACCTTGGACTCTGCTAAAGAAAATTCCAGGAGACCATCGAGGTCTGATTCTCCTCAATCTCCCTGGGCAGAGAATGTAGAGATTAATGACCTGAAAGTGTAATGTAGCAATCTGGAAGAAAATATAAACCACACTGAACTAGAGTTGTGAAAAAGGTAAATAACTGCAAATAGCCATAATGCCACTTCAACAGATATGAAAACCACAGTAGGGGCAGGGTAGGAAAGGAAGGGAAGAATATAAAACTGCAGTATCAAATGACAGCACATAATATGCCAAAGAAAAACTTTGTAGAGAATGGACATAAAACTCTGTGCACACATTGTGAAATTTTGCTGCTGCAGTCACACATGAGAAAATAAGCCAAGAGTTGACAGTACTCCCTACTCTGAGTAGGGAGTGTGATGCTTAACACATTGTTCAAGTACACTCATCAGTTAGAAGAAAGAAGCACTGAAAGGAATCTACTACTTTCCTTAGTAGACAAAAGCACAGATTTTGCAAAGATCTCACTTTGAACAAAATGTAGTCTTCTTTTTCAGTATCGGTGCTTACCTTGGACCTAGGAAGTCCAAAAGCAACAGGGGAATTTTTTCCTCCACTTTCAGTTGTTGCATATACAGACAACTGCAACCCTGTGCCAGGTAAGCACAAGGACAATGAGTTTATTGATCTGCATCCCACTGGGCACATAGTCTGTGCTCTCATGGGATACATGGATACTACACAAAAGTTTCATACACTGCCTGCCTGGCCAGCTCCAGGCTGGGGCTCACACTCTGCTATGCAAAGTACAAAGTCACAAACCCAAAACCACTTGTCCTCCCCCCCTACAGTCCCTACTAGCCCATGTAGGTACACAGTTTGTGGTAATTGGGAGTGGGGCTGAGGCAGAGCCCCATCCCCCATGGGCTGCAGCTGTGAAAAGCAGGTGAACTGCATTGAAAGCAATGAGCCACGGAGTGCAGAGGTGCACTGACCAACCACCAAAGGGAACAGAGGGCACACAGGGGCAATGCATGAACATGAAGGGTATAAAAGGCTGGGCTAAAGCACAAGAAGGGCAGACGTGTAGCTTTCTGAAGTGATATGGTGTTACTCTGTATGGGTAGGTGCTTGAAGCCTTCCGATATTATATGGTGATACTCTGTATCGTGGCTGTCTCGACTGCAACAAGCCCACGAGGCCAGTTCTGAAAATGCACTAAGGACAGACCAAGGGGCCACAGCCACAGAAATACTTCTTGCTTCCCAGCACACAGATGCACTGCTCCTTTGCTTTATTTGTCACAGCCCAGCGCCAGCTGTCTCAGGAGGACACAGACAGCTCTGAGTATATGGGACACCCACGCTGACACAATTGGTCACCGGGAGGCAGCAGAGCATGATTTTTCTTCCCACCCATCCCTGACATTTCTGTGCTTACATCACTGCTGATCTGAGTATGAGCACAGAAGAGATCATTTTCTCCAAGACCACATCTTAGAAACACAGAATCATGGACTCGTTTGGGGTGGAAAGACCTTAAAGACCATGCTACCCACTACCATATTAGGGATACCTTTCACTAGACCAAGTTGCTCAAAGTCCCATTCAACCTGGCCTCGAACACTTGCAGGAACAGGGCATCCACAGCTTTGCTGGATAACTTGTTCCAGTGCCTCATCAGTCTCACAGAGAAAAGTCCCTTCCTAACATCTAACCCAAACCTATCCCCTTTTGCTTTAAAGCCATTCACCCTTGTCCTATCGCCTTCAGGTACTGGAAGGTGCTACAAGGTCTCACTGGAGCCTTCTTTTCCCAGCCTGTTCTCACAGGAGAGACAGTCCAGCCTTTTGATCATTTTCATGGCCCTCCTATGGACCCACTCCAACATCCTTCTTATCCACATCCTTTTTATTTTGGGGGCCTGAGAGCTGGATGCAGCACATCCAGTGCTGGTAGTGGGGTCTCACAAGAGCAGAGGGGAAGAAGCATCTCCCTTGACCTGCCTAGGGTGCTCCTACCCATGTTCTGGAAGAGCCACTTTGAAATAGCAGCAAACAAAACAGGTACAAGAAAGGAAAACAAGAAAATAAGGAAAATACACAAAAGATGCCTGATTTCTTTGCATCTTCTGTATTCTATATTTATAGTGGAAGGATATTAGCAAAGTAACATCCATATTACCCTTTCTGAAATATATATAAATATATATATTTCAGAAAGGGTATATCAAAATTTATATATTATATATAAATGAAATATATTTCTGAAATATACTGTTGAGAGATAAACATGAGAAAGAGCAGAAATAATGAGGGCCAGGTATAATTTGCATCCAAGGCTTTTGGAGACTAGAAGTATCAGTGACTGACAGAACAGATAACTATTTCTGTAGAGATAAAAACTTTAAAACAGCACACAAGTCATTATAACTCAGCTACAGATAGTGTATGACTGTCATTAACACTCAGAAAATATCTCCAAAAAATTAAATTTCAGAATGTGAAAATTTTATTACTATAAACTTAAGTTATTGTATTAAAGAATTTGTATTAAATTCAAAGAGTAAATAGCTGCTGATGAAGTTTGCAAGGAAGCAAACACTCAACAGAGAAACAAACTTCTAATCACAAACTATTTTGTTGATAATAAAGAGCATTTTCTTTAGTTCAGCTCAGTTCAAGAACAGGTTTCCTTAAAGCTTAGAGAACTGATTTGGAAGAGGAAAAGTCCTTACTTCCAATCTATACACACCTGGCAGAAGAGGCTGACACAGCTCCAAAAAAGAAATGGAGACCAAAACCAGTCCGTTCAGACACCTACATATTCCTACCTACAGATGCTGTCCAAGAGATCCAAGAACCTGCCCTCAGCTGTAGAGGCAAAGCACAGTTTGCATTTTGAAAGATCCTGCGTACCCGATGTAGGCTGAGCACACAGTGGTGCCTTTGGCAGTCTAATTTCATGTAAAAACAACTGCATCCACATTCTCCAAGGCTGCTCCAGGATATGAACCCAATCAAGCTCAATGAGTGCAGCTAACCAACAGAGTGGTTCAAAATACACACACCTGATCCAAATTAAATTCATCATTTTAATGCACATTAACTGATTTTCTGATAATTCCCTTAATTTCAATAACAATGTGGTTTTACATATTTTTCACTTCTTCTCTTATATGTACTCAGTATTATTTAACCAATTCTATAATACTGATTTTCTGCCTCATGAACTGAATTCCAATACATCATCACAAATAAAACACGACCACATGTTATATATATTATTCACCATTTATAACAAAGAGTATGTATGCAATTTGTCAGTCTGTACAGCAAAAGAAGTACTAAATTAAGGAAAAGATTATATTGCCATTGACACTCAACACATGAAACAGCTATCAATCAATACAAATCATCTTGCAAGAAAAATAACTCTGAAATATGATCCAAAAAGTTTTAAGCCACTCACTTACTAAATTAAGTACACATTTAAAATCAGTGATGAAAATCAAACTGCAACCCCAAATATGATTTAAAGGTCTACTAATAAAAACATAACTGAAGACACAGTCAAGAGACAAAGGGTTATAACTCAGATAATAGGCAGCATATGACATCCTTAGCACTTGCGAAGTTCTCATAAAAGACCAAATAACAAACTTAGAGAATGCCAAAAGCACCTGAGGACAAAAGACAACTGAATAATTCTTAGTTTTCTAATTTATTGTAATTTTAATGAAATTACAGATGTGATTCACACGTTTGTCTCTATTTTCCAGAAAAATTTTACAGGTTTAGTGATAGTCCCAGTGACCACTTTCCTTCTCTTTTCATTGATTAAAGGAAGTTTTGTTTCTCTAGATAACCACAGCTGTGTCTGCAGTTACATGTATTTTAGTAATGGGATAAGGCAAAGTTTTGATGTTTACCTACTCAAAACACAGAAGAAACCTTTGCCAAAGCTATTTGATGAGAGCCCCCAAATCACTTCAAATTAGCTACATTTTCCCTGGAAGTCTATCCCTTATTCCTGAAGGCTGTTTGGCAACCCACAATTACATTACCCTAAAGAAATTAACTCAGTTTGAAAGAGTTAAAGGTGAATGCATTTTCACCAAAATAGCCAATCTACAATTCACCTGAGCTCTGACAAACAACAGGGAAACCAGGAAACCATGGAGCAGGAATAGGAGACAACACCTCACCCACCCCTGTCATTAGCCAGGGAAGCATCAAGCATTTTGGATCATCTAAATTGAGCAGATGATCCAATAAAGCAGATCAGAGTGTAAAAAGATAATAAAGACACTGAATGAAGACTGAAAATATTTCAGATTAAAACTAAAAGAGCCCTGGCCTTCTGAAGGCCTATGTTTATACAGATTGTGCTGAAGTGGATGGAATTTTAATCATTTCTTTGGCAGCTCACCATTAACAAAGCCAAATAAAACAACACCAAAAAAAAATCAACTGCAAGCACTCCACATTTCCACACATATATAGAACTGTAACAAAGTAACTGTTATTTTTTGAATGTTCCCAGAATTCTGATCTGGATAAACTGACTTAGAGAAATAAAAAAAGAAAAATGGCATCCTTCTCTTTCAGGCTTTTTGGCAGTTGGTAAATTTAATCCCACATGAGAGGCCACCTCATAAGAAGACAAAGTGTTCAAACCCAGAAACTTTTGATGATAAAATTGCTCGTGTAACTTTGACTCTAAACTCAAGTGGGAAGCAGTCATTAAGTACACAATCACCAGAATTTCTCTAGCATGATGCTCTACAGGCTTTTTCTGTAACTCTAAACATAATAGCATTGTTGTTGGAAAAAGCAGTGGACACATCACGTGAAAAACCAGTCACATGCAAAATCAAAGAGCACTTGTGAAAGTCACATAATAGAAGTCACCAGTTACACAGAGATTTTCTCCCTCATACACAGAAAAGCATTAAGAATGCAAAGAGACAGCCAAACTAAATTTTCAGCTAAATTAGCTACATGGAGTACCTCTTCAGTGACAGACTCAGGAGGTCCTCTGTGCCCTTAGGTCCTGCTGGCTCTTCTCCCAGCCCAGGGGCAGGACCTTGGTTCACACTAGACCTTCTCAGCCCACACCCTGGCCTCTTCACTTCTACATGAAGGAAAGAGTTAAGACACGAGGGAAGCAAGATTTAATTTATTCAGGTGGCTCTTGGATGCCAGCAGATGGGGATCAGCTCCCCAGCATGGTCCCTGTCCTAACAGAGCACTTAGGTGGAGATGTGCTACACTCACTTCTCAGTTTCCTGGGCAGTATTTGACGAGCCAAAGCTCCTTTTCCAGTGCTAGAACAGCACTCAACAGAAGATCTGCGCTCATTTACTAAATACAAGCCTAAAGAGGACTATGGAGGAAAATATGCTCTAGAGCTTCCTCAGATGTGAGGCCAATAATCAATCTTTACGTTTGTGCAGTTTTCACACATAAAATTCAGCCTGCCAGAGCCAAATGTGGAAACACTTTGTCTTTCATTTGAACACACACACATTATTCATGCACAAATCTATACAGGAATATACAGATGTACAAGAAATATATTTGTAATGATATATGGATATTGTTCTTTCAAATCTTATCTTTTCAGCTGCATATTTGTTTCTGGTCTCAGCATGTATAAGTAAAATTATATTTCTATGGAAACATCAAAATGAGTAATGTCCTTCAATTCAGGGAATACAGAATAAAATATTGCTTGTATATATAGAGACAAAATAATACATATCTTGTTGAATGCTATTTCTAACATGAATGACATATCAACTGTCTGTCTCCAAAGTGTGGTAAGACACGTAAGAATAGCTATGTAATACCCCATACAAAAATGATGAAAAGTATTTTATCACAAATGCTATCTCATAAATTAATTCATGTGTTAATTGACCAGCTGCAAACAGCACAATTGGTAACTGAATAATCATACCTTGGAGCAAGTCATAGGAGCAACATGCTTTCTAGATGAATGTTGCTTACTCCTCTTGCGATATCGAGTGTCTCTATGAAAATTGCCAAAGCCATGAAGTAGTGAGTTATCTACAGAAAAAAGAATAGTGAAGTGAAAGGAGCCTCAAAATTAAATAAGCCTTTGGGTGTATGAAGTCTAGAAGGAGACAGATTGCACCTCATATAAAAGATTATCAAGACACTCATGCAGGGACATACTGGAGTCAGCCACAGCATTGCTTATGGGAGTGAAACACAGCAGTGATTGATGGGGCAGCCTAAACAAATATGCCCACAAAACCAAAATTTTCAAAACGTTCTTTAAAGAAATATGGTAAATATGAAACAGTGTCAAGTAAAAGCAAATCAGGTCCTTATCTCACCACCGCAGTTGACATTGTATTACAGCTTCCCAGCAGGTGTTCAGGTTAGATTAGGCAGGGTAAGATCTAATAAATACATTCCTCCCTACTATGGGGAGGCAAAATAACTGTAAAAACAAATCCCCATCATAGACAGAAAGAAATACTGTCAAGTGAAGACTGCACAAGAGTCCTGACTGACAACATCACACCACAGCTTTTTTACTGAATAATACTTTTCATTTTATAAAATAAACACTAGTTAAAAATGGACCATGTGTTGTGATTCCCTGACAAAAAGTTATATTGCTTCAGTCCCAAAATAGGAACCAGGATACCCTCTATTTTTCCAGTATAAAAGAACACATTTCCTTCATGAGCATTACACGATCAACCCTAACTTTAAAGCGGAGTTATTTGTGACCTTTTCCTGTTAGGAAGGGCAGGGTGTTTACACATCTGTTGAAACACCATATAATTTGCAAACTAATAGTTAACTGATTCCACAAGGTGTTAAGACATGTTTTAAATAAGACCACCACTAAAAAAGAAACCAAGACAATTAATATCAGCATGCTGCTTGATAAAGCTTCATGTTTCTTGGCCATAACAATCTTCTTTTTTTGTTTGTTTATTTTTGGTTTTTTGCTTTGTTTTGTTAAAAAAAAGAATTTGCTACAAAAATCTCTGATTTTCTGACTAGAAATATTTTTCCTACAGACTAATGCCTTTTTTACAAAACAATCAAAGTATGGCTATTTGAAGTTAGACACATTCTAGCAGGATAAATGTACCATAAATACTAATTAATTCTTCATGTGAGCAACTCTCTCCTACTATGTCTGTGAGCAGAACTGGAGCCCAGGATCAGAAATCAAACAAAAGCTGATACTTTAGGGAGAACCAACTGTATTCCTTTAAAATTGAAGTTTTTGTTTTTTCAAATAGTATAGAGAGATTCATCAATTAAGAAGAAATAAAAAATTCAGCTAATTCTAAAATTCAACTTGGTCGCTGCCATTTAAGATGAAAATATTCAAAAATAAAAGTATGCAAAATCTTACATTTAAATATTCACTCAAGACTGTAATTTTTCTTGTCCTGTTAATGGAGTTGCATGTGTTTAGGAGAAAGGTATCCCACGGGGCATGGGGACACACACCCAAGGACAGCCAGGGATGTTCAGCTGTGTCACCAGTGCCACCACTGCTACAGAGCAACCCTGTAGTGGCTGAGCCTGGGCATGCAGAGCTGTCCCACATGTCAGAAACGCTGCACAGGAAAGGCTTTGCGTCCAAAAAAAACAGATTTAGAGCTGGCAGAACAGGCTTCGCTGCATCTGCCACTGGATCCTTTCTGCTCTCCTTTCAGGAGGTGTTTGTCCAGAAAAAGGTAAATCATTAGATCGATTCCTCTTGGTAATGGCTAACTACCAGGGCAAGGACTTCTGTAAAAGCCATCAGTGCCCTAACAAGGCTGAAATATTGGAAAGAGGAGCTCCCTGTTCCACTCAAGGAACTGAAATGCCCATCTTCAAGGACAAAAGATAACAATTCTTAACAATTCAGGCTCAAGTAACAAGGCACCAATAATTCAAGTCACATTCCTGAACTTGCACTTCCAAGTAAGATATTTGGCCTCCTAAACAGAGAAGGGTCTTCAGGTTGTGGTGGTTTTACTGCATCTTTTTCTCCCTTTTTTCCCCAGTACTACAAAGTGGCCACTGCAAAACCAATTTTTACTGAATTAAGTTTCCTTCTTAGCAAAGCAAGTTCTCACAGAAGTAGTCCCTGGTTAGGGGAGGATGACAGTTCTGAAGGCAGGAGGATTGGGATCAGGAACTGTAGCAAGCCACCTCGGCTATAATACCCACCACTTCCTCCAGAGATGTAATTACAAGGTGGAGGCTTGACAGTCTGTCCCCAAAAAAGTCCAGAATGGAGAACACAAGACACCCATCCAAATGGAGACAGTGAGGAGCTTTGGTGTGCACCTCTCCTTGTCAGAGGGCTGAGGTGCTGACAAGGGAAATGCTGTGCTTGGCTCTGTGCCCCACAGCTGCTGTGGTCCGGCACGGGGTATGGGCAGGAATGGGGCTCCAGGGATGGAGCACTCCAGACCACTGTGTATGGTTGAAGGCTGGTTTACCCTGTCATGGAGAACTAATGAAGCAGGAATTTAGAGAAGAGGCTTACTATTGCTGCTGCTGCTGACAGAGTGACAGTTCAGAAGTAGTTAAGTGGTCATAACAAACAGGTAAGAAACCCTAAAGTTCATGAATAGCAACACTGGAGGAGGCTCAGCACAACTGTTACACATAAAAAAAACAGGCACTTTCTTCTACATCCTCTGCACCTTCATTAAAGCACAGGCTTGCAAACTCAATGTTTTCATACCGAATTACAGAGCTAAGTTTCAAGGCAAACATATGTAAACACCCATTAGGTAAGCGTTAATAATTCACAGCAAGATGCCAGCTCTCCAGTAAGACATTCAATGGGCAAAGAGAACATTGCAAAAGGTCCTTGGAATAAACGGATAACTTTCAAACAAAAGGAATTGCTTTCTGTATTAGTATTGTTCATCAAGACTTTCTTTTGCTGCTCTTATATTTTTTTCATATAAAAATGTTTCTGCCTAATGTTTATATTTGTGTACTTAAAATCACACATATAACCTGTTCCTTTTCTGATGATGATTCCTCTGCCTTTGCCAGCCAAAAGGGCAGAACGGGGCTGTATCAAGTGTCAACCAGACACCAGGATTCAGTTGCCTACCACAGGGGGTGGTACCCTGTGGTGGTAGCAAACAGCCACCACAGTACCTGGGTAACTGATTCATAAGTAGCACCATCCCACACACTCAGCAGATTGATGGGGTAACAATAACACTGCCCAGGGGGATCAAAAAGGATTGAACAACACCTCTTGGGAAGAGGAGTAAAACTGCCCCAGGGGAGGAGCTGTCAGAGATCCAGCCAGCTGGGACAGGAGACAAGTGGGGTGGTGAGCTATCCCTGCATGGGCAGGAGCTGAACTTGGTTTTAAGCTTCATCTCTGGCTAATCTCACACATAAAGATGTCAGACTCCTTTCACAGCACAAGCATCATCCAACACCACCCAAGTAAGCTATAATATGTGCTAATCCAAACAGACTTAGTTCTGTAGAAATAAAAGGAGACTGATCCTTAAATGCATTTACTTTTAATCTATTATTATTATTGTGATTTACCAGATTAGTAGGTTTTATTATATTGCTTAGCTTAGTCACTGTGGGACTGTGGCTGCACTACTTTGGGATCTCAACAGACCCTGTGGCACAGCCATACACTGCATCAGCTTCTCAGTTTAGAGATCTTCACACCATACCACATTGTGCATCTACACACAGTCCTCAGGACACTAGGAAAATCTGATGCCTGTGGAAAGGGAGGCAGGAAGGTAACAAAGATCAGTATTCCTCCTATCAGTGATCCTTGCCTAGGAGCTAAAGAAAGCTATATTTACATACAAATTATTAATACACAGCCTTTTCAATACAAAAACCACGTAGAAATCCTGTGCAGACTGCTTTCTTCTCCGTTGCTCTGGTATTCTCTTCCCTCACCTTTCCAATACAATGCTGCTCTGCTTACATTCACCCACAATGCTCTGCAGAGGCATCTTGGCTTTGACAATGCCATCTTTTTCTTTGTAGCGTTCCATTGTACCTCATCCTGTTATCACACCAGTTATTAAGCATTTTCCTTCCTAACTAGTCCCATCCTCTCCATCATCCTCATTTACTGCCTATGTTCATTCCACCATGTCAGGTCTCTGTCACCCAGTTTTCTGCACTGGGAACTTGTCTCCTTCTCCCCTTGTTTCTGAAGAAATTACCACTAAATGTTACTATATTATATGAATTATATTTATTGTTATATTTATAAATATATTTTTATTCTATTTATTGTTATGCTTATTATTATAACATTATCCCCATAGTTTAAGAATCTCTAAAACTTAGGAAAGCCAAACATTTCCTTGCTTTGTCCACTATATATCACAAAACAGTCTCTGTACAAATCTTGGTGCAACTGTATCTATCTATTGTCTCTTATGCAAAACTTCTGGAAATAAAATCTCCTGTGTTTATACACCTTGCACAGTGATGTCCTAACCCACAAATAGGGTGCCAAGATACTATGGTAACGTAAAAATCACCTCTGCAATGCAGGGCAACCTGTGATGCAGGGATGCCCACACAAATTCTCTGGATTCTTTATGGATTTGCACAGGGCTGGATGCCCATTTCTGTCCCTCAACCCCCCACAGTCAGGGCAGAAACAGATACTCTTATCACTCACTTTTACCGTCTCATCCCTAATTTGGGCATAATCCCAATTTAAACCAGTTATCTAACATCTAAATATCATTTCTCTAGGCTGCGTGGTTTCCAGAAATAACTGATGCTGCATCCCCTTCCCCCATCAGGGAAACACACCCAGCAGCAATTGCCAAACCCCACCGAAGCCCCAGCGCCCTCCTCTGTAGGGCCCTTTGGCACAGAGACCTGGCTCTCACACAGCCCTGTGTGGATCAGCCACCAAATCCACAGGCTCATCTCTAGCTCTGGTTTTTCAAGCCTTGTCCCGCCCCAGTGCTTCAGTGAGCACCCCCAGGCAGTTCCCAAGGACCAAGCAATCACTTGCCCACTGCTTCTGTCCCACTCGTTGGAAGGAAGTCAAAAGATACTCTAACAAGCATCTGAGCTGTGCATACTGTAAATAAATTATATACTCTTACAGAGTGGATGTAGCCCTAATCCATAGCACCAGAGGAGGAAGAAGGAATATGCAAAATCTTTCTTAGTCCCTGCAGCAAAATCTGTAATTGATCCTTTTCCAAGCTGAGCAAATTAATTTTTCCCTCAATGGTCTTGAGCACTGTCTCTAATCCTTTTAATTCAAATATTTCCTAAAAAGCTGGGAAGAACAAAAGCAAAATCAGAAACAGAATATTTCCAGAGTTATCCTAATACAAAGCACGGAAAAAATATTTCTTCATTTCTTTCAAATACAGTATGTTAGATCCCTTTCTACACACTGATGTTGAGCCAGTTGAACATAATTCACAAATTCCTCACTCTAAAGTAAAGGCAAAAGCCCTCCAGTTGTCTTTGGGAGCAAGTGACCTCCAGCTGTTTGATCTTACAACCACTCCTGTGCCTCACTGTTTGGGAAACTCCTCCATGGGAGGCATCTGAAGGAGCTGGGTCAGGACACCCAATGCCACGTGAAGCGAGCACAGTGGTCCCTGGTGTGGTGGAGCACGGAGCTGTGGAGCTGCTGTACTGGAATGCAGGGCAGTATCCCACTGACTCACCTCAGTGAGCACTCACACACACGTCTGAGGAGCCCTGGCTCTACCCACTACAACCTTCACCCACCCAGCTTTGCAGCGTCTCATCTCCAGGAAACAGCATCTCAGGCTGGGAGATGTCTCCTGACAAAACGAAAAAGATGGACAATAAAATCTTGACTTACATTATTAAGAAATAGTATATTTTGTATTATTTTTCTTTTCCCTGACATTGTACATTGCAATGTCGTATAAGTAACAGCTTTTTAGTAACCTGGACTCCAGATGTACTTAAATTATTGTGAAATGCTTAAATTAACATTTTTCCATGTGGTAATCATTCACGTCAGAAAAAAATACAGACACAATAAGTATTTCCCGTGCAAAAATATAACATAGCAAACATAATTTCCAAGTTTAGAAAGAAACAGTATATGTATTAAATATAAATACATTTTACAGTCAAAATGTTTTGTCACAAAGGTTAAATAATTCCCTGCAGTTCACAATTTCAAGCACCCCAAAGTACCTCTACTTTCCTTTACCCTTATTGTGCTCCCAAACTCTTCTCCTTTCTCCCATCAAACATTTGCAGCCCGGCTTTCCTGGGCCTCACAGAGCATGTGATAATGTAGAGATGTAATTCCCAATTTCTCTCCTCCAGGGTTCAATTCCAAGCTTCATTAAGGTTTGACAAATAAATCAGAGTGCTTTGCCACTGCACACAATAATCTTCACTTCTACAGCAAGCCCTAGTAATTCAATTGCTTATCCTGAAATATATATATGACACTTTGAGTGCATCAACACTCAAAGCCTTGGAACAACTAACCCAGTTCCACCTCACACCATGCTCACTGATCTACAGATCTCTATTCAGTCATCCCAGTCTGTTCAAAATCTTTCAGGCCTTTCCCCAGTAGGGCTTCTCTGTCAGAAAAGGCTGGGTTATAAAATAACTAAAATAGTAAAAAAAAAATTTAAATAATCTTTGGACCTGATGGGAGGTCCCATTACACTTCCCACATGCTGATTTTTCTGTGTCCTCAACAGTTCAGCAGCTGCTTCTGCTGCACCAACACCCCCAGCACGCAAACTTGGAAGCAAATCCCTTCCCTTGCTCTTCTGGCCCTTTCTCACTGGCTCCAAGGAATATGCCATGCAAACTCCCATCTGCTTTTCTGTTTTCAGCCTCTTCTAGCCTTAGACTTTATTTCAAGAAGGATCAGCAAGAAAGCCCTTCTGTAGCTCCCCCTGCTATGTACCTTCTACAGAAATCCTCACATTCTCTTTGGGAACATCCTAACAAACTGCTCCCTTCCAGCTTTTCTTTGATTTGGCCCAGATGTTGACAACCATATTTTTTCTTTCCCATTGGCTTCCACTCCACCTCCATCTGTCTGAGTCAGATCCAGCACAAGAGGCCAGTCACCCTCTTGCAGAGCAATATAGTTATTAAATGCCTTCATCTCAACTAAGGGAGTGTATTTCAAAAAACTGTAAGGAAGCCAGAAATAAATAATTTACTGCAGTAATCTTATTCTTTTCACCCATAATTCAAGTTAATTCATCTTAAGCCTGCTATCTTCAGCTCATAGAAGTTCTATAGTTAAATCTCATGCTGAATGCTAAGCCCAAGTAGCTGGACTTGGTCCAAAAGAAGGGGCTCCAAGAGCTCAAACCACTCAGGAAAGGTGTCCTGCCACCTGAGACCATGGCCACCACAACTGCAGTATGGCCACGAAGATAAGCTCATTGCTGCTCCCAGTGCTTCTATTCCCAGGGCTCAACAGCACAGGCAAGAGGGATCATGCCCTGTTATCTCCACCCACTCCTCTTGCAGGGGCACCTCACTGTCTCCGCAGGGCTGCAGCCTTCAGCAGCCTGTCAGGGTAAGGGAAGGATTTCCCTGGTAAAAAGCAAAATGGTATCTAGTTTCTAGCCAGTTTGTCAGACAGATTCCCAAACAACCAGGCCTTCAAACACCTGAGGGCTTTGCTTAAAAAGGATTTCCAGAGAGGAAGCTCTGACAAATAGAGTTCATATAGCAGTGCAGCCTAGCTCCCTCTCTGGAAGTCTCCTCCCAGCCAGCTATCACACATAAGTTACCAAAGAACATTGGGTTATCAAAGAACAGCAGATATTATCTTTTTAATTTTGGCACTTATGCCAGACCCCATATTCTACAGCAATCAGAATTTCCATTTACCATCTGATCAGCTGGATGCTCCTGGTTTAAAGAGCTAAAATGAACACATTTGGACTTCAACAATGCACTGATACAGCCTCCAGATGGGTTTCTAAAAAAACAAGCAGGTAAGCTATAACAAGCAAAAAACAACCAATCATAGTAGAGACAAATATAATTTAGCAAGTTGTGCTAAAGCACATATCTATCATCACAAAACAAGCACAAACAAAGCATGAACATTTGAAACAACAACAGCTGAAAATGCTACTAAAATGAAAAACTGCACAAGGACACATATGAACGAGGCTTAAGACCCCTCTACTGCTAAAAATAAGTATTCAGTTGTGTGGAAGACCTCAGCATTACAGTCCTTTTCTGAGAAAGAAGAAAGAAAGAAGGCTCTAATTACAATAACAAAAAGTAACAATACAGAACATCTAGATTAAGATTTCAAAAACTATCCAAATAATCCAGGAACTCAAAGTTCATCTTCAAAAGTGAGTCAAAAGCTTCAGAAAATCTCATTGCAGAGATGATGGTGAGAACTATTCAGGGAGCACCAAGCACCATGGCAGCCAGGACAGACCCCGCACCGCTGGGTCCAGCCCCAGCCTTTCATCTGACTGAACCACACTGAGGGCCAGGTGGTGTGGCAAGCAGAGCCACAGCGTGCTGAACCACGCCATGACCTGAGCACCTTGGGCTCAGCACTCCCAGCAGTAAAGCAGGACATCACACCATGAGCAAGACAGGGCAGGGACACCCAAGCAGAAGTCAAAGCTCTCCTCTGCCCAGCGGTGGTGGCACTTCAGTGGCAATCCTGCATTACAGCCTTGCTGATGTTCACTTACATACTCATTTACCATACTGTGCTGTCTTCTGCCCTTCCTTGTCTTCTTCTATTTGAACCACACAGCTGGAATCACCTTTTCTTCCTCGTATGTTCTGGTCCATGAAGGAAACAAGTACTTACCAAGACTGCAAACACTTATGAGTCCAAGCTTTGCTTTACTGTGGGCAAGATCCTTCTGTCAGCCCATTTTCATACTCAATGCTGGAGGCTGCACCTGCTTGACAAAACCTCTGCCAGCTAAATGAAGACTTTTCAAAATAATTTCTTAAGAGCAAGGAAAAGACACACAGGTCTGATATTGATCAACACGCTTCAGAAGCTCAAAAAAGCCCACTGCTGCATTATAAACAGCAGCAAATTATGACTTGTGCTCCTTTTAAATAGCAGAATGGAAGCATTTATTTCAGCAAGCCAATTTGGTACCAGCTTTTTCCAGGCTGTGTGGCCCCATCTGCCTATTCCAGTTCAGTTTAGCTTTGACTGATCCCAGTTACATAACTGTACCCTTAAGCTCATAAATCGCAAGGTCAGTATCAGGTTAAACTCTTGCTGTGTAAGACAATATAGGCAAGTCCTGAACAGTCCCATTGCCACACCTATTTTTCTGTGTATTTGATGCAATTCCCAGCTCAAAGCTCGGCAGGAGATTTCCTTTCCTTCTTGCATACCTCTTCAATTTTTTTCCTTCTTCCATTTCTCTCACAGGTTATTTTTCCTTTTATAATGCAAGATGACAAAAATGAAAGTTAGAAAAGCTAAATTGACAGCAATGCTTCTGTACCATCATTTTATTACAGGCATTGAACTCAAGTGTTCTAGGCAGCACATCACACGGCCTGTCATGAGCACACTGAGCTACCATGAAATGGTAGGAAAAGTTAATGGTGTTCTGCCATATGTTCAATATTTTTAAATGTAAACAACCCACAAAAAAAGACAAGCTCAATGTCAGAACAAGTCTGTCCTAACAACACGCTGTCCTAAAGGTGTGAGCCCTTCTTAGCCCTGGGCTCCCTGGTGCTGGAAGAAGCAGGCTGGCTTGGTTAAATGAGGTGGCAGGAAACCAACCTGGCAAGTAGTTACTGAAAGTTCCCTGCCAAATCCCTGCTGAAGTTCTGCTAGGCCACTGTCTATCTGCCTCTGCAAAACACTTGAATTTCAGAAAGCTTTGGTTGGGGTTTGTTTTGAATTTTACTGATACCTTTAAAGAGCTACCCTGGCTTTCTTTGCATTTGTGAGACACCAGGAGAGTAGGAGTAAGAGTAAGGATATGCCTCACAGAGTAGAAACACACCAACAGCTTTGGAGAATGACTGAATGAAAGAAATTACTCTTCCTACAAGCCTGCTTCCAATGCTGGTGCTGGAGAGCATCATAATTTCTGCAACTTAGCAACTTCTGTCCCATCAAAAGTATGTTGCAGCACAAGGGAGAACAGCAGTTTTCATTCTACTGTGGAAAGAAATCATACCTGGAGTCACAGAATCACAGAAAATATTAGGTCAGAAGGGACCTCTGCAGGTCATCTGGTCCAATCTACTACTCAAAGCTGGGTTTTATCTTCAAAATTTGAATTAATCCTTTGAGCCTTGACCTGTCAAGGGCTGAAAATTTCCAAGAACAGAGACTCCACAGCCTCTCTGGGGAGCCCATCTCAACAGTTAACCACTCCTGCTGTGAATGCTTTTTTACTTAGATCTACTCAAAATTCCTCTTGCTGCAACTTGTGACTGTCATTGTGCAACTGACAATATCCAGCTGCACCTTCTCCTTAGTCCCCCATGTAGGTAGTAAAAGTGGATTTTCATTCCCCCTTGATTCTTCTCCAGCCTGAAACAAACCTCATCCTTTCCTCATGCACTAAGCACTCTCATCCTTTCATAGTCCTGATGGCCCTCCAGTCCATTTGCTCCAGTTTGTCAACATCTCCCATGTACAAAGTGCCCAGATGGGGCCTCACAAGGGTGAAATCCCTTCCCTTGACCTGCCTGTTACCTTTCTGCTCATGCAGTATGCAGATATCCTGCTCTCCACATTACACACCTTCCACAGCTCACTAAATGAGTTAGGCTAGCTCCTTTTCCTCTGGTCCACGTGAGGTGGTATAATTTATCTGCATTTGGGCTAAAAGACAGGCGGGAGGCTCTGTTATATAATTTACTCCAAGAAAGAAAAGTATGTTTATCTGTTACATTCACTCTGCCTCTGTTCAGGAGAGGTTTATGGAACAGAAAGGTTCCATCTGAGTCTTGGCAGGGCGAGGAAATCATATGTTCTCATACCTCAAGAAGAGAAAAGCGCTGAGAAGCCTTTTGGATAGTGTGCCAGAGACTTAAAATATGTCAATTTGCCAATGTAAATCTTACCAACTATTAGGCTAAAAAGTTTCTTTAAAATCCTCCATATACGTTGGCTGCCAACTACATTGGATTCCTTCAGTGAATACAGAATTAAGGCCCTTTATCTCTAAAGTAAGAAAAACTTCTAATTGTGTCTATTTAAGTAACCCGGCTGCCTCATTTTCCTGGTTTGCTGTGGTTTGGTACCCACTCCCTGGCAGAGCCCACTCTGTGTAGCATTTCTGAGTCGACTGCCCCCTTCTAAAGTCCTACAAGACATGTCCCTGTGGTGTGCTGGAACAAAAGCTGTCACTGGATGCAGACACAAACACATGCTTGAGAAACAGTAGTGAAGCAATGAGCAAGAGGCACGCCATATTTTGTCAGTAGGAATGTTATGAAACAGCCACAAGAAAACTCAACCATATTTTTCTAATTTATGATAGAGTAGATAGGGTCTTATTTTGGAGCATGAAAATGTAATTTATCCCAATCTCTCTTTCTCCACCCCCCCTTTCAAATAGTAGTCTGCACTGTCATCAAATTAAATTAACAGTTAAACAGATCTGATTTCCAACCAGGACGTTATGAGGATTTAACCTTCCTATGAAGCTTTATTAATATTCCTATACACACATACACTTACAAAAGGAATTGTGGTGATGAGACTGAGTGCAAAATATTACCCAGAATCCTTTTAAGACTGAAGACAGGGGAAAGAGAAAAGGGATTGATTATGGTTTAAGAAGGATAAATATGAAATACAAACAATCAAAATAACAACATTTGAGAAGTGACAGCAGATGTGTCAATTCACATTCTTTAGCTTCAAATTCTCCCATTTCACATAATTGTTAGCTGGCCCCAGAGCCTCATAGCACTGTATAAAGAAACAATTGCACATCTTCTAAAAACGGAAGATGGTGAGATCTCTTAAACAGCTTGCCCAAAGACCCTATTGTGCCAAAATTTTTATGGGTTTATTCAATAAATTAAAAGGAATACCTCCTATGGGAAGCAAAAGACATAACAGAACTGAAAACATTTCCTGTAGGAGGAGTATTTTTAAATTTTTACAGAGAGAGGCAAATGAAAACTGAACACAGCACAGCCAACTGGTTTCTCACCACATTAGTCTCAGTAGGGTGCTACTCAACTGAAATTACCCTTCAGAGAAAAATGAAAAAGTTAGTGCTCAGAAATGATCTTGCCATATTACAACAGTGGCAGAAAACAAAGGGATAAAGTAAATAAAACCTGAAAATAGAAATGGAAATTTTGTATTAGTCTTCCTCTTGCAAAATCAGTTATATGTGCTCAGCGGAGGTACATGTAGTTCCACCACTGAAAATCAAGTCCAGGCTAATTCCAAGGCAATGCAAAAGAAATCTTAATTGCACTAAAAAACCTAAAACTAAATCCTTCCTTTGTTAGCAAGGTCTGCAACATACTTTGTACTTTGCTGAAAACCAGTTTGTCCAATTATGAGAAAAGTACTTATCATCTGACTTGGCCAATCCAAATAGTAGGCAACAGCTACAGTAAAGCAGCTTTTTTTTTTCCTTTCTTTTTCAGTATGAATTTCAGGTGATGAAAGGAACAAGACACAGTATCTTCCTTTTTAATTTTTGGCAGGGAGGATAAAGGAAGCTATGCATAACAAGGTGTATTAGAAATGGATAAAAGACAAGCCCAACATAAAAAGGTCCAAGTGTGTGGAACAGAACTCAAAACCTAACACGACAGAAAAACAAGTTCCCAGCAGCCATGAGGAGAGTTTCTGCATTGGACTGACTGCTCATGTGAATTCTCACTAAGTGCAGTGCTCAAAAATCTCTTTCTGACCTCACACACTCAGAGTCCTCACGGGTAAATAGTGTAAGTCAGAAGGTCTTTTCTTTGAGAGGATACAGATGAGATGAAGTAGGAAGATCCAGAAAAGACAGTTCTGGTTTCATAACTGGGGACGCTGATGCAAGCTGTTCCCATGGCCAGGACTGTGAGGATGATGACCCAGGAATGACAGCTTTAGGGTGTGAAACTGATGCTTGGTTTTATGAGCCAGAGACACAGTACCTAACCTACTTCGGTCCAAAAACACAAACATGTGGTACCCAACATCTGGTTCCAGTACAACAATGTGGCAAGCATCAGGCACTGGAAGCTCATCAAATCCTTCAAAAACACTCTCAACTCTCCCGGGGATTTAATAATTCTTAGCTGACAACCGGAGTGGAAAAAACATGTAACTTGAAATAGCCAGTCTGTACACATCTAGGAAAAACTAAAACTCGACCAGAAAGCCTCAACATACATTTCCATTGACATGTATTAGTGTTATAGGATAAGAAAAGATTAAAAAAATTATTTTGAACAAGCACAGCTTAAAAATTTGTACACAATAATTGATACAAAGGTTTTAAAGTGAGGTGAAGAAAGTAAATTCCTAGGATTGAATGGTAACTAAAGACTTTGCTTCCCTCCTGATGCTCTGGTTTGATTAGCAGTCACCAGCCAAAAGGAAGGCACACATTTGAGTATTTGTTGAAGTCTGAAAGCTCAGTATCTTCCAAAACTGGCCAATAAGTTGCAAGGCCAAATGAAGTCTGAACCTTGCTCTGAACCTCCTTATTGCTCTCCTTACAGTTTCTACAATTTGAATGAAATATTTGGCCACAATCCAGACACCTGGTCCAGTTAGCAACCAGTGGAACCCAGGATGCACAAAAGCTGCATTTTCAAATGTTAACTTAATTCCAGTGGTGCTTATGCTCTCAAATACTGCGCCACATAGCCAGAGAATCAAATATGAGCAGCGTTATATCACATTTAAGGAGACTAAGACAGGATTGCCATTATGATTTTGATTTTTAGTACCTTTTTTAATTAAGATTTTAACTCTACAACTCTGACACTAGTACACTGAAGTTACTACGATGTCATCATGACTCTTCAGCCCTACTTGCTCAGAACCCCCTGCTGCTTTCAATTATGAAATTTACATCTGGAAGGAAAAAACAAATCCTCCAAACAGGCTTAATACCTGTACAGCCTTAATACTTGTACAGCCAGAACACTGCAGAAGAGACTTCTGAAATGTTCTTCACCTGCAAGCTGTCACAGGTGCAGTTCTTTTCATGCAATAGAGTCTGCAAAACTAAATGTGCTTCAAATCCACCATGAAGTCAAGACAGCAGCCTGGGTTGTTAATATTTTAGAGGTTACTGAAAATTACTTTTCAGTCTCATTTCTATTCTTTTCACAAGTTCCTTTCCCATTACTTAAGCAATGCACACTTGAAAAATTCTGTCTGTCCTAGCCATCAATCCCCATATTTTCATCCAATGTCTTCAGACGTAATTTAGTCGAGAATGGGAAGAGTCCACTTGCCAAAATCGGAAATACTGAATATTTTTAGTTACTTTTAATTGCATTCCTGTCATGAGAGACCCACAACATTCCTGCCCACCAAATTTTGTAATTATAGAACACTTACAGCATTGAATGGAACAGACTCAGGCTGAGACTAATCTGTATGTCCAGTGGTTTGGAATGTCTTAGGCAAGAAAATAAAGCAGAAGAGTGCTCTATATATATAATCTCTCCAGAGCAGAGCAGTTCACTGGTAAATACCAGCACATACAGTTTTTAGTTTATTAAAAAAAAAAAAAACTTCAAAAGTACAGTTTTCACACATCTCATTAAGAAGACCCCTCAACAGAAAAAATGCAAGTTATAGATTTAAACATGCTAGACCCCCATTTTGCTTCCAGGACAGTTAATCAGAGCTCTGAAAGGGAATATGTGCCAACATGTCTTCTATCCATACAGCAAAATCTCTGGGTTAGGTATCAAGGTGCTTAAGGGTAACACACTGCTCTCACAGTTGATGTCCACCTGAACCTCCAGTGACACAGTTTGAGGCCATTTTCTCTTGTCCTGCCTGAGAGAAGAGAGGACCCCCACTTGGTACAAGGAAAGAGAATCTACACTGCCTTCCCAATGGACTTAAACTCCTGAAGTATCAAGCCAGTGAATTTACCAAAGCTGACCTGCCAAGGCACCTGCCAGCTGAAACCTGTGCTGTGAACGTTCACTACTTCTGATGGCCATACTATAAAATAATTCAGCTAAACCAATGTTCTGGTAGCGCAGATTAGCTTCTCCAACATCCTTGCAGCTCATCACAGTTTGGCCAGCCAGCAGTGCAGGAGACAGGAGGAGGAGGAGGGAGGAAGGAGGAAGGAGGAGGAGGAGGTGGTGGTGGTGGTGGTGTGGAAGGGCCTGTCCACCCACAGCAACCCGATTTCACTGAGAAGCAAACTGCAAGCTAAGGACGCTGCCCCCTGCCTCCCAGGAGCCAGGCATGCAGGTGGGAAGGCTGCAGATGTTAATGCTACCGTTACTTTAAAATCACCTCTCCCCCCAAAAAAGCATACTAGTTGGAGATGGTAATTTTTAACTGGTTAGTAACACACAGATTATGACAGCAAAATAATCAGGCCGTATAAATTTAAGTGTCTAGAATTGGTTTCTCACAACAAATAGATTACTTGGACACATTCCCATGATTTGTCATATTTTAATCCACTTGCTGTGGCTTTCCGTCACCATTTTTAAGACAGAAAAATAAGCACAAGAATTAACACAGCTTGAGATTTCACACAGATCTATTAATCTTGAGCTATTCTGGACCCAACAAATGTATTTCAGTCAGTCAGTCAGTCAGGGTAAACACTTGCATCCTTAACTTGTGCAGGTCTACCCAGGTATGTTAGCATAAATGTATGACAAATTTTGGCAGAATCAAGGCATTAAGGTATTTCCAGGTATTTCTACCATCTTATCCATGATATTTAGCTTACTTAGAGACTTACCTGAGCATGTGAAACACTTAATGAAAACATAATAGACTTAATTTTGCAAGTGAAAGTGAATTTTCTTCAAGGAAAACGGCATAAAAGGACAGCTGAGATCAGATGGGAATTAAAGATGAATGCTTTTTTTCTCTTATTAAAAATCCCCCTTGGCCTTGCCCTGCTGAAACAACTGGAAATGTAGTTGATGATTTCCACAGACCCAGGAACAGGTTTTATGTTTAAGCAGCTTATATACATAAGCAGAAAATAGAAAGGTGAAAGAATGCTTATCATAAAAGTAAAGTTCTGCCAAAAAATAATCTTTACAGTTGTAAAAAGGTTCTTGTGAAGAAAACAACATGTCAATAAAGAACTGCCAGGTCACTGGGCAGTGACAGACACATCTGTCTCAGATGTGCTTCGCATTCAAAAATCTGTGGACCTAAGAAACACATTTAGGTGTGACCTGCTGCTGAAATTGGAAATCCCCTGTGCATTCAGGAATTCCACTAAAAATTATTTATGAGTGGTGGCATGAACTTAGCAGCAACCTTTCTCTCCCTAGGCCAGTTGATAGACTTGTCATATAAAATGCAGAAGTCAAAGAATTGCAATGAAAAAAAGGTAAAATAAGCAATGCATTTTATTCTCCTGGCGTCATAACAAAGCTAATATGGACACTGTGGCCTCATATACAGAAATCTCAGATCAGTGGGGTATGCCTGCTTTAAAACCTGACTGGAGCTGGGCCAGGTGCCCTACCCCTGCAGCCCCAAGGTACCAGCTGTCCCAGGGCAGGATTCATCAGCACAGGCTGCAAATCCCACCTTCAGTGTGTCCCTGTGGATGCCACCACACTGATCCAGCTTGGGACAGGTGCAGGAGGCCTGGCCCAGAAGTTATAATTTTGAAGGGGTTCTGAAGGGAACTTCCATGGCATTTTTACTTCTCTTTACTCCTTTAAAGATTAAGGTAGTGGGGGAGAAAATAATTACCCCATTTATCTCCTAGTCCATAACCCTGTTGCTTCCACAGTGGCTGTAGAGCAGTATTTCCTAAAAAGGGCAATTAAACTGAAGGTGTTGGAATGAAGGTAAAGAAAACTGATTTTGCATTTATTTTATTCCCAACTTACAGGATGGGAATTTTTAAGTACTACAACTATAACTTTCACTGTTCATTTTCATTAGGCAGTCATCTATTCAGTTGTTTTTTACAGCCGAGTAAAATCATTATTGTGATGTATTTTATTTCCTAAGTTGAACAGAAATGGAACTACACACTTCTACTGAGAATACAATAATTTGAATAATGGGACCTTTTAAAGCTATAATATTATAAACAGTTACTTCCTTTTCACCCAATAAAATGTGGGTTTTTCCACCTCCTCAAGCACATTTGCTTTGCCACAGCCAGGATGAAGCTCTAGAGACAAAAAAATCCTTCACTTACAAAAAAATGCACCTCTTCAAATAACCACTAAATAGGAAGCAAACAACTAAGTCCTTTATTAATAATGCTATTTTATAATGAGACCAGACTGAATGACCATTAGGATGCATCCCTAAAACAATAGGGAGAATAAGATAAATATTATGTATGAGCAGTTTCTTCTAAAATATAGATTAATATAATTTGTAGATGTCTTTGCTGAACAACTAAGTTCATATCTGTATAATGTCTTGAAATAGCAACTCTGAAACCAGCAAGTATCAGGTTACATGAGGACTGACATAAAACACTACCAATTCACAATGACAACACTGGCCCACTGCAGGAGGCCAGCACACCCTGCTCCTGACATCACAGCCTCACCACCGTGACTGCTGGGACAATGACATCCCTCCCAAAAAAAAGGCGTTGACTATTTTAAAATGCTCAACACACACCAAATTAAGTAAGAACCAGTAGTTTGCAATATGCAGTCTGAAGATGTGATGTGCTGCATGTTTTGACACACAGCAGATCTGAAAAAAATGCCCCAAGTGTCCACCACCATAGATTCAGTGAAAAAAGGAAGACCTGCTTAGATTTACATACCAGAAGCCATGCTGTGAGTCTTGGACTCAGTCAGGACACTCATCACAGGAAATCCTATGTATGTTCTGATAGACCTTATAACATCATTAGTGGATAAGCGGCAAACTTATCCTTAAGTAGTGTGATCACCTTTTATCTTACTGTCCACTGGAGGTTTTTATCCTTAATTAGCGTGATCACCTATTTTCTCACTGTTCACTGATGCTACAAATCCCACAAAGTTCTTTGAGACCATGAATTTTTTATTATCTTAGAATTCAAGCACCAGGATGAAATATTGCTTAGACTAACTTCTGATTACAAGATCTCATAATAATCCATTTTTAAAACTGCTAAGATTCTTCACCACCTCTTTCAACATTAGCCAGCATCATGCCTGAAGTTGCCACTCACATGTTGACACTCCATCCCAATTGGCAAACACTAACGACTTTTATACTCCAAGCAAACGGGGAGATATGGGAGCTCAGGGTAAGATGCAGCCTTTGCCCATGAAAACTGCATTTTGTAATCTTGTGCTATCACGATGCCCAGTTTGGTTTTGATCTGATATTGATGTGTAAGGCAACCATTTTACAAGGACTTCCACATCCCACTGCAACAATGGGGCTGTTTTAATGATGCATCTAATTATTGCCAACTATTTATAATAAGTTCATCTGAAATGGAAATGGAAATGCTGTGCTCTGATCCCAGTTCTCCAGAAGGCACTACTGAACAGTTAAGCGGGAAACCTCATCAACACGAACAGGATGGAGAATTTCTCAAAACAAAAAAATTTCTTCTGCTACAAAGGGCTCAGCATAACCAACTTGATGAGCAATTGCTACCAGGAAACAATGCCACATTTTTTGAAAACATTCATCCACATGGTATGGTATCTGCAGCCCAACATCGATGACATCCAAGTTAAATGAATAAATATTTGCATTGCAAAGTTGGATTTGTCTTGGAATACAATTGCTCTTCATGTGGTACTGACAGATGTGCGTTTTCAAATAAATCACAACTCACTGGGTGTGTTCACATCAAAAATAATTTGTCTGTCTTGTTAGAAGCCATCACATGCTTCAGTTTAAGAGGTGTGAAACTGGGAGGGGAAGGTTTTACAGGCCTGGGACAAATACACGTGGAACCCGTCGAGGGAACCTCAAATATCCGACCCTCCAGCGCCGCAGATGCCAGCTCCCGGCACCAACACCCGCGGCGGCCTCGACGGCCCCGCGGCACGGGGCAGACCCGCACGGGTCCCGCTGCACC
>NW_005054382.1:265654-270068 GCF_000277835.1 Geospiza fortis | reverse complement strand
AGCCGTTCTCCGGAACGATCGCTCCCGAGGTGCAGCCGAGCCTCGGTCTGACCCTTCTGAGCCTTGCGCCGCATCCCACTCCGGCCCCGCTGCTGCTTATGGAACCCCCGTCCGCCCCACCTGTGTCGGGCAGAGATGATATCTCCAGAAAAAACTTCCAGCAACAAACAGGATACTCACGCTGTGCAGCACACGGGACAGGGTCTTCAACGGAGCTCGATTTGTAGCTGTGTTCTGGCCCACGTCTCTCTTCCATCCTCTGAAACACCTCCTTTGAGGGCGCATGGACGTGAGCCCCACAGGCAGCATGGGTCACCGAGACCTGTAACTCTTCTGCTGAGTACCTCACGGCCACAGAAAAGGACAGGAGTGGGACCAGTGAAGCTAAGCCTCCCCAGGACAAGTAACTGAACATGTTTATCTTCCATTGAGACTTTCTCTGTTCCCACTGCAAGCATAGGCAAGGAAACATTTACTAGAGAGACGGAACAAACTTGGGGAAAGCAAAATTGTAAAGAAATGCAGAAACAGAATGCACAGAGAGGGACAATACCATGCAGCTCCGTGAAGGCAGCCAGCTCCTTCTCACCTGGAGTGAAGGAAGCAGCCCCTCAGCTGCAGAATCTGGCTCCTGCTGCTGCTCCTAGCTGGGAATATTAGCAGTCCCCCTCCCCTCACTGCGGGAGTTCAGCAGCGATGTTTGTCGGGGTTTTCCTGGATCTCCAACACCATCATTTACTCAGTGTTTAAACCTTATTAAGTAACCTTTAGCTTCATGGGTGGGTTTGTTTCTGTTGCTATTGTGTCAGTGAATGCTACAACTGCTAAATTTTTCTAGTTGGAAAGCAAAACACACAGCACCAAATCCTGTTTTTCTTCCTGATCTATACTTTTATTTATGGAGTAAGTTGAAGATGCTCAAGGACAACCCCTGTGTAAGTGGCAAACCTCCCGACTCTCAGATGAGCTCACAGTTAGACTGCTGATTCCATGGGGCCTAAGCATCCTTCTTTTGACTTGAAAACCCACCAGCTCCCCAAAACTGTTGCAAGCAGCTCTTAGAAAATTTGCCTAGAAAGACTGGTTATTTTGGAAAAAAAAAAAAAAAAAAAAAGCTCTAGCATGACACAAGGGTTATTTTCTCTTCATGCTGCATTTTCTCCTCAGACCCTAGTGCAGGGTTGTGTTGTTCTCTCTGGGGTCCTGGAGCCAATGCAGGTAAATGCTCTATGGCAGCACTTTCTGGTTTCATCAGTAGAGTAGGCACTTCTGTCCTCTGTGGCTTTGTTTAAGGTTCATGAACAGCAACAGCACACAAGTACATCCACTTTCAAAGGGAGGTGTTCTGCTTTTAGGTAATGTTTCCAAATGAGATTTTTTTTTTCTTGGTCTGCAAAGTAGCTTTTCCCTCTTATTTTCATAAACTGTCCTATTGCCTAATTCCAAGTTCCTCCACAGCTAAGGTTGCAGCTGTTTCTGTTTAGAGCTTCATTTCATTTTGCCTCCTCATTAATGCCTTCAATAAGGTCTCATGCTTGAGACTAAAAAGAAGGTCTGAAGCATAAAACAATCTGCATTTGTTTTTGCAGTTCTGAGCCTATTCTACTAGTTTAGTTGAGAGACACATCTGCAATACAAATATACATACATTGGTACAAGTATTTGCTCTTTTTGTCCTGTGCAAATATCATGGGAACATAAAGGGACAGGAAGACATCAGGAAAAAGCAGAGAGAGAAATTCAGAACTGTAAGGAACTCATCACATGAGGACAATCACATTTGCCTCCAAGATTCACCAGAAGCAGTTCCCTGAAGCAGTGAGGTGCCCTGCCCGCTTTGAAGGGTTGGTACTCCTGGGCACAGCCCGTTGCCAGCAGGCAAACCCCCAAGTTTCCGATTCAGATCCTTACACGCTGCACACACAGCCTGTGAAAGGAGACTGAAACGATCAGATAAGTGCATAGTTAGGAGCATACGTCACAAGCAGCAGCTCTCAATGAAGTGGAGGCAAAGCATTCTTCCTTCCACCTGCTCAGCCCAGGTGTTACTTATTGCCCAGCTGGTTTTCTTCATTAAAGCCTCCATGAAAAATTATAGTTTTCATGAGACAGAGAGGATCACAGCTACAATTCAAAGAGTAAAGGCAGCATATGCATAGAGATGCTCCATGTAGACAACTTCACTGCTGGTCTTAGCTGCTGTCTGCATCTTTCAGGGGTAACAGCAATAAAAGCACTTACTGATTAGTTTGGAAGTTTCTGTTCATTATCACTGTGAACTGCATTATTGTGAGACCTGGCATCACCATCCTGAAATAGGCTTGAGCTCTTAGTGGGCAGTGTACTAGCAGAGGACAAAAACACAGTCCTAATTCCCAAATTTTCCTGATAACTTCCAGCCACAAGATACTGTCTGGGCAGCCATATCTGCAGAGAATTAGTGAGATAATACTAGTGGATTTGATGCTGCTAGCCCTTCTTTTTTGAGGCAAAACACTGGAACAGGCTGCCCAAGGAAGTGGTAGAGGCATTGTCCCTGGAAGTATTTAAAAAACCTGTAGAAGTGGCCCAAATTATTTCTATTTATACCTTCATTGCCTTGACCTTCACCAACAAAATCTCGCAGCCCTTTGTGCCTCAAGGTGGAAATACCTGTAAACGGGGGAAAAGGACCAAGTAATGGATCTTTTCTTGAGGAGTCACAGACCAATCAAGTCTCAGGAGCCAGTGGGGATGAATCTGAGAGTGCTCAAAGAGCTGAATTATGTCAGGAAGGCCACTTTTTATATTTGAAAGGCCATCAAAATTTGGAGAAATACCTAATGGCTTGGAAAAGGCTGGATGCTGCACCTGTCTTCAAATAGAGGAAGGACTACCCAAGCTGCTAAAGGCTGGTGTCTTCACTTCAGGAAAATCACAAAAGCAAGTTCTCTCTGGAAGCCATTTCTGGGCACATAGAGGAGAAAAATGTGACTGGAAGAGTAATGTGATTACCAAGGGTAATAATCAGTGATGGAACAGGCTGTGGAATCCCTGTCACTGATGGTTTTCAAGATCTAACTGAAGAAGGCACTAGTTTTTGCCCTTCTGTGACCAGGAGGTTGGAGTATAGACCGCTTGAGATTCCCTCTAACTTTGATCACTTTCTGATTCTAAACAAATATTAATTTTGAAGCAAAGTCAAGAAAATCTTAACCTTCATAAAATTTTCAGAGACTTTGTGTAAATGCCTGTCACCTGACTTAATAACAGGCATGTTACATGGCTAAGTTTTAGATAAACTATGGTCTTATTGTTATTTTAACAATGTCTTGTTTTATTAATGCCCCATTAAACTGAAATTGGAAGAAGTGACTGTCACCTGTTTTGGTTGAATTTTTTAAAAAATATTTTTTTATCAAAATGAGAGTGTATTCATCTCAAGAATTAAATAAAGCCTGTTTTGTTCAGACTTCTGAAAAATCCCTGAAAATAAAGGTGATTTGGAAAATAGTAAGTTTTTGTCACTCTAATTATTTCTTTAGAATCTATTAAACATTAAAAAAAAAAACCACACAAAACCCCAAAGCCACTCCTTTACCTTACTTTTTTTTTCTTACAGAAGAATTGCTGAGTTTGTCATTCCTGGGATTTGAATTATTTGGTCAAAAAGGATTTAATCTGAAATATATCTCTTCCAGTCTTTCTGTGAAACTGAAAGAACTGGTATATTTTTTTACAGAACTTATGTCTTTGTTGCAGTGGAATTGATCTATAAACATTTCAGCACAGCAGTCAAGGCTGCTCCTCCAGAAGAGAGTGCTACAGAAGTGTTTGTGGAAGCAGCTGTGGAGTGCATGAGTCCGCACAAGGAGCCAGCACCCAGCTTTTACTCCAGTGGGGTTCAACCTTCACCCAGCTGGTGACCTACTCAGTGCTTAGCTAGGAAAGCTGAATCTGTGTGGCAGCACCCCCAAAAAAATTAAAGAAAAAGCCATTTTCTGTAAAGAGAAAAAGAGATTTATTCATACTGGAAGGGAGAAGCGATGTAATGCCACTATTCCTCAAAACATTTGCTATACTGAAGCAATAATAATGACATCGGGGCGCCTACTACATATCCTTACAGAAGTTATATATACAGCATGCAAATCTTTTATATAGCATATCATATATCTAACTAAATGTGGGGTATATATTTGTAAATGTGTGTGGATATACATATGTACATTTAGATATACATATATGTATAGAGCATGCATATATATACACCGGGATTGGGGGTCATTTTTTGAGCGAGAGGCAGAGTATTCCGCTCTCTCTGCTCCCCTCCACGCATTCCAGCGCCGCCCGGACAATCCCCTGGAACGGCCCAGGGATCGGGGAACCGCGGGGGGCGGGGCCGGGGCCGCCCGGGGGCGGGGACTCGGCTCTG
>NW_005054382.1:233801-265013 GCF_000277835.1 Geospiza fortis | reverse complement strand
GGGGGGAGTTCATTGACCTCTTTTCCTTGCTCCACACAGAGCTGGCCCCCGAGCACGGCCCGCGCCCGGGGGACACGCTGGACCAGTGGGTCTCGGCCTTCCTGGTGTACGCCAGCGTGCTGTGCGAGAAGCACCCGGCGCGCTGCGGAGCCATGTTCAAGTACCTGGACACCATCCGCAAGCTGCACGCCACCTACGGGGGCACCTCCTGGATGAACTACGATGAGGATTTCCGGCGGCGGGCGGCCAAGAACCCCTCGCTGCCCTGGGGCGACGTCGACTTGGACCTGTGGATGAAGTGGATGGCGCCCCTCAAGTCGCTTGTCCCCCGACGTCTGCGTACTGACAGCGAGACACAGGCCTCGCCGGCCCAGCCGCCACAGCCTGGCCAGAGCCCCAAGGAGGAGGAGAAAAGCCAGGTGTGATGGGCCGATGGCCGCGTGTTTCTCTGCTCCGCTGGCCAGGCATGGCGCTCCCTCGGATGGGAAGAGGAGAAAGGGGCAGTTAGGGTGCCCTTGTTTGGTCGGCAGCTCTCATCTCATGGCCCTGACCCTTTGCTCGTGTTGACCATAGGGACACGGTATCACGGGTGCCCAGCTGGCCACCGTGAGAAGTGTGCATGCGGATGGATGCTCTGAGCAAATGTTTGAGCATTTATTGCTCCAGCCACCAGAAAATAGGAACTCCACTAATTCCTTCTTCTGGTGTATTTTTTGCATTTTCCTGAAGACATTAGACTAAAAATGTTCTGTGGTTTTGTTCTTTTCCTCTGAGTTGTCTTTAAAAATCAACTTTCTCAGCAATACAGTTATCTTTATGTAAGGCATAGAGTACAGACTCTCCTGTTACTATGGGAGCATGTGGGCGGTTGCAGACAGCATGGGATGGCAAAAAATTGATATGAATAAAGATAAACTTCAATAAGAATGCCCACAGTGTGCAAATTCACCACGATTTGAAGATTAAACCTGTTTTGGGGCTCACTAGATTTAATCCATAAGTTAGAGCCTGTTTTTTGGGAAAAGATGATGAGTGTGATTAGGAGAAGTAGGAGGGATTTTGTGTACTTGGTTTGCTTTCAGTACAGGCCTCACTGTATGAATTGGTATAACCTGTGGTGGATGCAGGCAGGTCTGCCCTTTCTCCTGCCTGAGGCATGATGCTGAGCTCCACAGCCGGCTGCCTGTCTATATTAGGGGTTGTGCTGCTTCTCTTACACTGGTGACTGCAGTCTGCCAGATCCCCAGCCCAAAAAATTTAGCTGAATGCTGAATGTTGAGCTTCATGCCAGCTGAATAGTGACAGAGAGATTCTGTTATGTTTGCTATGTTTATTTCTACCCAGTTATTTTTTACAACTGTAGAAAGAACTTTTGCCTTCCATAAGAATTTTTGTTGCTTTAGCAGATGCTGTGCTTGTCCGGGATTGCCAGCACAGGGGGACTAAGTTCTTTGCTTTGACTCATGTTAGCCTGGTCCCTTTTCAAGGCATCTGAAAGTGCTTGGTGTATCACACCAAGTCTTGCCTTTGGTACATATCAAAAGTAACTTCTCTAGGCCAACCTGTGACAAAGAAGGGGAACAAACACCACACAGTAAGATAGATAAACCCAGGCCTGCTGGCCTTGCACCTTCTGTGGTTGATGCTCTGTGTTCTGCAGCTTTTTCTGATATGTCTGTTTACATTTCTCCATTCTCAAGGTGAACAGCTCAGTTCTTGTTTTTCCTGCAGATCTTATGTGAGCACCAGATGGGCAATGGCTTATGGTTTTCATCTCATGTGAGACTGGACCTTCATCTTGTCATGTTAACCACTCTTGTAACTTCTTCCACAGCAGCTGGTCTGTCAGTGCTGAGCTTTGCTGGGTGTTCTGCTGAGGCACCGGGGGTCTCAATCCCCTTTGATTTCATGGAAACTTCCTAGTTGATTTTTATCAGTGGCATTGTTGTATTTTTCCCCCAGAAAGTGTAAAGAAAAAAATAAACATGTTTATTTTAACTCTTACAAAATATCAAAGGTTTAATGTTTGTAAAATGAGTAGTACTTTAGCAGCACAATGAAAAAGTAAAACTTGGGCAATTAACTGTTGTGGTTTCAGCCACCTTTCTGTTATTAGAGCAGTTTTTAATTGGTAGCATATAGTCTCTTATAACTGTTTAAAAATGTCCTTAAATGAAATGATGGTTTAGGCAGCTGTCAAATGTAGATGAGGCCTAGGATAAAGCATGAATTTGTCATTGGCCACAGCAAGGAAATATTTTCTTGGAGGTGACCTGTGTGTTTCCCCATATCTCCCCAGCTCATTGCAAGCTCTCTTTACGTTGTGTAAAACTACTTCAGCAAAATAAGATGTGACATCACTTGGGCAAAAGAACTGGGGAATTAAAATGGGAGAGAATACCTTTTTATGGCCTCAAGACTTTGGACAGAACCTAAGCTTTTCAACATTCACACTGTCAAGAGGAAGAGGAGGTGTTTTACAAAAACCTTTTTTACCAGGCTGTTGTTTTGAACTTATTTTCTTTTTGTAGTTTTGAGGGATAGTGTTAGGCAGCCTGACTGGATTTCATTCCCCCTTTTAGTCCAAGATTCCTTGAATTTCAGCATCATTTAGTTTAGTGCCTGTATCTCTAATTCTGCATTTTCACAGCGGGTTAAACAATAGAAATTAAGTCAAAGTGTAGAAAGCATTGTGTCTGAACACAGCTGTCCTTTCTAAGGCACTGGTGAAGAGCTGTAACTTTGCATTACATGGAAAGAGCAAAGTGAGAAATCCTAGTTGTAGTTTGAGTGCGATAATTGGTGTGTGTGTAGGATAGCTGAGAGTCATTCCTGCAAATTTATGTCTGTGTGTATAACTTCAGACAACTCTTTTTTTTCCCCAGACTCCATGAAAACAGAAGACCAGTTGGGATAGGAGTCAGACTAAGTGGGTGAGTTTATTTATAAAACTGAATAACTTTGGATCTTAAATATTTGCAGATTTGTTAAATACAGAATTTCTTATTGGTGCCAACAGCCTGACTCCGTTGGTGTTTAAGTGGAGCTCTGGTATTCTAGTGCATTCTTTTACCTCTGCTTCTGTTGCGTTGCAAGCTGTGCTAGAGAAGACGTAGGAAATTCATTTTACCCAATCAGCAATTGTAACAATGGACTACAAACCTGCAGAGCAAGCCAGTTTGCTGGAAAACAGGAATTCCTGCAGCGCAGCACTTGTCACAGACTATCCAAAGAGGGCAAAGATTCAGGAAGGTGAATAAATTGAACACTGGTTGAATGAGGTCAGGAACACTCTCCCGGAGGAGAATCCTGCCCTAAAATACTGCTTTGAAAGTAAAAGCCAATTTAATGCGCAGATTAGACCTTCTCATTTGACTAAACCTGTGTGCAATCCTGGATCTTTGCAGATCACAACCGGACACTTCAAAACCCTTTGTATTATATTTGTTTAAAAAAATAAATCATAACTTGTCTTGTTACAGCTGTTACTTTTGCCATTTCATTGAGAGTATCTGCAACATAAATGTGTATTTCACTCAGAAAAGTATCATACACTTGGGATAATAACTCAGGTTGTCAACAGAATTATTCTGTTAGGCTCAGTATCCTCTTTCCATTGTTCTGCATTAACCATTACTGTCATTGTCAGATAGCCCAGTTGTGCATTACAAAATTCTTCATCAATTATAATGATTTACCTAAGTTATAATTTTGTTTTTATCCTAGTAGATTACTTAGAATCATGACTATCAGACTAGACCTTTGTAGTCTGGTGTTCATGAAAATCTTTTTCACTGATTCACAGTTTTCATTCTGCATCTCAGTATTTTGTTTTGTTCTCCTTTTTCCTTGCATACTAAGGGGTATGGTCGAGGTAATACTATGATCCAGTAATGCACATGATGGTAAGGGTTTGCCTTTAGTTGTTTCAGGAAAAAGCTGCCCTTATGTCCTCTCCCTTTCTCAATATTTCCAATAATATGCATAACATAAAGTGTTTGTAAATTGATATCAAACTGTTTGTGACTTCACCTAAATAAATTTTTATATTTAAATGCTATTCTTAATCTTACCGGGTTTTTTCCTCCCTTGTTCTTGTATTGCCACTTTGCTTTTGTATTCACTTTATCACCTGACTTTTTACACAATTTCTGGTTTTCAGTTATTAAAGTGCAACTGAATTTTAATTAACAAGTGAAAATTAATCTTTGGAATTTTCTTCCAAGATTTTGCATAAAGACTTCATAGTGTAGCTGTAGTTGTCATAGCTTATTCATCTGCCAGTTTTTGAGACAGTGATGCACATATTGGGCCTTGAAAATGAAATAGCCTCTGTACTAAAATACTTAATAGTCTCCAAAACTGATCTAGTGAACGCTGAGATTCTTGCATTTGATACAGTAGAATATCGACCACTTTTACACATTACAAAAGTACTTTTTGTTTTCAGGAAGGGGCTTAAGCTCAATCATCTGATCACTCATGCTATTTTTCCCTTGTCCTCCGGTTTTAAGAAATCAGAACCTGGTTACTCACTGGTCTGTGCTGTGTTTGTTACCATCATTGCTACATGAACCACATGGCTGCTCCATCACTGCAGGGATCTCTGCCTGAGCAAGGGCTGTAGTGTCAGGATTTGAGGAGAGGTCTGGGAAGAGGTGGATGTGGAGTGAGGAAGAGTGAGCAAAAACTGGTCTCATCTGCCTCCCTTAAGAGTTATACAAGTGTGGGTCTTAACCTACAGACTCAGAGCCACAAAGCAGCAAGTTTTGGTTTTTGTGTCTGCTTTGAAAGCAGCATAGCCAGCCGGAGTCTAAAACACTTCCTAATGTTCTTTGCTGAGTCCTTCTGCCAAGAATGTTTTGGGTTTGTTTGTTACTCTCTCCAATTTTCATACAGTCTGGTGCCCTTCCTGGCACTGTCACCACCCAGTCTCCTGGTTGCTGCTGGTTCTGGGTTGGACCACCCTGTCTTCCCTATCTGCTGTAGAGAATTGCCAGAGCTCTACCTTGCTCTGCAGTGTCAGTGGCTGCTTTAAAGTCACTGCCTGCTTTCATAATGAAGTTGTGTTTCATGTCATTGGCAGTGATGTTTTGCAATGTATGGGACCTCCTCCCCTCTGCTGTTTTTCTTCCTCACTCTGAGCCGCCCTCTAATTTCACTGTGGTACTTGTGCATCCTTGCATTAGGGTTTATTGTTGCATGTGTGCTTTGCCTCTCATTGCTGTGCTGTAAGATTCTGCAGGAAATCTCCTTCTACACTAGTTTCTCATTAAAATGTTGGACTTCAAGGGATTTCTTCAAATTTCAGCAGTTAAGTTACTGCATGGATTTGGCTCTATCCTTGACACTGGGGATAACACTTTAATTAAGTGATATGTGAGGATAGAGCACACACTTGGAGAGAGGTTTGGGATTGAACCATGATTCTGTTCCTCTCGGAGTAACTGTGATCTGCAGTGGAAACCAGTGACACATAGGGAGTTATTTTTCTACAAATACTATTTCTCTAAGGGCTATTTCATAGCATGGGGGATGTCTTTGGTATAGTTGAAATTTCTTATGCTTTGCTCTAAAGATTTTGAGCATTTGTGCAAAGGTGATGCAAAGCTTTTCACTAAGACTGATGGAATTTCCAGTTGGGAATATTTGTGAAGTGTGTGGGAATTTACTTGTATGGGAGGACCAGCAGCTTATGGAAAACCAGTTTTCTCTCAGTTAACTAGAATTACTTTTGAGGAGTAATTTCAAATAAGTTTATTTTTAGGGATTTCTAGCAGGATAACTTTTTTTCCCCCACAGATGTGCTTTTTCATGTTCTGGACTTATATGCATTGTTATTGCAAAGAACAAATCAAAACTAATGCAGTGTGATTCTGACAAAACACAAAACAAGTTGCAATGTAGGGATAAGACTAAAATACGTAGTTCTTTCAGTAAGCTGACATGCTTGGGGAGTTCAGAGTTGAGCTGTAACAGAAGTAGTCAAATAACTGGGATTTCTAACTTCCACCTGTGTGCAGCAGTTCAGTTTGAGGTATTTAAAGCATCTGAAAAGACAAGGCTGTTACTACTCCTCTGGCCTTATTAGTACAATGATGTGTCTTTAAAGATAAGGTGGCAGCAGAGTGTTTCACATGAGGTAGCCTGTTGCAACTTCAGTTGACCAAAACTACTTCCAACTTCTGATGAGATCTTCTCAGTGTGACTTCCAATTTAAGCTTCAAACATTGCTTTCCAATCTTCTGCTGTCTTGAATCATTGTACCAACTTGGTTATCTTCTTTATAAAAATCTGGTGAGCACAGCAGACATCTTCTGAGGGCAGCGTCTGATCAGCCTGTCCGTATGTACAGAGCCTTTCACTCTGTGTGGGTAGTTCTGCCAGGTTGTGTGGTCTAGCATGAAGGAAGTCAGAGAGTGTCTGAGTGTGGCTGGGTGGAGAGCACACAGGAGGCTCCCCATTTGCCTGCAAGGCTTGTGTGGTTTTGAGAAGCTAGTGGCATTGGCAGCATTTTTTTCTGTCCACTCCTCTGGTAAAATCAAACCCCAAAGCCCCCAAGACTGTTGTAACTATCGAGGGAAGGGATGTGAGTCAGTTTTAACAGCCTTGGTGTTGGTGGAGGTGTTGCCTGGTGAAGTTACCAAACTTCTTTTCAGGTCATAGGCTTAACAGGGACTGCAACAATTGATAGCGTCTGTGGGAGTGCTTTTGGTAACTCTTCCTACAAAGAGATTACGTGTCTGAAAACTTGGCTGGAGAAACGATAAAGATCTTATTTTCCCCTCTTGTTTTGGTACCCAGGTTTGGTTTTTACCCTATCGTGAAGTTTAGCATGCCTCAGCCCAACCCAATAAAGGACACTTTGATCCATAAAATCTTCTAGGTCCAGGATTTTTTTTTCTTCACCTGGAAAGTCTCATCAAAACCACCTGGCATTGGTGCAGTTTAGCAGTTTACTGGGCAATCAGCAAAAGAGCAGCAGGGATTTAAATAGCAGGAACATGTTTATATCTATTTGTAATCTTGAAATAATTCAATAAGTACTTTTCCCTTTTTTGGTGTGGTTGTAGCTCTTTCTTTATTTTAAAGAATACTTTATTTTCTGCAACGTCTCAGTGCACTGTTGCTGTGTCAATATTTCCAAGGCAGCAGGGGAATGTTTACATAAAAACACCAAAGTGTTTTCTTTAAATTTTTTAATTGCAAATATTTGTGTCCATAAAATCCTTTGCACAAAACTTAGGTTGCTTGTTATTTATTCCATTCATAGCAAAACCTGGATCATATTCAGTTTCCAGATTTTTTTTTAATTTTCTGAACAGTGCAATGTGAACATTTTATCTGAACCTACATCAGCAGGTGTAGAAGATCCCACCTGCCACTTCAAATGGCAGTTCTAATGATCTGAAGTCAGGAGTGGTTGTTTAAAACCAACTACATTGCTTACACTGGCTGCAGTGTAAGTGCTTTTGATATAAGCACCATCTGCATTGCTGATAGTCAGTGTCCATAAATGCCCTCTGTTACCCCCAAATATGAGGTTACATGAAGGTAGTGGGCAGTAAAGTGTGCTTAAGTTGGTTGTTGGGCTGCTTAGTTGATAACCTGCAAGACAGCATGGTAGCAGAGGACCTGGATTGTGTGTCCAGGAGTAGATGTTGCTGGCGTAAACAGGGACAAGGCATGTCCTTGAAATGTGTAACATGACCTAGGAGTTCAAACCTCCTCTGCTTAAACTTCCCACCTTGCACTTGGGCATTCTGGCATGGTATAGTCTCCCACCATACCTGCCTAGTCTCAGCTCCTGGGTTTTTTTCACTTTGTGACAGTGAAATGTCATTGATGGTGTTTGGAGCAAACAAATACCACCAGGGCAGGCAGATGGTTCCCTGCTGTGTGCATCTCCCTGGGATGGTCTATGCAGTGCTAAGGGAAAAGATTCTTTTCCCCATCTTTTAGCTGTGGAATGATAACTACACAAGTACTTAACAGAGGTGCTGGGATTACAAATGTTAGCAAGTCCACACTGGCAATAATCAAGTAAGGTTGGTTTGAGGTGGGGAAACCTCTGAGAGTGCCTTTGTTCAGGGCATGCAGGTGTGTGTCTTGCTGCACTTGGTGTGACTGAGTGGACTTGAAGCAATAGAGCCCTTGAAGTGGTATTGGATTGGGAGAAGCACTTTGTTTTCCTTGCCTGTGTCATTTTCCTTGTCCTTTCTCCCTCACCAGTACTCTCCCAGGCAGGATATGTGACCTTGTTATTGAGTATAGGTGGATATCAGGGGAGATCTCACTACCATTACATGGGATTGCTGGGAGAAATGACTGAGTTTACACCTGTAAGATCATGAAGTTTTTCCAGGAGCAGCACAAAAAAATTGGTATTCAAAGGCAAAAATAGTGACTTTGAGGGTACCCAGTCTGTCAATTATTTTCCCACTGAGCAAAAGAGAATGCAGCTTTGTGGCTTAGTGTGGCCAGTGGAAAAGATTTGGGCAGAATATCTCAATGGGGTTTGGTTGCAGAAAGTAACTTACATGTGCACCAGTATTGCTGCAGCACTCTGTGGGCCAATATGTGAGCAGAAAAAGGAGCCCTGGCCAGTAGGTGAAGCTGACCAGGCTGTCAGTGATGCTGATCCACCAAGCTTGAGGGTATTTCATGGAACTGATTACAGAACTGTGGAGCCCAAGGAGGGACCTTAAAAGACCACTCTTCTTCTTGTGCCTTAGCATGCCTTAAAAAAAACCCAAAACAACAGAAAATCACACAGCCACAAAGTACTTTCATTGTAAGACTGGAATATAGTTGCAAATGCTTTCTGAGAGGACAGTGGATGATACCTGATATGCAACATTTCCTACCATGCATTTTCTGTTTTAAACATTTTGATTACCTGCAAATGAAATGGAGTAAAATTGAATTTTTCAGGGTTAGAAAATAATAATTTACCTGTGTGTTAAGACAAAATGTTCTTTACTTTTGTTAGCAAGCATTTAAAAACCTGTTTGATTTGTTTGGGGCTTTTTGTCAGTGCTCAAAGCATTGAAAGCAAATGCTTAGCAGGTTGCAACGCTGTTGCACTGCTGAGAACAGCACAAGTTGTTCACAGGCCTGTGTTGCACAGAGGTGTAAATAATCTCAGTTGTTCCCCATCAGATGGGGAGGAATGGATAGGCACATCCTTTACCTGCCTCTTGTATGAGGAAGCTGTTCATACAGAGTGCTTTCCCGAATGGAGAAACTGAGAATGAGACCTTGGGTCACCTGCTTCCCCAGTGGTTCACTACATCAGAGCTGCTGAGCTGGAATAAACTGTACCTTTTTGCTTCTCTTGATCTCCCCAGCCCACAGTCCCTGAAAGAGCAGTTTCTGCAGAGCATGGAAACAAAGAAACTCTTCCTTTTGTGTTACTTTCCCCCCCACCATTATTCTGCAGCTTCAGTGTTGACACCTTGTTCTCTGAAGCTCCTGCAAGAAGTGCTGTAACAGAAACAGAAACGGCTGAGATGTTTACTGTTGAGTGTAAGAAAAGTGCAATGCTACTTAGCTTTCCTAAGTCTGGGAATTCTTTGTTATAGTCTGGTTAATATCTCCCAGTGGTAGAGGACAAGATAAACCTACTTATTGCTATGGCTTGTGTTGCCCAGGAGAGTACCACAGCATGCCCTGTATATTGAATGGCGTGAGCATGGGAAGATTTAACTGTGGTAGGAGGTAAAAATTACTCAATAGATGTGTTCTGGTAAGATGACTTACTCTCTGGCTTAACCTGGCAAGCCACAGGAAAGTAAAACATGTTGTAATTCTCTTTCAAAGCGCAGAAGTTACTTTCTTGAGAGGATGTTGTTGCCTTGAGTGTCTGTGCCTTTTTGATGTAGAGTGTTTTAAAAGTAATGATGCAAATGATGGGCCCTGTCAAGCAAGAAGTGAAAGCTTTGAAATGTTTGCTGTAGATGCTTCATCTGTGAGTGTGCTCTGCTCAAGACTACTGGCAATTAAATTAACTGATGTATTCATATTTTAATGCCTGTGAAGTTGCATCACAGGTTTACAGTGTCATTATTGATTAATTATTTTATGCACAGCAATCACAGGACCTAGTCTTCTGATTTATCATCTCCCCTCCTCCACCCCCTCCTTCCCTGTTCCTCCCATCCCAGTCTGTGGGAGAGATGCCAGTGTGAAAAGGGAGCAGTTTCAGGCATTGAAGTGAAGGCTGGACTGACTCAGGGAGCTTCAGAGAGTGCCATTTGCCTGATGTTCTCCTCTTTGTTGCTGCACATCTTGAAAACAGGCAGGACTAGAGGCCAAGAGCCAGCAGCACCCGAGTGGGTCAGTGAGGACCAGTGAGTCCTTTAAGATAGGTAAGGATGGGAAAGTAAGGATGGGAAAGTTGTCAATATTTAATAACTTTCACCTATGGCGTCCATTCTAAGGATTTGGTGAAGTAGGAAATGCACCCACCGCACACACTAGTACTTACACAGAGCTCTAGAAAAGGGGTGAAGTTTGGGGCTGGCTTTAGATTCCCTGCTTTCCCTCCTTGTCTCTTTGCTGTGCTTGCTGCAGAGGCTTTGGCAGGAGGAAGGGGTCAGTTCACCACCCCTGTTCCTTGTGACACCTGGCTTGTGGAGTTCCAGGTGATGCTGGAATAGCTGGTGCTGCTGGGAGAGGTGGGTGAGCTGTGGCTGAGGGCTGGTGGGAGCAATACAGGAAATCACATTGTGCTGTGCCAGGGCTGCACAACAGCTGCCTGAGCTCATCATGCTCTAGGAGCTCATGGTGGAAACAGAAATTTAGTTGATGTCTAGAAAAGATTCGTTTGGCAAATTTGTATGTAAGTATTGCAGATTGTAACTGCAGAGCCACAGGAGGCTGGAGAAAACATAGTCTACTAGGGGAAAACAGTAAACTAGGGGAAATACTCTATTTGGAGGCCTCTTTCAAGCAGTAAGGAAATAGAGTCTGTAAGACTTTGTTGTGTGTCATGTTAAGGACAGTCAATACTGAGTGATAAATTATAGTGATGCATTGTGTAGATCAAATTGTTGAGGGTGCCAAATGAATATTTGTTCCCTGTGTTGTTTCCTATTGCAGTTTCTACTCCAATCTTTGTCCCGGAATTACTTTTTCTATTTTTTTTTTCTTTTAAACTAGGAGTTCCCAGGGGCAGTCAGTGGCAATGCCCTGAGTAGAAACTCTTTAGAGCTCTCCTAGATACACTCATGGTTTACCTTTCATGTATGCTCCTTTTATGTAGGGTGGATTTTACCTCCTGTGGTTCAGTGTAATTTTCCATGGCCCTTGGCAATTTCTCTGTTTCCATTAAAGATAATTATTCAGCCCACAAATTTCCAAATATCCCAATGTTCCTTCTAATTTCTTCTGAATGAAGATGCTTCCAACATCTCTAAATACCTCTGCTAGGTAGTGGGTAAGAGAAGCTCAACTTCTGTGTGTGTCTTGGAGTTTATTTTGTTCCTGTCATGTCTCTTGTCCTGTGACACACTGTGCTGTTCTTTACAGTGCAACCTTTTACTTCTCATGTTCTTAAAACAAAGCTTAGTCACCTGACCTAGGATGCAGCATTATGTCAAAAAAATATCATTCAGCCCATTTTGTTCAAAGTGAAGCTGCTCCTACTGCAGCTATATAAAAATTACTCCATTTTTTCTCAACAGATGAGCCTCTTATGTTCAGCCCAATCACGTACATTTATTTATTTCTAATTTTCCAATTGAGTGTTTTCATTGTTGAAGATGTTATTTTAACAGGTTGTGGCATCAGAAAAGTTATTTGTTTCTTCCAGAGAAAAGCAATTCCTATAAAACAGAAAAGGTCCTGAAAACCCATCTCAATTATTCTAAGATATTTTCTTCCTTTTTATGCCCTGAAAGGAAACTTGATTGATGTAGGAATTTGCACTGAAATTTCTCCCACTATACTGCAAAGCCCTAGAAGTACATTATAACAATCTTTTCATGCACTTTTTACTGCACAAAGGTGTGTGTGGTAACAAACATGAGTCTTGACTTTTACATTAATGAAGATGGCTTGCAATACTAGTGAGATGTTTCAAAACATTTTTAAAACAGAATTTTAAAATAATTTCTCTCTTTACTTAGAGGATAAACAAATTATGTGAACCAATTTCTGAAACTATATTTGTCTTTAGTTTCTATTTTGGTGGTCTGGCCTGGAGCCAGACTTTTTTTTGTTAACTTGGAGTTTTTCTGGCACAATGCAAAAATGGCTCTCTTTTATTATTCTGAACATTTTGCAAAATCTCCTTTCCAAGTAGACTTTTCTAAGTTAACCAACACTTGTGCAGTTATTTTCTACTTAGAAAATCACAGCTGAAAGGAGCAATTAAAAACTTCATTGCTGCTTTAAACTTGGAATTGAATCTGTATTTAACACAAATAAGCTCTCATTTCAAGATTGCTTAAAGCAGCTGTTTCCCCTGTCAATGCTAATCATACTTTTGGGTATGTGCAGACTGTAGGATGTGGCACTTAGGGATTTAGAAATCATGGGCTCTCATACAAGTGATTGCAGATGGGTGGATTTTTTCTTTGGAGACTCTTGGGCCTTCCCAGGACATGACTTGTACCAGCCAGTCCACACTTGCAACACGATGCCTCTCGAGAGCTGTTTGGTGTAGCTGGGCTGTGTTGTGCTTGGTAAAGCTGCACTGAATTTCTCTCATCCAAACTTGCAAGCAGATTAATATTAGGTCTTACCAATATCAATATAAAAAGAAACAGATGAAAAATCCCTGGAGGTGACTCTCTGCATGCTCCCTGACTTTCAGTGTCACTGCAGGAGCAGGGAGGTGCAGAGACAGCTGAGCTGATCCTGTCATCAGGTGCCACAGAGCTGTGGCAGCATCCTGGGGATGTGGGCCCTGGTGAGTCCCAGTCCCTGCTGGCTATAAACAGCATCCCCAGCAGGAACACAAAGGAGGTGAACTGCTGCCCATCTGTGGCTTTTGGGCAAGGCAGACGTGCACCTCTGTGGTGTGAGGTACAGAGCTAGGATGTACTCACAAAGCAGTCTAAGCATAGGAGAGCACTGGACCCAAGTCACACCAGTCCCAGCCATGGCAATGACTAAACCTGCATGTGACTGAGCTGTGAGTTACTGTACAGGATGCCAAAGCACTGTGCCTGCTACCTTTACTCTCCTCCCCCCAAAATATAAAGCTAACTTTATATAAATGTAAAATTCTTATATGCAAATACCAAGTGGATTTCATTCTCAAGTTTTAAATAAATGTCAATGGTCTAAGCATAATAAATAAAAAAATAAATAAATGGCTATATGTGTCTGTTTTATTCAAAGCTGCATTTCCAATTCAGAAATGTTTGTTGGAGCCATCAGATTTTCCCCAGCTCTCAAGCAGAGAGAGAATCTTCTGTTGGAAAGCCAGCTGCCTCAGGTGATGCACTACTCATGGGTGTGTTACATCTATTAACTGCAACAGCAGTCCCTGTCTGAAATTTGGGGTGGCTGGGGGGCTCAGCTACCATCTCACAAGTGCATCACAAAAGGCACCTCCAGTTGGACCAACTTGGGCAAGCAGCACGAGGACAGAAAATCTGACCATGAACAGTTGTAAGACAGTGTCTTTTGGTTGCTCTCTTGGTATTCATCATTCCTATATCCCAGGAAAAGTTCCCGCCATCAAAAAAAAATCTTTTTTTAAAACAGGATGAAACTTCACATGCACAGGCTTGGTATCCACAAAGTTTCAATGTAAACTTTCATTTCCTGGGCAATATGCTCCTGAGGCATTGATAGTCTTTCCATTTTTATTCTTCTAGCAGACTACAGAGAAATAATGAGTACTTCGATTTTTACCAACTTCTAGTAGTTGGCCTGTTTTCATAATGCAGAAATTATTATACAGATTGTTGTTTTGGCTGGAGGAATAAGTTCTAACACATTGCAGATACTTAGTAGGGAGAAATTGTTCTGGAGACAACCATGTGTCCTGGGAAAGAGATGAGAAAAGATAAACAAAATAAATGAACATTTGGAATGGAAATAGTGAGGTAGTAGCTGCCCAAAGAGGAAAGCAAGAATTCAAGTATACTTCTTCTCATGCATGTGCAGTAGTTTGGTATCTTGAATCAAAAGAAAGAACACACAGAATCTGCCCATTCTTTCCAGTGACTGCCTGCATGTTCACATCCAGCTAACATTTGCATTTTCAGTTTAAGCAGGAATACTGTAACAAGTCCTGATGAACCAACAGAAAATATATTGCAATGGTTATTTACGTATTGTTAGTCTTTTTTGCTCCCACTACATTTAGATACTCATTTGTTTTCAGCTTGAAAATTTAAGAAGGTGTGAGCTCTGCTTTTGATTAGCTATATAGACCCATCCCACAGTGCATCAGTAATTGGTGAGATTTTAATATCATAAAGCTAGACTGAGTTACAGCATTAGCAATGGACCCATCCTCCTTTGTCTTGATTACAGGTCAGCTGAGGATTTCAGGGGTGTGGGAAGATGTATGGCTGATGTGAATCAGCAAAGCTGGCCCTGCTCTGCACTCATCTGGTCTCCTGCCAGCATCAGAGCCATGCCTGCTTGAAAGCAAGAGGTCACACTCAGTGCACTGCTGAAATATGCCTGTTGTTGGCAGGAGGGTCCCTACTGCAGAGCACTGAAATTCAGCACAGTCCTCAGGATCAGCCTGGCAGCAGCTCGTGGGGATGAAGGCACTTTGTCATTTTCCTCAGGACGTGCTGAACAAATCCTTAGCCAAGCAATGGAAATGAGGCATGTTTCCAAGTTGTGTCAGTGAGTTCCAGGGAAGTGCTTGTCAGTAACTCTGTGTGTGCTCCCACTCTGCCTTGCTAAGAGAAGTGTTTCAGCCTCTCCTGGAGAGGGATGAACTTTTGCAGCTTGCAAAGTATCTGTAACTGCTCTGGCTGAGCCTCAGACTGATTTTTTAGCTCCTTAAACAAACCAAGAGATTAAAAGAAAAAGCACTCTCTGCCTGTTTAAGCTGAATTTTTGTTATTCTGAAAAAATAAATATTTCCTTTTAAGCAAAAAAATTCTAGAGGAAGTTGTAGGGAGTAAAAAGACACAGACCTATTTCTTACTGATGAGGAAGAAACAATAATTTGACAAGGCGCCTTTCAATGACGCCATTTGCTCCTTGTCAATACATACTTACAATACAGATTTAATTATTAAATCTGAACTATTCCTCTTCTAAAGTTTCCTCTGAGCTTTCTCTTTACACATAGTCACTATGCTGTTTGTTTCTTTCTGCCTCTGCCATTAATCCCTTTTTTAATTTTTAAAAACTCTTTTTACTGTTAATTTGACTTAAAACACCACTGTGAAGTTTTTTTTTCCTTGCCTTACCACTGGGACCTTCACCATGCACCCAGTTTCCCACGACTGTCTCCTCGTGTTGTATGCCAGAGCCTCTCTACGCCCCATCTCCCCATACCACCATCCTCTGCTTCTCTTGCTTTGCCGAGGCTCTGCATGTCCTCCCACCTGATCTTTCTTCATACTTCAGGGTGCCATCAATGTCCCTCTCAATCTCAGGTGGTCCTCATGCTTGCCCACACCCCAGTCCCCACTGGATTCCCTGACACCTGCATTTGCTCTCCCAAATCAGCCCTCAGATTAGGAAATTCTCCTGTTCCTCCTGATGCTGTATTTTCCGTCTCACCCACTGACATTCCTAAGCAACCTGGGATCTGGGTGAAACCCTGGGCATTGGTTTTGCAATAAATAAATCAATAAATCGTTAAGGCTTTTCATGTCTCTAATCAGAAAAGAACACAGAAAAATACTCTTGCCCTAATAGAAATCACAGAGGTAAAATGGCACACAGTGGGAGTAAGGAGGACAGATGAAGCAAATCACAGAACCACATAATGGGTAAGGTCAGGACTGAGTCCAGACAGTTCTGGAATATCTCCAGTGGGGGAGACTCCACAGCCTCTCTGAGCAATCCAGTGCTCAGTCACATGCACCGTAGGACAGTTCTTCACCTTCAGGTGGAACTTTCTGTGCATCAGTTTCTGCCCATTGCCTCTTGTCCTACTGCTCAGCACCACTGAGCAGAGCCTGGCTCTATCCTCTTGACACCCTCCCTGCAGATACTAACAGACATTAATGAGATCCCCTCTCATTAATCTCTTCTCCAGGCTGAACAGGCCCAGCTTCCCCAGCTCTTCCTCCCAAGAAAGATGCTCCAGTCCCTTAGTCATCTTTGTTGCCCTCCAGTGGATCCAAGTCCAGGAGCTCCATGTCCATCTTGTATTGAGGAGCACAGAACTGGACATGGCACTCCAAATGTGGCCTCACCAGGGCTGAGCAGAGGGGCAGGATCACCTCCTTCGACCTCCTGGCAATGCTCTTCCTAATGTATCCCAGGATCCCATTGGCCTTCTTGGCCAGCATGGCACGCTGCTGGCTCATGGACAGCTTGTTGCCCACCAGCATCCCCAGATTCTTCTCCAAAGAGCTGCTTTCCAGCAGATCAGCCCCCAGCCTGTACTGGTGCAGGGGTTATTGTAAATTTTGCAGCCAATTTTTTGTTAAATTGTACTGCCATCACTCAACAATCTCCTTTTTCAGTGTGTCCTATATGCCCATAATACCACCTAAATTGGCTTAATTGCTCCCCTTCCACTTCCAAGCCTTTGGGTCTATAGCTGCCATGTTCCAGGGAAGCAGAGAATGCAGGAACTCAAAGGAAATGCCACAAATGCCTGCTGACTGTTTTTTCCAACTATTCCCACAACAACCTACAGCCCTTTTTTGTGGCTTCAGCATGTCACACTGTGACTCTGCAGCCAGCAGCATGTGTGTGCAAGCAGGTGAATGATTATCTGGAGAGATGAGGCAATGTGGTTTCACTGCAATGAGAAACCTCCCCAACTCCATGAGCTCCTTGATAAGACCGGCTCCACTCGGCGTGGCAGGTGCACTCCTTTTGGAAGACAAGGCAGAGAAACATATATTGGGAATATTCTACAGGTCTGGAAAGGTTTGAGGCACAGCTTTGTGGGCAGCTTTTATTTTTTACTCCAGTCACAAGCCTTATCATGGGTATGACTTCGGGGAAGGGCTGTGGTCAAGAGAATCAGGAGTGCATTCAGGTTTGCTACTAGGAAAAGAAACCAGCAGCAGCCTGTGGTAACAGAGCATTGTAATTAAGCCAGGTGAAAACTAAAGCCACTTTGAAACTCTCATAATTTGAGGTCTTTGAAATCCCAAACTACATCTAATTTTTGTAGCTTAAGCAGATGCTGCTGTTAGACACCTTAGCTATCTGTCTTAGGCTGAGTCAGGGATGATCTCATGACTGAAATCATACCACATGTCCCTTTCCTGCTCTCCCCAGGACTACTGTATGAACAAGTCAATAACTACACTGAAGATTACTTTCAAGAGCCCCATAAAAACATAATTTTTAAAAATTAGCTAAGATATTCCACTGTTAAATATAAAATGTACTGCTCCTCATTTGTGGCAAATTCACTTTTATAGCATTTTACTAAATGACCTTAAGTCAAAATCATTCTCTTGAAAAATGAAGCATTCTTTTAAAGCCTATTAAGATCCCCAGTCTGTTTCAACCTGGAGGAAGCAAGGCAAATAAGAGACTGACTTGATCCAAAGCCATCTGACTTCAGAGAGAGTTTTGCTCATTTTTGGATTAGATTGTCCCATAAAAAGTGATGTAAGTCATGGTAATGGATACAGAAGTTTTATTACTGGATCACCCGGCACCACAAATCTGGTATCAGATGTGAACACCTCTGCATTATGCCATATCAGAGTGAAAAGTATGTTAGGTATGTTGATTTCTTGCCAGGTTCAGGAGAACAAACAATACCACAGCCAAAAGAAAGTGTTATAATACCTTATGTAATATCTTACATATAGCTTATGTAATAAGAATTCAAACAGCCTGTGTAAGTCTAGGACAAGATATATACCTCCTACATACATTTTTTTGAACCAGTATGAACCAGCAGAGTGAGTTTGCCCAGCACCTTGCAATTTGTGTCTATTAGATAGGGTGTGAAACATCCTAAATAATCATGTCAAACCACAGCCTGAGCACATAATAAAACAAGCTATTTCAAGTAAAATTTCAATCTTACAAGCACAGTCATGTAGCTGAAAACAGAAAACACACACATGGTCAAGGGAATCCCTCATGTTCAGAATTAAGTAATTAGCTGAGAAGTTATACAAAAGGGAGGTTAATCCATAATTTCCACATTTCAGTTTGGCCATAAACCTGGCAATGTTTAGCTAATACCCCAGAGATCATTCCAGGCTGGAAGAATATCTTTCCACCCTCAGCTGGAAATATTAAACAAGAAGTTTTCTGCATGATAAGATCCAAACAGTGCTGCTATAACACATTTCTGCAATCTCTGCAGCTGGGATTCTCAAGAGGTTCATGTACCACAGGTCCAGAGGCTCTCACTGGTATCAGAGGCACACTTTGCACCTGAAAATATGAAAAGGGCACATCTTAGAAGAGTGTTTCCCTGTTGTTAAAATATGGAGTGTTCATTCTCTTATGTGGCTCTTTAATAGAAGCAGCCAAATATCAGGAAGAATGTTTGCATTTGCCTCCACAAGAATCAAGGATGCTTTTGCAAATTATTTGCACCAAAAATAATTTATTTGAAAAATGCTATCCTATAACATCATGAAAAAACCCAATCCAAAGTCCAGGAAATGCAACAGCGTGCTTAAATGACACTGCTAACAACACAGAACCATGCCAGGATGAGGGTGACTATTCTGGAAGTTGTACTTTTGGCTCTATTCAGCCCTACTAATTAGGAGTGTTGAAGAAAGTTTTACTATCTTCCCAAACTCCTTTGAGATCACTACTAAAGGAAATATAGGCAGTGATGTGACCACAGCAAGTCTCTCAAAAGATCAGATATTTAATTTTGCTTAAACAGAAAACACATCCTGAGGAAAACAGGAGATTTATTTTCATAATAGGGTGGAAAACATAATCATCTGTCTCCAGAGAGGCTATAAACTGTTGGCAGTAAACATTTAACAAATAAAATGTAATCTGGTAATCAGTTTAGTGCTGTGCCTCTACCCTGAAATAGTCTGTCTGAACTCAGAGCAGAACACCATTAACACCTGGCACCCGAGCTATGGCCAGGCAATGCCAAGCTGGACTGAAGGCGTTTCCATACACCTTATTGCATCCATGCCAAGAGTACACAGAGCTGTCCTGAAATGCTGAAAACTAACTACTGCACAAGGAAAAAAACAGTGCCACAAAGAAGTCCCCGAAAGGTGAGGAGAAAGCTGTAGTTATCCATCAAGCCCTGCTTCCCTGCACAAGAAGGGGCTCAGCAGCGGCCGCTTGCTGGGAGCGCCACAGTGCCCAAGTCAGTGATAGCATCCCCAGCAGGGTGAAAGACTGCAATACCCTCAGCTGGCCTGGGGAGCCCAGGCCATTTATTTGGGTACTTATCTCCCATTTAGGAGATAAATGGGCTTCAGTCCCTCCCTGGAAGTAAACTATAACAATTCATAGTGTCTTTTAAGTTGGAAAGAGTCCCTGTATTCTTTTGTAGTTTGCCCACATTTAGATTTCACTTCAAGACATCGTTAAATGTGGGACATGGCCATAAAGCAATCAGATGAAGTGTTTTCCTTTCCTCAGACTGTGTTTAGCATTGGAATGACAGGTTACATTACTGTGGAGTAAGGACTGCATTTGTTTACTCTCTGAAACATAGTCAGAATCCAAGAGTATTTGAGTTCCTTTTTCAGGCTTTAAATAACCATTTTCACATCTGTTAGGTTTTTCTGGAACTCAATCAGTAAAATATCTTTCAGTTTTCATTTTTAAGTTCATCTTCTATATATATACCATATGTTTCTTAACATTTTATGCTCTATCATCTCCTATAGGCATAAGTCAGTTTTCTTGTGTTTCCTTTTCAAAAGATATTTAAAACTTTCTTAGAAACTATTTGTTAGTCCTTGATATTCTCAGATATGTATGAAATATAAATCTATGCCACTTCCAGTAGCCAAGGCTATTCTTAGTATACATGATCTAAAGAAGTTCAGACATTGCATGAGTAGTGTCACATAAACAATTGCATTCAATAAATAAATTAAGTAGAAATATAAAAAACAACAGTGTAATGTAATGTGATTTAGTTTACACAGAAATCTAAGTGCAAAATGTAATACTTTGGATGCCAAATGCTGTATTAATAGTGGATAAAAATGAGCCACTTGCTCCAAGGAGCTACTCTGTAATTCCAACATCCTGTCTTTCCAATATCAGTGCTGGAAAGAACAATATTCTAGGCTATTGGAGTGATCCACTTCATGGTTTATTCAGCCTTTCCCAGCTCTCCTCCTATGTTATGCACAAGCTGAGAAGACCCCAAGACTCATCTCAGCACCCACTGCCCAAGAAGATTTCAGTCAGCACCAGCTCTGCAGGTTTTGTCATGAAGTCCCCAAACAGCCCTTGTCTGATGCTTGCTGAAGATGAATCCCAGAGCCCTCCCCAGGCTCCCTGAGCACTGAGGTGCTGGGCATAGCAGGAGCAGAGCTGGACCAGGGCTGAGGGCCCCTGCTCCTCTGGGGCTTGAAGGCCTCTGGTTTGCCAGCCACCTTTAGTCATTCTTAACTGGCACCTGCAAGGAAAATAAGCACAACACATCTTATAGTCTTGCTGGCTGACTCCAAGATATCTTATCTATTTCTTTTTTCTTAGTAGGCTGTCAAGAAGATCATCCTTAAAGATTTTCACATTTTCTCCAGACTTGGGTCCACTGTTTTTGAAATGTTTTATCCTGGCCTTGAGCTACTGACTGTATTCTGACTGAAATTCCCCTTTCACCCCATCATAGTACAGTATCTACCAAATATAGCTTTGTTGAAGGGGTAAACTACTTGTGATTGATTTAATTAGGACATTAACTTGTCATTTAAGGTCCTGTCCCTACTACAGATAGGACATCACCCTCAAGTCTGTTCTTCTGCCCTCAAGAGGGTCCCTGGAGAACCCATGTACATAAACAGGGATGATGTTCACCTCTTGACTTGGATGTGACAAAGCAGGGACCTTCACTGTTGTCACACTGAAGTAGCTACTAATATTTCACCATGTGTTAATATTCTTTGCTGAATAGGAACAGAGTTCAACTTTTGCTTCATTTCCAACAAACCAGAGACTTTCAAACATGGGCTAATCATGTGTTTTGCTGAATTTTCAGCCTCCAGCAAAACAACCAAAGAACAGAGGCGAGCCCACCATCTGAGAAGCCTTCCTTCTTCCTCTTTCCAGGGTGCATTACCTCTGTTTACTTGTATTTGCAAATGGTAAAAAAAATAAATTGCGCTGTGTGTTCTTTAGTTGAACCATTCTTCCCTGGGAAAGGCTGGTTAGTCCAGAGTACACCAAGTAATATTAGAAGGCAGGAATTAAAAGCAAGAACAAAGACACATTCATTTAGCACAAAATAAATATGTTGAGAAAGGAGTTACTCAAGGCTTGAAAGAATATAAACCCACATTTTTAATTCTTTATGTAACAGTGACAGCAGCCTGAGTAATCAAGAAGAGGAAGTAATTGCTTAAAATTAGCATAAACTACATGCTCAATTTTACTAATAAAAGACAGTGGGAACATTTATATTACTAGATTTTTAATAATAAATCTTATATCTAAAATGGAGTGAAAGAAAAAAATCAAAAATTCATGTTTACTGGGAAAACAATTTAAATATTAGGTATGAGAGAGGTTTGATTAGGGAAAAATCACAGAACTATCAGAGGGAAAGCTGTTATTTTCAGTTCATTGAGGAGAATTCACTGGAGGTGCGGTAGACCAGGCTATGGTAGTTTCTCTACCTTAGATATCTAAATCCTCCTCTACTCGTATCTGAGGAATTGCTGTGGTCACCAGCTGCTGGACTAGGCTAGACTGGCAGTTTTAACTCTTGTCATCTTTCAGTCTCTGTAAATAAACCTTGCCTGGAGCAGGGGCAGGTCCAGGTCCTGCCTCCTGGAGGAAAGATCCAGGCAGTGGCCTGAGCAGTCAGTCCCCATCACTGAGTCTTGTTTCACAGCAGTATTTATACACAGTAAAGCAATATTAAGGGAAGCCTGAAGAAAGCTCATTGTGAACAACTTTGCGAATTGCATGTTGGGTGGTATTCTAAGAAATGGGAGAAAATCTCTGGCAATGAGGATGTGGGGAAAACAAAAGCTTTATTTTTCCATTCTCATTTTCAGACTGGTTTGTGTAGCCTTTCTTATAAATTAATTAGGATGGACTGAGTGGGAAGAAGGGATGGGGAACTTGTGCGCTTTTTTTCTGAACTGGTTTCCAAGTCAGAGCTTGGAAGCAAAGGAAGGACTGAAAGGATGGGATTTCACACCACAAAGACAATTCACAGAGATCAATTTGGCTTCTCAAATTCTTTCCCACACCATCTGCTGCTCACCACTCCTAGTCCTTGACTCATAAACCCACCTCTGACCTCTACCTCGTGCCAAATATCCTTCATTTTATAATTGTAGACAGGGCTATTGTCTGTCCACAATAATTTGTCTCAGCTTGGGAAGAGATGAAGAAAATATGGGAAGACACATAACTGCTTCCAGAACTACACTCCTTTCTATACTTATTTTTCTAAGAGCCATCAGTCAGATCCTCACTCTGAGTATAGCAAAGGCCACTCATGGTTATTTCCCATGAAATCAGGACTGCCACTCTAAAGCACTCTTTTGAAAATACATGTCATGTGGGGAAGAGCATGGAGGGCTTCACTGTTTCAGAGAGAATTTTCTTTTTGCACACTCAGAAAAACAACATTCTGTTCCAAAGCAACTGCATGCCAAGTTTGTAGCTAAAGTCATTCTGGAGCTATCCATGCAAGGAAGAAAAGGAAATCCATATCCCAAAAATGTTTTACTCATGGAAATTTATGTTTAGGGTCTAAATAACCTAAGGGATCCCTAAAAAACTTTTGTGAATTCTGAAAAGAAAAAAATCACTTAAAAGCATAGGGGCCAAATAAAGTATTGAAAATATCAAAACTACTGGACAGATTACAAACACATGAAAATGTTCATTTGAAGCTTTCAAATTGGTCCTATCTCCACCATTATTTCTTTGATGAAAAGAGTAAAAGTAGGTTAAGTCAAGAAACAATTTCCCCCATGTGGATTTTTCCTTTTCAGTTCATTTAGAAATAATTCAGAAGTGCTCTTGTCATGTCAAATGAAAAACTGTTAAGAATGCTTCAAGGAAATATATCTTCATTATAGCAGGCTTGTTATTTGGGTCTTCTAAAGGTTACCTTGGTAACTTTTTACATTGATCTTCAAGTATAGTTCACATCCTGTTGTATTAGAAACAGCTAAACATTTCAAGAATGCTAAATCATATGTCAATATCACTCTGTACTTTGACTTTTCAAACTGCTTTGGCTGACTTGTTCAATGTGCAGGTAAAGAAGCAAAGGGAGGAACAGAAGGTGTCCAGTGAATGATCTTACAGAATAAAAGACCACATTGTATCTTGATATCTCAGGTGTTTCTTTTTTAAAGTCTCTCCCCTTCTTTATACTTTGGAATAAGGTGACCATGAAAAATAGAGCTTAGCAAAAGAATGGGCATGTGAAAAGAAAGACTTTGCTGTACCATACATCAGTTGAAACTACACAGTATGCTTGGCAGCATGAGGACATGCCTTTCTTTGGAAAAGGTAATTTCATAGATCAAGCAGGGAAGGTGTAATTTGTTTACCTGTACTTTATAGTAACCCTTCTGCCTCTTTTAATAAATGCACAAAGTCAGTTTTGGGTTGGTTGGTTTTTTTTTTAATCAATCACCATTTATTTTCATTAATTACCAGTTTATACTCTTACACCAACATGAGGAAAAATCTTGAACCCATGCATATTCTCACCCTTCCCTTTCAGAGTCATGCAAAACCCCTTACATCCAAAGACATTCCTGGGAGCATGCATTCCAACCAAGCAAGTGTGATGTCAGAGGAGCTGAAGGCTGTGAGAGGAGACCAGAAGCTGTGGCTTGGGTAAATTTCTTTTGTTGGGATTCTTTCCTGAGCACTACTAGAAATCTTCAGGGAGGTACTCTCAAGCTACTTTTTTTTTTTATTATTATTTTTTTTTTTTTTTAAAGAATGAGAAGGAAAAAAAGGCTCAGGTGAAAAAGCAGATGCAAATTTTGTCCCATGCCAAGTAGAAAAAGCAGCCCATTTTGTTATGGAACAAAGTGTCAGTTCATCTCTCCCCACCCTACAAAAACGGAAAGTGGGTGAGAAAAACACTTCAGAAAAACCAAATGGTTGTGTGGGATCACAAGTGATACAAATGAAAGGGGGGAAAGTAAACAGTGTTGAAATAGAAAATGCAGGTGGTAAAAAGCAGGACTGCTGGGGTTACAGAGGTTACATTAAAGAGGAAAACAAGAGCCATGTGTGCATCCCAAGACCCCTGCAAAAGTAAAGAATTTCAGCTCGGCCTGTGCAACTGCCTGAATTGAGGATTTCTCTGCAGACCACATCAAGGGACTGCCTGCAACTTCTAGAGGCTCTAGACCAACACAAGATCAATACCCAGGGAGTGGCTCTACAGAAAAGAAGAAAGCAAAGAACACTTCCATGCTATGGGACTGCAGGATGGAAAGGGCTGACGACTAAGGCTGTGTTCCTGAGAGCCTGGGTGACCCAGGCTGACAGCTGGGGGATGCCTGCTGCTGCACAGCCTGGCCAGGCTCCACAAATCCAGAAAGCAGCTTCTTCTGCCCTCGGCTCTCTCTGGCCCTGGCTGCATCTGATGTGCCACACAACACCCACCTGACCGTCCTGCAGCGGCCCCAGCTGTTCTCTCCTGACTGGAACTGCACAAACCCTCTTACACACCCTGCCTTGCTCAGCACTTCTCTGCTCACCAAGGCAGACACAAGGTCTGTATCTTTTTCTTCCTTTCCAAGCTCTGACTTTGGGGCAGCAGCTTGCTGTATTATTTACGACGTCGCAGTGCAAGGCCAGGAATGAGGGAGGTTTGCATTCCAAGAGAGCCACTTCTTTCCCATGAAAAGTATGCACTGTCCTAACACCCAGAGTATGTTTTCTACTACAGACACATAATTTCCATGATACGTGGTATGTATAAATACCTTATTTCTACCTCTTCTCCTACAACTTTTGCCCTCCATAGCAACATAAAATAATGACAGACCCTGAAGGAAAACAGCAAAATTTTGTCCATTTTACTTGTATTTATTCTATGCAGATGGGGATGAGCATTTATAAAGCCTCAATGCATACCCTTTGAATTACTTATGATTATGATTATTTTATCCTTTTCCCCCCCTTAAGTACTTCTGCAGCTTCATTTACCCCACTCTGCTACTGTGGTCAAGCCTCTCTCACAATAAGTGTGTTCAGTATGTTTTCTCCTAAAAGTCTTGGGTCACCAGTAACCTGAAGATAAAACTGGAAATACAACTGAAGGCCTGAAGATTGTACAGCCTGCTGCCTGGACACCTGCAGGCCCCATACCTTGATGCCAGCACCATTTCACGCTGCATGATTCCTTCACAGTCCAGAAAGGTAGAAAAGTTTTAGCTTTAGCTCTCTGCTAGATTGAAGTTTTATTGTTATTTCATAAGACAGAAACCAAGGCAAAAATACTGAAGTCAAACGTAATGTGTATTTGTAATAACTCTACCTGGAGTTATTAAAATCTTGATTAGTTTCTAAGAATATTTGTCACTAATAAGTTGTTTGTACTTCAGCCCAAGCTTCTGCTCAACTTTGCCATAGCTATATTTGCTCAACCTATATTCCAAGGAGGTTCCTTATTGCACACACAGCCATGCCACGACAGCTGGTGTTGGAGGGGGAAAACAGCCAGCAGCAGAAACTTCTTAAGCTTCTTCAAGGAATCCTGGCTTGAGACCTTCTAAAATAAAACAAATCTCTACCAGTCACATGCAGTATAATGTGGGATGGGGGTTTTTTGCCCAAAGGACTCTAAAGCTATGACCACAGCACTAGAAAAAACAGGGCCTGGAAATGAGCTTAAGTACTGAACTGCTAATTGCCTATTATGCTTAACTGCAAGCATGTGTCCTGGAAAAGGTTTGGCTCATGTCAGCTCACACTGTCCCAGACAGAATCCAGACCCGGAGATGGTGAGTGTGCAGCCCATTCCAGCAGGCAGCATGCACCAGGCAAACACCAGACCAGCCTCCCCTTTTCCCTCTTCCTGTGCCTGGCATCACCTTTTCTCACTGCCTTCAGACTCTCCAGAGCATAGGACACGTGTTCTCAGCTTCATACTATGAAAATGTCACTCCAATAACCCTTTTTTTTTCATGAAAAGAAAGAGCCAATAAAAAAGCACAAACATGCTAACAGTTATATTGTAGGTCCATGAAAAGGAATCAACTGGTTTGTAAAATGCATCTGGTCAGGTCTTGGTACTTGGCCAAAAAGCCAAGTGCCTTCACTTTATTATTTATTATTTGTTTTATTTGGTGTTATAAATATAGTCCAGCTGCAAGAATCTGGTCTTACCTTCACAGGGATGGCAGAAGGCACCTGAAGGTCACCATCATTTGGACAATACTGACAGGCACATGGGGGTTGGAGCTGTGAAGGGCCAGGAGCTGCATTCAGTGATCCTTGTGGGTCCCTTCCAACTCAGCATATTCTGTGATTCTGTGATCCTTTAGAACCAGGAAAGATTTTTTTCCTTGTGCAGAACAAATGTTAGTTTTGATCCTAGAAACAACAATTTCTTTGGCTGAAGCCTCTCTGTTTAAACAGACACCCAAATAAGAACATCAGGAGAAATGTCCTTCATAGGTAACAATAATCTCACCATCTGTAGTTCTTTTTTATCCTTGAGATGTCTGTAGCTTTAAGAGTAAATTAGGGTGGTTTTTTCTTCTCCTTGTTTTTATTTTAAGATCTCAGAATTTAATTATGTTGCAACAGGAAGCACGCTTCATTTAAGTGATGTCAGAATTTCTTTCTTGAGCTGTTTCATGGGAAGAACCCTTACTTCTTTTTCTCTGTTTACACTGAAGGTTCATGAAGCCAATGTAAACAGCAAAATGAGTGTAAACACCAGGGATTGACTTTAGGAGATTTGAAAGCAACAGGGTTTGCCGTAATAAAATTAAGCAGATAGTTTAGTATTTCTATATATCTCTCTATATAGTTTGGAGTCCTGAAGAAGTACACAGGGTTTGCCGTAATAAAATTAAGCAAATAATTAAGCAGCAGTGTTTGCCTTAATAAAATTAAGCAGATGGTTTAGTATTTCTATATATCTCTATATATAGTTTGGAGGTCCTGAAGAAGTACGTTCCCCTTATTAAACATTCACCATTTGAGCTTTTTGAGGATTTCCTCAAGTGATCAAGGATAGCATTATGTTGGTGTTAAGCTAATTTTTTATTAACTTCAGGGAGAAGACAAGTAGGTTATTGCTTCATTAAATGTGCAGAAACTCAGTGAAGTTGTATTCTCTGCACTGCAATACAGCAAGATTTTTATACAATACATTATTCTTAAAGGATTGTTGTCTCTTTCTTGTGAGCTGTGCTTTGACTCTAACTGCCTCCTCCTCCTGCTTATTGTGGATGTCTTCTGCTTCCTCTGAGTGTCCTGTAATATTATTGGGGAAATTTCCATGATCCTAATACTAAAACTCCTCGTTATAATTACTTTTAAAAAATGAGGGGGCAAAAAAGAAGAATGTCACTGGAGAAAAAAAAAATCTATTATCTTACCCTAATCAATGTCAGAACAAATAATTTTGCTTTCTAACAAGCAAAACCTAGAGGAGAACATGCAGGTGATGGCTGTTGAATAAAAGTTTAGGAAGAAAGTCATACAGTTTTAAGATATTCCAATCTAGCCAATGTGATGAGAGCTTCATAAAGCCAAAATACTCTCAGAATGCTTAAAAGCGTCTGCTTGCCATTTCCAGGCTGAAAAAAACCAAGGAAGGATTTTAAAGAACTCAGTGCAGGGCTAAAAGAATTATTGATTGCTTAGGTATGACTAAAATCTCACCGGGATTTACAAGGAGCAGTGACAGTGTGGGTGCTGGAGTTCATGAAAACACTCTTTGTCTCCACTGCCTTGTCTTCCCTTCGGCACCGCACCAATCCAGGTGAGCCAGGTAAATACACACCTGAACTGAGATCCCCGGAGAAACTATGAAAAGCAGGGCAGATTCAAACAACAGCAACTAACAGTTTGGATATTGCATCTTGCCAGACTATCCGGGTGTGTCTTTAGGCTGCTGTCACCTCTGTGTTTGCCTGCGGACGTGCCGCGAGAAGCTCGGCACCAGCAGCCCTGCGGCTAAAACTGAGGGTACACTCAGCGTAACCGCGGCACTGGGGGCTCCGCACAGAGCAGACCGCGGGCAGGCCGCGGGCACCCCTGTTCTCCCCTCGGTGCTCCCAGTGCGCTGCGCAGGAAGGATCCAGGCAGGGAATTCTCCTGTTCAGGGGACCCCGACACCGCTTCCCCGCAGGGCCGGGGCGCTGCCCGCGCCCGCCGCAGGACTACAGCTCCCAGCGAGCCTTGCGCCGCCTCCATCTTCCCCTCACAAACGCCGCGGGTTTCGTGCTTGAAACACTGCGCCTTGTTGAAATATAACCTGTCCTTGAACAAAACTTTCTTAGAGCGTGCTTTGAGCCTGCGGGGAGGCGCGCAGCTGAAACAGATCCTCGAATTAGCCCTCATGATCTCGTTGGGTTCACTTTGGCAAGAGGCCGGAGTCTCCACTCCCGGGCTGCTCTGCCTCCCAGAGGAGCTGTAAATCTGCTTTTCTTTCCTGGAGGCGATGTAATGTCCTGGGAATGTCCTCAAAATACGTGGTGGGTCAGCTCATCTCCTGCTTCAGCAATATTCAGCAAACCCGGCCGCTGGCCTCTCCCACAACCCACCCCCCTTCACAGTTCCTCCGTGTTTGGGACGATTTTCCTGCCAATGCTGCTCGACATTGCCGCCTGTGCTTTCTCCTTGCCGTAGCCTTGCTGCCTATGAGTGAGGAGCCGTAGTTCAAGCTTTGCTAAATCTCACAGATCTGTACCGCGCCTTTTGTTTGTGTGCTGTACATGGCAGGAACAACTCACAGCAGGTGCTATGTGGGCAGTATGTACATACACACACAAACACCATTTTCCAAGTGGCTATCACTCTATATTTTTGATTTTGGGCAGCCATTTGGCAGTCTTCACTATGGGGAACTCAGTACTTTTGAAAAGTTCACGTTCTGTATTTTATCTAGAAGTAGGCATTGCCTAGGTAGCACTATCATAGGTTTTCCGTAAACGCACCAGCATTTCTCCTCTCCCATCTCCCTTTGGGTGGATCTTAGTTAAGCACAGCTCACATACAGGATTTTGAGAGCCCTGCTAGAGGAGGAGCCTTGGTAGGAGATCTGGCAAGGCCAGGGATCTGCAGGCAAGGATTATCTACAGCAAGGTGGCTTGGAGATACGATGGATGCACATGTGCATCTATCCAGCCTGGGAGCAGGGAGAGAGTAGAAAGGGCAACAACTGGATCTCAAATGCTATGGCAGAGAGCTGTATATAAGTATTAGGAGACCCAAGGAGAAAGAAATATGAGTCAAAAGATTTGAGTAGATTGGGTGGGAGCCACAAAAGTGGGCTGGGGTGAACTAGGAGAAGCTGAGATGAACAAGAAGCAGAGTCTGCAAGTGGACACCAGGGGGGAGGAAGGAGAAGGAGGAATCTAGGCGGCAGTGTGGAAACACATAAGCTGTTTATGCAGAAGTGGTGTGAGGCTCCTCTTGTGTGAGTACTCTTATCACCAGGTTGGAGGCAGGGACACAAGCAATAGTTGGTGATTCTTCTTCCTTTGTTTTGTTTTGTTGTTGCTGGTTTCCCCCCATTTTTAAAGCATGGAAGCAGCTTTGTTCTCCAAATGTCCAACACCATACTCTTTATCTTGAAAAAATAAAAAAAAAAAGAAAAAAAAAGTAACTTAAGTAACACTTCCTGCAATTGACATTGCATCCATGCACTTTTGGAGCCTGTTTTCTAACCTTAGCATCACTGGGCTCTGAACAATTTCAGGAATGCTTCCTTAATTTCTCTCACTCTTTTCCATCAATTGGCTTCTCTCACCCCACCCAGTCTTAGCAGCAGGTTTACAGGCTTTTCTTACCATTCCCTCTATAAAAATATGTACCTTTTGAAACAAAAGAAATTGAGTGCTCAGTCCATCCTATCCCAAGGAGCAGTCACCTTCTCAGGATCTTGTTTTCTGGGTACCCCCTATCACTTTTTACCTTCAGAAACTTTCTGGTAGTACACTAGAACTCCATGTTCTTTCCCATGGCATTCCTTACAGCTTCCAGCTTTGCTATCAGCCTCAGTGACTGGAAAAAAGATATGAGGATTTAAAATCCTCTTCCCCTTAACAACAAACTAGTGTATGCACAGTGGCACAGTCTAGAGTCATCCATCTCCTGAACAGCTTCCACAGAAAAACAATTTCAGAAATGCTAAATAATCACAAATTAACTGGTCTTTCCACAAGTCTGGCTAAGCCCAGGCCTCCCAGCCCTGTTATGGTCTTGTGTAAATCAGAAATCCAGAACTAGCATAAAAACTACAACAGCCTGAGGGAGCATCTAATAACATCGTGTGGGAAACTGCAGCGTTCCCCTGGCTGAGCCCCATGAGGTCCCTTCCAGGCATCACTCAGTATAAACTGGCAAGAAAGCTGTGTATTGATTTTGATTATCCGCACTATATGTGTGCTTGTAGAATCTGAAATTAAACAGCGGATTGGGTTTCTAGTCCCAACACCCTGTTTATTCCTGGTTTTATTTTCCTGAAGGAAGGCTGAAAGAACAACGGCGAGCAAAACAAACCTTGCGGGAGGTTACAATGTACACAAAGCCATCTTGGGCGTAGGGGCGGTTCTTCGTTTAGCAGAGAACGCGGGAAAGAGGGCGAGGGATGGGGATGTCTGCTGATGTTTAGGGAAAGCAGCAGCAGAGAAGGGCAGTTGTTCTCGGGGCGCACTTAACCCTCACCCGCACCCTCTCCGCTGGCGGGCACAGGCCCAGCGCACGCCCCGGCTCTCACGGCGCCGAGGCATCGCC
>NW_005054382.1:82678-232973 GCF_000277835.1 Geospiza fortis | reverse complement strand
GAGCCGCCCTGGGAGTGCCGGCCGCGCTTCCCGCCTTCCGCTCCCGGCTGAACACCTGCAAAGTAATTCTGAAGTCTTACTGCCACCCCTGCAGTTTTGTAGTGTAGCTGGATTTATTTCCTGTCACGCTTTCCCACGCTTACTGCCCGCCCCTCTGCGTTTCAGAACGGTATAAGTGGTACCGCTGGTGAAGAGTATACGGAAATAGGAGAGTGAGCAGTGCGCGGTGGGCCGTAGGTGTTGCAGTAAGAGGTGACTGCCTCAGTTAGGGCCTAACCATAAGAGTAGTGAGAGTAATGACGGAGCTTTATGTAAATAGTGTTGTTTTTAGGTATCAGTGGTACACATGGTTATTTTTCAATCCTAAATCATCTATGTCTGACTTAGAAACAGAGTTCTGGGTGGTTTTTTGTTATAGAGAAGGATAAAAAGGGAAGTGTTGTAACTGGATTTTTGACGAAATTAGTACTTTTTGCTGCAGGTTTACGAGTTGTGCTTATCCGTGTTTCTCAAACATCTTTGTTTAGGAATGCCACTGTCCTCTAATATTTTGGGCTGACCTTTTGTTTGTACATTTACTCCAATGTCCTAACAACCTGGGAGCTGTAGTTGCAATCCCTATAAACCTATAACCTGAGTACAAAAATGCATTGTACCTCTTCTTCTTTACCGTTAAGTACTGTAAACAGCATAATTGTCTGTGAATCCATCAATAGTTCTTAAATTGTGGACACCCAAATTAAAACATCACTGTGGCCTAAGTACTGATAATGATCTATTGAAAGCTACTCAAGTGTAGGCACCATATCTTTTTCTTCTGAGGTGCAGGCCCTTTCAGACTGGCTATTGCACATTTGTGAAAATGGAAGAAAACAAGGGTTATTTCCAAAGCCTCTTAATGTTTTGTGGCTGAGAGACTGTCGTGTTCAACAGAACAGTATTTCTGAGGTTTATGTATAGAGAGCTGTGTTTCCTGCTTAGGGCACTTGAGCAGACAGCACTGGGGAGAAAATGTAAGTAGCCCAAATCTGCATATCCGTACTGTGCTACTGCGCTGTTTGACATCTCCCTTTGTCTGTCTTGAAAGCATGGAACCTTTGAGGATAGGACAAAGATAGTGAGCAGTCTGCAATGTTAAGAGCAGTCAACAAGAAAGCTAGGTTTTCTGATAATTTAGTATAATCCATATCTTCTGTTCATGTCAATATTAACTGGCAAAATATCAAGTCTATTTAATTTTCTTTTCTTTCTTTCTTTGTGCATAAACTTTCTCTCAAGCCTTTTAGTATGTACCCTTCAATATTTGTTTCAGATTGTTGATATTGTTGTTGGAAAAGATGAGAAAGGCAGAAAGATTCCAGAATATCTGATCCATTTTAATGGTTGGAACAGAAGGTAAGAACCTATACGTGTGGTTTTAGTTCTTCCATTTTTTCTCTTTTATTCTGCAAAGACAGGCTTTGCATAGAATATCAAAGGACCAATGTTTGCAGGAGTATTTTTGTTTTTGTGGATGCCTTTAATGTTCACATTGGTCTGTATCCATAAATTTTTGTGAATCTATTTGATAGACATGAGTTTAAACCTTATGGGGTATCTGTCTGTGGCATCTACTTATGGCACCTAAATTTCCATTAACAAAAGGTTTATGCTTTGTTAAATCTAGCTCTGGATTGTTTAATTATCAGTACATGAGTGCAGTGTCTTGACTGCAATTGATAGTATGTGTCAGTGCTAGAAATGCTGTTTTGGGCTAAGTCAAGGCTTGACAGATTTTAGATGGCAACGTGAGAGCTGAAGCCACGTCAACAGAGAAGAGTGCAAACCTTGTGATGCAGATGTCGCTTCTGAATGACATTAAACGAGTCCTTTGTAGACTTAAAGTATATTAATTCATTGGTAATCTTGAGTGGCATATATTCATAGTCATTCTTTACTTTCTTTTGACCTGTCCTTAGCTGGGATAGATGGGCAGCTGAAGATCATGTTCTTCGGGATACAGACGAAAACCGCAGATTACAGCGTAAATTGGCACGGAAGGCTGTAGCTCGCATGTAAGGAATCCTTTTGGCCTTAAAATAAATGAGATTAATTTTCAGGTTCAGACAAATATATCCAGGTGTCTACAACTGAGCTTGGCATCTCAGCTCATGCTGTAGGTGGTAGAACTATGCATAATGCAGTCAGTGCATTCTGGAGAGCTACTCTAAGCTAGAGACCTGTGGATTGTTACTAACACTCTAAAAGACTAACAACTCAATAGCTGTGTTATTCTTAGCTATTGCTGTGAAATGCCTGTGTATTGGATCTGCATCTTCCCAAAGAAATGTACTTCAGGAAAACCTGAAGTATTTTTGAGTCAAAGGCAATAATCTAATATTGGTTGGCCATGGCTAGAGGATCTGCTTGAGAACATGAATGTGAGGTAATGTACAGACATTGGGGTATCCACTCTCAAATAAGCATTGTCCAAATAATTTCAGCTTTAATTAATGAAAATAACTCAAGCATAGGTTTCCTGTGCATTTGCACATAATCAAATTAGTTAGGATAAACAAATGAAATAATACTACCCAAATGTCAGTGAATCATTTTATGTTCTGTAGGAGAAGAAAGGGAAGAAAGAAGAGACGCTGCAGGTTGCCTGGTGTTGACTCTGTGTTAAAAAGCCTGCCTGCTGAAGAAAATGATGAGAGTAGCGAAAACTGTGAGTTTGTTTTCCTCCTTTGGTGACTGGTGGGATGCCTTGATCTGGGGGATAAGTGCATGGTGTCAGTTGCCATGAGAGTATCATGGCCCTATCTGAAATATTCAAAGGCAGTCATATGAAGAGTGGGAACTATGTTTCATGCTAAGTATCTGTTAAGTTGGAATATCTGTTTTCTTCTTGTAGTCCAGAGGCTTCTCCTTGCATCTCTTCTACTCAACTGTTTTAATCAGTGATTTCAGAGCTCAATGCTGTTTTCTTTAGTGTAGTATTAATAGGTGTGAGAACCCCTCAGATTTCTTTGTTTGATGTTCGGAAACACAACATTTCCCTGCTAGTGTTTGTGTATTTTTGAGGGCAATAAGATTATTTTTTCCCCAGTCTACCTCACACAAAGGTCTGTTTCTTGTCAGCTGACTGGCTGATTTCACTTTCAAGCCAGATTTTTAATTTCCTGCATTTTCCTTTGTGACTAGAAAGCCAGCAGGAACACTGGCTGGCACTTAGCTGATGTTCTGGGAACTGCTGCTGCACAGATTCATGCCTTTTGATTGAATGATTAATATGTTAATCCCCTGTGCAGAACTCAAGTCCAATGAAAATGTGGGTGCTCAGGAATGTAGGGAGCTTTTAAAACTTAGTGTTTTTCAGTTAGAGAGGAGGCAAGAATACTTCCTATTAACTCATCTTACATGTTTAAAATATTTGTAGTGGGCTGTAAATAATGCATGTTTAATTCAATTAGAATTACTCATCCTCATTAAATATAACAAGATAATTGTGGTTTTTTAGTGGGTTGGGTTTTTTGTTTTTTGAGGGTTTTTTTTGCATTGAGGCCTCAAACTGATTTGTCATAAGCTCTGTAATGTAATAATAAATATATGAAATCTCTTTTATGCAGCTATAAGTAGTTCTTCTTCTGATGACAGTGATGAAGGAACAGATGAAGAAATAAAGAGTGAAGAAAGTGACATAGATGAGAGGACAGAAATGGTATTTTTGTGTGTTCATTAAGTTAATAGAATTTAAACATCTGCACTTGAAACTCTGGGAAAATTGAAGTAGATGAAATATAGGCCACAACTGGTAATTTAGCTGGAATTAAAAGCATAATTTTCTTATTCCTGGTGTTTACTGTGATTGTGATTTTGAAAATTATACAATGTCATTTACTTACAGAACTGTATGATATAGTGCTAAAAATACACATTTGTATCTTTTCCTCTCATTCTACACAAAAGGCTTATGTGGAGAAAATGTAGCAGACTAGATTTCCCACTTTTGTGGGTGCTGTAAAAATTTGCTTGTCTATGCAGGTTGGACAAACCCTGATAGCAGCAGGATGTTTGTCTTGTATTTTACCGTGAGACAGGCATGTCTTAAGTTAAAATGTAGAGAAGACTGTTTTCAAGAAAAAGGAACATTTCTTTTTCTACAGTAAACAGTTGGTCTGAAGATGTGTAGATTTTTACTGCTACAGTGTGGGTGATCTGAAGCAGCAACACCTAACAAATTTCTGTTTTTTTTTTTTAGTTAAATACTTAAGAGAACGTTAAATTAAAAAAAAAAAGTTTAAAAAATGAATTTGCAGATATTTTGAAGAGCAGTATTGTTAAATAGTTTAAGGCTATTATCCACTTGTATCCTTACTATTGAAGTTATTGTTTCACAACCAAATATTGTTTTCTTTCACGGATCTGTTGTAGAAAGAAGAACAAGACGCTCATACAAAAAGGGACATGGAAGAAAGAGCAATAAGCATAGAAATTCCTGAAGTCTTGAAAAAGAAGCTTGAGGAAGACTGCTACTATATTAATAGAAGAAAAAGGGTATAAAATAAAAGTTGGGGCTCTAATGTGCATAGGGGTGTGAGGAGGGTGTCAAAAGTAGTTTTTGTTTATACAGCTCCTGGAGGTTTTTAACTTCACCTTTCTAGCTTCATGTTGAGTTCAGACAGGGCAAGGAAGAATACAAAGAGTGTAGGGAGTAGAGTTCTCTATAGCTATAACACCAGTTTGTCATATTTAGCAGTGTACTGTTTTGGTTCCTGATTGTGCTTTAGAATGCAGATTGCTTTTGAAAGCTGGAAATGCAGCAGCCTTGTTAATCTGACCATGTTTCTTGCTTCTCCTGATGTTGATAAAAAATGCAGTTTAAGGGTTGAAATTATAGTCGTGGATTTGCTTTATGCACTAGATGTTTACTGAATTAGTTGGTACATTACAACTTACTGTTTTTATAAGACATTAATTTTTTTTCTTTTTCAGCTAGTGAAGCTTCCTTGCCAGACAAATATAATAACCATCTTGGAGTCATATGTAAAACACTTTGCAATTAATGCTGCTTTTTCAGCCAATGAAAGGTCTCGGCACCATCAGATGGCTCCACATGCTAATATGAATCTTCATTATGTGCCACCAGAGAAGAAGTGAGTAATCTTTCATCCACTGCTGTTGTTACAAGAAGAATGACCTTGCATTCTGTGTTGTGTTTTATGGCTGTTCTCTTCTGTGAGCTTATACCGTTGTATATATCTGTTTACAGGGCTCAAAGTATTTGACAGCTAACTATAGCAGAGTAACACTGATAATTTGTTTACCAGTGAGAGAGTCCCTGTACTCTGAAAAGTCATTATGCAAAAGTATCAATATTCTGTTTTATCATGTAAATTCTTACAGATATTGAGATCTGCTTTGAAGAATGTGTTGCTGTTGTCAATGTGGAGAATTTCATATCTAATATAAGAATAGCCTACTTAGAGAAACTTGAATAGGTTCACATTTTAAAAAGGGTAAAAATTTAATACAAACACTTATAGAGATTTCCAAGTGCAAGTTGTTTGTTTGTTTTAAATTGACATATGCTCTTAAATCCTAGAGTCAGCGTGTAGGGGAACTGTGGTAATACAAATCGTGATTTGTTGAAGTTCGTGTTCTAGTCTGTTTTCTCAGCTGAGCTGTGTGTTATTCTACCATGTTACAAATGCATTAACCATGCATGTTTGCAGTGTGGTGGTTTTTGATTATTTTGGGGATTTTTTCTCTTAAGTTAAAGATTTTTGATATTAGATGAGACTGCTTCTATCTAAGTACAATGGGGTAAAATCTTGTTATTTTATCAACGAGAAATCCTGACTTGTGTTAGTGTTCTATTTCAATGGTGTGTAATTATGCTATTTTTATGTTGGTGTCATTCATTCTTTGACAGAATGACACTTTTCCTTCTTTGTAGTATAATCTCCCAAACAAAAGGTTAGATAAAATATCAGAAATATGAACAGAAGGTTTTACACACATTATGATTTTTACAGGTTTATGTTCAAGCTACTTCCTCAATAAAAACAGTGCTTTAGTTAAAAAATTGGGTATAGTTTCAGTGATCATTAAGTAGGAGAGATTCAGCTGGCATCTTCATTGTATTTCCCTTACTGCTCTAGCACTGAAGGTTATTGACCTTCTTGGATTTATAGAATTTCTGCACATGATGGTCCCCTGACCCAATTCATGTGTAGCAGTTTTGGTAGGTGATATGAAATATTGGAAGTTTGGAATTTCAAACACGGATCATTTTGGCAGAATCAAATTCTTTTACTGTACACATGTGTGCACTTGAAACATGAGAGGGGAGGACCTTCACAAAGGTGAGAGGTGTCACAGGTGTGCTGCAGTCTGTGTTTTTGGCTCTTGTAATAGCTCATGTACTCATATCTAACTTTGTAAGTCTTTCACACAGACCTGAAACTGAAATTCTTGGTAGCCTCCAAATGTAGTGCTCTGATTAGCAGTGCAGATCACCGGAAACTGCTCTCCCATGCAAATCTATCTCGTTTTGTTGGTTCACTGGATATCTCTTGAGCACAGCCTTAACTGCAGCTTAGTGGCTATAGGTCAAATTCTGCTTTTGCCTTTTAGACAGAGATTCAGTGTGTTTTGTACTTGTTCTGGCAGGTGCTTCTTTTTCAGTGTAGTGAACTTGGAAAACCAAAAGAATGTTTACCTGAAAAACATCTAACTAACTTGATTTACTCCACAGTAGATTTTATTAGTTTAGTGAATAGTATAATACAACAGCTGTCTGATTTTGTTTGAGGTTATGAAGCAGACCTATTAAAAGAACTTGTATTTCTGAAGTTAACAAGAGCAATCACCTTCTTTTTAAAGTGTGTTTTTATTTGCTTATCATGACTTAGTGATTGAATCAGCATATTGTAGTTATGATGTTAATGGACTGTATTAAAGAGCAATTTTGTGCAATTATGCTGAAAAATAGTGCCATGCAACTTAGAAATTAATATTTTTTTCCCCTCTAGTGTCGAGCTATGTAAAGAGATGGTGGATGGGCTGAGAATAACCTTTGACTTCACACTTCCCTTAATTTTGCTCTATCCTTATGAACAAGCTCAATTTAAGAAGGTGACTTCATCAAAATTCTTTCTTCCCATCAAAGAAAACTCAACAAATACCAACAGGTAGGTTAGATATAAGAAGTTTAATATGCCTTATCTCAAAATGTAGGAGAATGTGGTATTCATGGTTTTTAACTAATTTGAAGATAAGTATACTTCTGGAAAATAGAATTTAATAGAAGAGCTCATCACTTTAGTAGTTATTGGGAGGAAACTGTTGTACCTGAATAAAAGTGTTCAATAAGCATGACAGTGTTCGCAGGGGTCTTGGGATGAGGGAAGAGACAAGGACCTGACTCCATGTTTCAGAAGGCTTGGTTTATTATTTTATGATATATATTACATTAAAACTATACTAAAAGAATAGAAGAAAGGATTTTATCAGAAGGCTAGCTAATAATAGAAAAAGAAAGAATGATAACAAAAGCTTGTGTCTCAGACAGAGAGTCCGAGCCGGCTGACTGTGATTGGCCATTAATTAGGAACAACTGCATGAGACCAATCACAGATGCACCTGTTGCATTCCACAGCTGCAGATAATCGTTGTTTACATTTTGTTCCTGAGGCCTCTCAGCTTCTCAGGAGGAAAAATCCTAAAGAAAGGATTTTTCAGAAAATACCATAGCTACAAATAAGATCTGTGAAACTAGAAGAATTTCTTTTGTGTCTAGAGCCCTGACCTCTTCAATTCTGTAAACCTGCCATAATTTCCTAGAAACCAGGAGGAACTTTCCCCAAGCCCTCCTCTGCTGAATCCTCCCACGCCTCAGTCAACTGACAGCCAGCCCACCACAGGGGAGCCAGCCACGCCGAAAAGGAGGAAAGCTGAGCCTGAAATCCTGCAGTCTCTGAGGCGTTCGACGCGCCACAGCTCCAACTGTGACAGGCTATCGGAGAGCAGCGCATCCCCGCAGCCCAAACGGAGACACCTCGACACCCCCGCGTCCATGCCAAAGCTCTTCCTGCACCTGGAAAAAAGTAGGCTTTTCTTTTTACGCTGTGGGCCTAAACAAAGCATAAAGTTGTGTTCTTCTTTTAGTGCTGAATGGGCTGTAAACTCAGTGAAAGAAATTGAAGTAGTTAACTTTTTGTATCAATTCTTTAGCTATGAAGCCTTATTACCAAAGAGAGAAATACAAGGCAATATTGTCAGTACTTTGGTATATTTTTCCACAGAATGCAATGAGCTGCTTTTCTGAGAGTCTGTTTTAGGGTAACCTTTATTGAATTTCAGTGTTTTTAAGACTTCAAACATTTTAGCAGCATGCCTTAGATGCATTTAATGGCTTATAGTTCCAAGTAGTAAAATTTTTCTTACTTCTTTTGTTTTGTTTTTCCTTTTGTTTTGAAGAAACCCCTGTCCATAGCGGGTCGTCTTCACCTATAACTTTGACTCCTAGCAAAGAAGGGAGCACGGTGTTTACTGGCTTTGAAGGTAGAAGAAACAACGAATTGAATGAGGTAACATTTTGATATTACTCTCCTAGATTTAATGATTAAATGTTTTGTGGACCTCAGAGTAGGGCTATGTAAGAAAAGATTTTGTTGGTATTATTTACTTCAGCTTTGAATTTGAAGTTCTGTACAGACTAAATTATTTATGATGTTATAAAGTTTTCATAACCAGTATTTTCGTGTTTTATATATAGGTTTTGTCCTGGAAATTGATGCCAGAGAATTATCCACCAAGTGATCAGCCACCACCTCCCTCATATATCTATGGATCTCAACATTTGCTGAGGATGTTTGGTAAACTAATGCAAAATTCTCTGCTCAATCAAAGTTGCTTTATTTTTTGTCCAGTCCTGATATCTGTGATTTTTCTGTTTCCTTTATTAAATTTATTTTATTCTTGCAGGAATGTACATTTTAATCTATTTGGAACTTTTAGGCTATTCATAGATTTGGTTATCTTTCATTGGCTTTGTGAGCCTTCATTTAAGAAAGGCAAAGCAGTGTTAGTTCCAGTACACTATCAAACATCATTAAACCCAGCAACATTCACCTTCTCAGCATGTTTCTATTTAGTAAGGCTTTGAAAGATCAAAAGTAGCTTGCGAGGAAAAGTGGGGTCTGTGCTGAGAAGAAACTTTTATATTCTTTTCTACGTAGTGGATAAAAGTAATTTAAAGTTGCATGTACAAGAAGAGGTATAAACATTATTTCTTTTATTCACAGTAAAACTACCAGAAATACTGGGGAAGATGTGCTTTCCTGACAAAAACCTAAAGGCTTTAGTAAAACACTTCGAGATGTTTCTGAGGTAATATGACACGCTGTACCACAGCAGTGTTTCTATTGTTACATAGATCTAAATGTCCTGCAATGGTAAAGGGGGTTTAAGATAAGATACTCATTTTCTACAACTACAAGATTAGGATAAAATTAGTATACCATTTTAACAATAGCAATTTGAGTAAAGATGAATATAAGATTTTCTTATTTTTTAATTCCACTTGAAGGGAACCAGAATTTTCTACTTTGAATTTTGATAAACACATTGATATAGAACTGAAGTGTGAAAGTTTGTTGATATGTATGGAATGACAAGTCTGACTTGGTTAAGTAGCATGTTTTATGAAGAAATGCAGAGTCTGCATTGGTATTTTTTATCAATATTAGCAGGAGGAGAAACTTGTTCTTTAAAACGTGTTTTTAATTATGATGGTTTCTTAAAAGAAATGTCTGTCTTAACTGAGCTTTGAACAGAAAGGTTTCTCTGTAATGTAGCACAGTTGTTTGTAGGGATACACAACTCTGTCTGACCACACTAGCTCCACCACTGGACTCAGTAAGGTCATACTTGCACCATGATCAGATTGGTTTATCAGGTAGTGTAATTAGTATTTCTGCATGACATTGAGGATGTGGTTAGATATCTAGTGTTGTCACTGTGTTGTGTGCAGTCAGTACTGGAAAACAAAATTACCAAGGAAACCTTCAGGAGAAGGTGTTGTAGATGGTAATGGAACAGATATGGAAATTGTAACGTAAATTTGGTCAGTGACTTCAGTAGCCACTTAGGGAAAGGTAACATAGTATTACACCAGCATAAAAAACCACTTGCATTAGATATCAGGGAGATGAAAAATTTAAAATTCTTTTACTTTAATTGCTTACTGAAAATTGGAGATGTTTCCAATGTGAAAGTTTCTACAATACACAATTTTTCTCTGAGAGCAGTTAGTTGTCAAGTTTAACTGATTCCATTTTGCATCTCTTTTGTCAGATTTTTGTTGGCATTCAAAATACCTTTAAATTAAACAGGACATAACTAGAGCTCATTGTTGGAAGACTGTTTTTGCTTGAAGTGAATATTTAAGCAGGGAGCTTAAGTCACTGTGGATCAGATCAGTTTTTATCAGACTTTTGACTGTTCAGATTCTTCTGTGTTGGTAGAGCAGATCTCTATTCTTTAGTGTCTTTAATAACCATGTTTTCATATCCATTCTGTGGATAAGCTTTATTGGATTAGAATAGATGAAATGAGAAACATGTCCCCTACACCCCATAAAATAAAGGTTGCTTATTGGGAAAGGGTTGCTTAAGGGAACTGAAATTTCTAGTGATAGTATCTGTATGTGTTTTACTTTTCCATTGAAATGTGTAGTTGTCTATAAATATAAATAAAAATCATGTTTCCACATCAGCATTTTTAGGGGAGATAGAACAAATCTCTCAGTAGTTCCCCCTTCCTGTGCTTTGTGTCATGGTGGAGAGCCCTCCAAATACACAACCTGCGCTCCTTTCAGAAAACACTTAACCAGAGGTGTGCTTCAGTCCTTGAGGCCAGGCTACAACAAAACCAAAATGAGCCCTACAAGGCAAGCATAATGTGGATATCACGTATCTGTTACAGCAAAATATTTGAAAGCTGTTTTTTCCAAGCACTTTCTTTTTTGACAGTGTCAAGGAAGCTTCAAAGTTACAGTTACTGCTGTAGGAAGCATTTGATCTTAGGTAGCTTTGTAATAAATACTTTCCTTAGTCTACTTTCCTTGTCAGCTATGCTACTGGGCAGCAGAATCCAGTACAAATTATTAGATACTTTTTTCTCAACATGTATTCACATGGGGCTTTGAAAAGTTTTTCATTTGGGTATTTATTTCTCATGCTGCTTGTCATTGAAAGTGGTCAAACAATTATTTTCTAGACAATTGTTCATGCTTGATTTTTGTCACAGAAATAGTTCTGCATTATCTGTTTCTAATCACAAGAAAACTTGAGTTTGAGGTGACATCTTGTACTGATGCCTGGAAAATAGCATAGATGTTCCCAACAATGTTAGAGTGAATACAAAAGCAAATCTTTACTTGAAAGCTTTCAGATAGACAATATGGCGAAAATCACAAGTTGTATAGTAATTCCACAATTTTTATTAAGTCAGTCAAGTAGTATATGTACCATATACTGTCCAATTAAAAGGTTAATTGGTTAGATAATAATCCCTGGGGTCCTGCCCCACTGAAGGCAGAGGTTTCTTTTGCCCCACTTTTATGTCTGGTCCAGGTTCTGGTTGGAAAACAGAATGTCTGTGTAGTTGGTTTTGTTCTTGGAGTAAGACTAAACACTATAAGGTTAGCTTATAGTTTCTAAATGTAGGGAAGAAAGGTAGGAAAATTGCTAGAAACTACACCCATGCTTTAGCAATCTACAAAGCTACAAATACATGAAAGATACAAAAAGCTAAAAATCTTTAGGCATCAGTACTAGTTCTTCAATTTTCACATTCTGTCGTTTCCTTTTTTGGGAATTAAAGGATTAATGGATGATTATTATAAATATTTTATATCAGTTCTGTTCTGGCTTAACTTTTGAACAGTAAGGTCTTCCCTACAACATCTGTATGCATTAGGTAATAGCACCCAGTTTACTTAGGACTGCTTAATTATTTTTGGGTTTTTTTTAGTGAACTGCTCTTGAGTGAGAAGCTGAAGTACTCTCCTTTTCTTTATTTCTCTAATAGAAGGCAAAAGATTGATGGGTGTGCTTGCATTAATTAAACTACTCCTGAATCTTCTTTGATGTCTAGTAGAGTAGTCCAAGCATTAGTAGTTTATGTATTCTTAAATAAAACTTTCATGCAGTACACAACTGATTTAGTTCTTGCATAGATACTGATATAATTTTGAATTACGATTTTGTGGCTAAAATTTATAGTTTACCATTTATACTATAAATCTCCTGTGGACTGAGAAACTGACACTTATGTAATGTAATTCTTTTTCTGGGCATTTGTTGTCTTGAGTTTGCTTAGTCCATGATAGATGCATTAAATTAGCGTTGTGATGCTACATGGATAATATTTTCCAGTCATGCCCTCAGACTGCTGCTTAGACAAGATTTTTCTCAATTTCCCAGACAACAGATATTTTTAAGGAATGTATGAAATGCGTCTTTTTTACTTTCTTGTTAAGTAGAAACTCTACCCTCTGTGTTTAGTCCAGCTTTCTACAAGTGTGCAAAATGAAAATTTCTTCATGGAGAACAGGAAAGTTGATTTCTTAATAATAGAATTTGTAGAATAAAATCAGATTCTCAAATTAAGTACAAAACTCTGAATCTTAAATTATTTACTTCTGAAATAATTCATAGTACTTGCAGTCTAAATAGACTCACTAGTTGGTTTCAGTGACTGTCACTTAGTGCACATTTAGTCTTTAGGACCGAGCAGTGGGAGCTAATGCTTTAGCTGGTGCTTACTGGTGCTAACTGGTAATTGGACTAGTGAAACACCCCTGATTAAATCTCCTTGCCTGTTAATAGCTTTAGAGTAAGAGGAAGTATTAGCTTTAAACTAATTCCATTATTTCAGCTGCTTTTGAAATAAAATGCTGCAAATGCTCTATTTTACAATTCCCTGACATTGTAAGGTGCCTAACATGCCTCCAAAGGTTGCCTCAGTGATGAGAAATGACTGGCAGGAAGGTGCCTGTTTCTGTTTTGCTGTTTCCATTAACTTGCACACAGCCTTGGCTTGGAAAACCATTTTGGAATCAGAGGCTCCCTCCCAAGTCTGTTAACCAATAGGAGCTGCTTAAGAGTTAGGAGGAGGATACAGTATGTCTGTTTTTACAAGAGCAAGACCCGTCTTCACTGAGGTAATTTCAGAGAATGTCATTTGAAGTGGTATGTAGTGGAACTGTTTAGACAGATATTTTGACTTTGATGAAATACAGAAGAATAAATAAGTGATGAAATATTTCTAAAATATTGCTTCTAAAATTTCTAGTAAGTTTTCTTTTTAGATGAGGCCAATGTATTAGTTCAGATTATGGAGAGCTAATAGTCAAATATTTTAGTTTTGTTAAAAACCCACAGGTATTTCAAACTCAGTATTTCCTTTAAGCTTAAATTTTTTTTTCCCCCACTGATGCTCTAAAATCTGCTTGTATCTATTGTGCCACTCTGCTCCATGGGTAGGAAAATATTTTGATACTGATGAATTTTTCTGAGAAGGAAGCCAAATCAGAGGACTGTAATAATAAAATGTGTATATACAAAGATGACAAGTTGTTTCATGTAACCTTAAGAAATAGATCTCTGGTGCTGACAGCACATTTTGAGTGTAGTAATTTTATTATATATAACTGCAGTGGTGAATCATCACCACTAGTCTGTGCTAATGTACAATTATGAGAGGTTATTTGTGTCTGAGAATGAAAAAATTAATCATTGCAAATGGTGAATGGATTAGAAGACATCTTTAGTTAGGCCAAGTTGCTTTGTGATAGAGTTCCTGTTCATTGTGAGTCATTGTGGTTTCAGTTGCAAAAGGGCAAGTAATTAAAAATCACATTCTGAAAGATGGAAAAGAATGCAATTGTGCCAGTGTTTCTTATATTGTATTCTTAACTGATTAATGTTGTTGAATTATACTGGGCTTTTTCCTCTCAGTTTTTTTAATTAACCAGTTACTTGGTTATGACACAATAGAAAACTTCATGGACTTGGAACCTAAATGTGAGAAAATCAAGTTTCTGAGTATAAATGGGGACCTGGGTTTAGAGTGCACAAACATGTAAAGCAACATTTTTTTCCAAGTTTTGAAACACTTTGAACTGAAGGAATTCTCCTGGCACAGTTGGGTAACAAGGGGCCCGCTCAAACTTTTGGCACCTTCAGGTAGAATGCTTCTTAGTGAGTACCTGATATTGTGCAGGTTCTTACTTTCAGTGGGCTTTGTTGGCTGCTTGGTCTGCAGAATGTGCTCATTGGTGCTTATTGCCCTCAACTAAGGTTTTGTTACATTGCCAAAAACTGTTAATGAAACTCTCCATGTGGTTTGCTTCTCTTCCTTCTGCTTTCCAATCATCAGGTGCCTGGGAATTTGAATGAGCATATTGCTAGTCAATAGCTGAGATTTGGATCATGTATCTACATTTAGAGGTTGCCCCAAGTACTTTAAATGTGTTATGGTAGCTTTTTTAGAAAGCAGCTCTAGGGACCTGTGCTGGCCTGGTCACAGGGTCTTCATCCTCAAGACAAACCAAGGACTCCTGTATTGAGCTCTTTTAGGACTGTTTTCCCAAAAGGTCTTTGGGAAAATTAAATTCTCACTTACTCAATCTGATTCTCGGAAATGTTATGATGGTAGCTTGGTATCTTCAGAGTTCTCCACACTTCCTCTTAAAAGGCCAAGGAATGTTATCTCAGTTTCTATATATCAGTGAGTGACAGGAATCCAGTTTAAACTCCAGTTTACTCCTTTAGCATGGTTCTTGAGCCATTGGTTATTAGAACAAACATCTGAAACCTCAATTCACTTCTTCTGTTGACTGCAATGGGGTTATGATGGACTTAGTCATCTGAACTGCTTTCCAGATGGAGACAGGCCTACAAATTGGGGAGGGGTGAGGGTCAGATGGTGGCATATACATTTCTTCATGAACCTAAAGCCTTTTAGTTTTCAAATCCTGCATTTGAGTAGTAGTGTCAGAGATGGGGTAACTTCTTAATCTGCAAATGACATTTCTTTTGATGAGGTGACTCACAGAGTTAGGACTCATAATAGGTCTTCTAGCAAATTTAGATAGATCATTACAGTAGCCTTTCAAACAGGTCACTGATCTCATCAAAGCATCTGCTTACCTTTTAAAATTCTGTTGGAGAAGTTTGTAAGGTCACCTTCTTGGGAACTTTTCCTTTGGACTCTGTCTTCTTATACCTTAATGGCTGAGGATATCTTTCTAAAAACTAAGGTTTTCTTTATCATTTTCACACTTTCTGGGCTGTCCCTAAATTTATTCATGTGATGGTAGCTGACATTTAAAAGTTTTTTTTCTTCATTCAGAGACTTCCAGTAATAAATTTTGTTGGTGGTGTCAAGGCAAGGCCCACCAGAGTATGCTCTTAAAACTCATACTAATTCAGTGACTCTTTTTGAGATACGTTCATGACATGTGTCAAATGGCCTTCTAATGTGGATAGTGATTCAGTTCTTCTTTTTGGTAGATCTACCTGTATAAGTCAGTCAGATGGTAGTGTATTTGTGAGGCTATTGCTTGCTTAAAAACACCCACACTTGAAGATCAGAACATAGCTTGAAGAATTCCTAAGTTGCCCACATCTTTTTCCCTTGTCTCCATCCCCTCTAGAACTTTCTGAAGTGTTGCCTTTCTAGGAACCTGTGGTAGGGAGGAAAATAACTGCGTTGTGCCATGTTACCTCTGTTCTCTAAGCATGAGTATAAAGCATGAGTTTGTTTTTAAGAACATTCATTATGAAAAATGCACGCAGTGTCAAATCAATATGGACTGTGCATCCCAGAACTTGGTTGCTCATCAGCAGTCTTGCTTTATAGATGTATGCATATGAACTCTGTAAAAAGTATAAAAATGAAAAAGGCAATAATGCAACAGGTGACTGAATGGATCAGATTTGTAAGTTAAGAATGAAACAATTTCTGAATAGCTCAATAGCAATATGCTTTCTGATCTATTGCTGAACATTGGCTCTGTCTGCTAATTACAGCTCCCTCCGTCTTCAAATCTTGGCTCATGACTTTCAGGTAGCAGTGTAATTGATCTTGGTGCTGTTTTAGCTTGTCCAAGAGCAAAGCCATAGTGAAATATCTGATAGGCAAAAGTCTTAGGAGACTCCTAATATTTCTGTGCCAGCGTTCTGCACTCTGATGCCTTTTGAATAGAAAGCAGCTTCAGAAGGGCCCCATCTCTTTGTATGCAGGTATAGAAGGGGGTGGGACAGAGGCTGACTGTGTTCCTTCAGTAGTTTACTTCTCTGCAGAAAATAATTTGTGTTTGCTAGCTCTGGGGTATTTTGCTTTTCACAACTCTTACATGAAGAACAGGGAGATGTATGTTTGACTGTGTGCCTTTTTTTTGAGGTGTAGCTGTGGCCCACCACCTCAGCTAAAATTTCTCATCTGTACCAGCTGTCACTCTAGCATGCACCAAACTGGCATGTATCACTGATGATTTAAGCAAAAGTCAGGAAATTTGTAAGAGAAAGTGAACCTGTTTCCCATTACTTGCTGTTAAAATTCTGGGAACTGTCAGCTACCCAAATGCCTTCTGAAGGTTCTTTTAAAACATGTTCTCTTGTATGATCTAGCTCTTAGTACTGTGTTTTACTGAATGTTATCCAAAGATAGTAAGATTTTCATCAGCCCCTGTGTTTTTTTTTAATGTCTTAGAGTCATTAATGTGTGTTAATGAAGAATTATTAATCAAATACCACTTGTTGCTCATCTTAACTGTATACAGTCTAAGTACATTCAAAGTTAGGTTCAAGTTGGTTAAGTTTTAGGCTTTTCCACACTTGCTTCATACCAACCCCTCATCCTAGAAAGTGATTTGTAGCTAACTAAAGTCAGAGGTCATAGCAGTTGATGACTTGGGTATTTTATTAGCTTCTAAATTGCTATAATTTGAGTGTTCTTTTTTAGTGGTTTGAAACATTTTACATCAGAAACCATTTAGGTCCCTCTCTATACTGTTAATTATAGAGCTGCTGTGAAATAAGGAAGTATGGAAGAAGTTGACAATGTGCCTTCTAAATTAACAGCGACACCATATAGGATTGATTTCTTTTAAAAGAGTTTCTATTTGTCACTGCTTTTTCTAGAATTAGTAGGATGTAGTTATTCCTCCAGTTTAGCACTTATTTAGCACTTGAAAGTATTGCGGAAAAATCAACCCTTTTTCATTTATCTGTAGTTTTGTACTGTCACCATTTTCTATGAGCTCTGAGCAATAAATATATTTCTTATTAAATTTAAGCACTTTATTTAGAGGATCTTGCCAGTATTCTTTGATGCTTTGGCTCTCTTTGGATCGAAGAACATGCCTAGTTCAGGCGGTGCAGCATTTATTGAGGTTGGAGAAGGCCTGTAGTTTTTATGCCATTCACATGAACATTTTTTTTAATTTGGACTTTCTATGTCCAAAGTATTGGCTATGCAGAACTGATATTTTCAGCTTCCAATAGTGAAGTCATCACCCCAGCCACTGTTTCTTGAAAGAACACAGATTCTGTAAATGACATTGTTTTCTGTTGTTTCTTTTGCTTCCTACTCTTAAAACATGTAGTGAGCATTTTGCCATGTTTATTGATGCTGATCTTTAATATCCAGGTATTTTGTAGGTCTGTGGGTTTTTTTGTGAAGTACAGCTTGAATGTAATCATGAGTTTAATAACCATTTTGCCCTTTTGCCCCCATTTATGTACCCAGTGTCTTTGAAATCAAAGGAAGGAGCAGAGAGCTTATAGTCATTTTAGCTGTTTGTTATTGGTGTTTGTAGCAACACTGTTTATTTTCATTTTCAGACCTAAACCAAAGAAAAAGTTGTGTGTTAGCAGAGCAGGAAAGCATTATAAAATATTGGGTGCTTGATGGTTTGAATAGTATTTGCAGACAATCTTGCAGAAATATGAAATTAAGGAACTGAATTTGCAAAGGATGTGTTTTGTTGTTGAAACGCATATTTAAATCAGAAAGATGAAGGCACATGAAACATATGAAAAATCATAGCTTTACTTGCCTTAAAAGTTATAGTTTGACTTAATGGCTCCTGGCTATTTGTATAAGATACTGACAAAGTGATAACTGAAAATACTGGTTTGGGCAAAAATGAAAGTAGTGTGCTAAGCAGGTAACTTACAGAAGTTGCAGAAAGATCTCTTTTTTTTCCTTCTGTCCTAGTTATTTGAATTCTTTTTCTGAGTATAGCTTTAACTTCCAGATTTTTTTTGTTTTCTTATTGAGCTTGAGGAATTTTTTAAAATGCTTGTTGGATTTCAGAATGCTCGAGGAAGGCTGTTTCTCACTATGCGAAACTTGTAAAAAATAGGGCAAATCCTTTGTATGCCAAATTTCAAAGAGTAATAATTCTTAATTCCCAGGCTGTGTTTTTGCTGAGCTTAAAAATCAAATTGAAAAAAGCTTTTCTCTTAAATGTTTCATATTCTGTTCTTTTTTTTGGTGTGCTTTCTTCTCAGGTTTTTAGCAGAATACCATGATGATTTCTTCCCAGAATCTGCTTATGTAGCTGCATGTGAAGCCTACTACAGTACTAAAAATCCTCGGGCCATCTACTGAAGCTATTAATAAGGATTAAATCCTACTATACATAGCCCATGACAATGCTATTCTGCTACATGGCTACAAGATGAGAAAGGAATTAAAACAACTTCTGGAATTGAAGACATTGAAAAATATCTTTATGATGGTTGGATTACTTAGGAATAGAGAACTACTTTTCACAGATGTGTATAAACAGTGGTGTGAGTCACTTAGAGGGTTGGATATAAATCTGACTCCAGATGAATAAAGAAGCCTTGTTCTGACTTTACTGCACAGGACTACACAGAGTAATAAAAAGCAAAGGAGGCAAAAGCAGATGCATTGGCAACAGGACATTCTCATGAAGATAAATCACCATGCTGTGTTTCATTGTAGCTCAGCCTCTCCTGCCTGAGAAATAAGACTTGACTAAACAGTTACATGAAGAGAATTTGTGACTGGTATCTTATGGATTGTTTTCCTCAAAAATTACATTTCATCTGTGGAACTGTCATGATAGAAAGGATTGCTTAATGTAAAGGTGGCTTTGCTATTTGGCTAGTGTGACATCTGCCTCAAAAAATGACTTTGTTGCTTGAATGAAAGATGTGTTGCTGACTTTGCATTTTGCAGAGGTGTATATAGACCTTTCATGGTAAAGCTGGCAGGGTTCTGAGCAGACCAGACACAGCCAGGGATTCGGCATTTACCTGGCAATAAATGATTTCCAGAGCCGTTATGAAAGAACTCATTTTCTACAAGTGAATGGGAAAGTCAGTGAAGTCATTGCAGTTTAATTGGCAAACATTTATTTTCTTAATAAAGTTCACAGTGGCTGCTGTGTGGATGTGTGATTTTGACTGTCTAAAACATCTTGTTCGTGCTCAATTAGTATTTTTGAGGGTGCTAAGTGTGCGTATAATGAGAGGTGGGAGCACTGACAACATATGGAGAGGAGCCCTTTCTGTATCATTGGATGTTCTTCTGCAGACTTGAAGGATGTCTCTTTAGACTTTTTTAGACACTTTGGCTCTGGAAATAGCAGTTCAGTGAGAACTGAGTTCCTACAAATGTGACAACACATTCAGTAGAAATTAATTGAAACATAATTCTTGTTGCGGAAACCACGTGCAGGACATAGAACACTGGCCTTCAAAATCCTTGACTGTATCAAGATAGACACAGATTTTAAAAGCACTGAGAGAAAACAGGACTCTGGGTTACAGACTGCATTAATCACTCTGTAGTCCTTCTTGGTTCAGAAAACTTCCACCTATAATGCAGAGCTCAAGTTTCCTCACATTTGTAAAACTAGTAATTTGAGGGCATCATCTTTCACACATAAATGGCAAGCTTGGGCTGAGGCCAAAAGAAATGTAAAATCTGCTGTTGATATTAATTGTCACTTTTCAGAGTTCTGTGGTGTGCTCAAGCTTATGTACTCAAAAGATTAGGATTACGTGGGTTTTTGTAATTTAGGTTCTCTTTTTTAAAAAAAAACCTTCTATGAAGAGTCTGCTCAGCTCAGTTGTTAAACCAGTGGCATGGACACATGCAGATTTGATGATTGTTAATTCTAAAAATTGCCATTTAGCAGCACTACTCTTTTTTAAACATGTTTCTCTTGTAGCAAGAAGACCCCATATTTGTAAGCTTTCGTCATTCTCAAATGACAGAAGTTTTGAATCCCTAGCAGAATCCACGTACATCAAAACTTTGCCAACATGTTTCATTGTAGGTTTAAATGCTGTTTCTCTAAAAGACAGTTCAAAAAAATACAAACTGTCTAACACAAGATTAGTCTAGGAATGCTGCCTGAAACTTCAAAATTAATCCTTTCTATTTTAAGAATGCTCATGTATAATAGGACAGATCTGGTTTTGTTCCATTTTTTGCACCTGTGAGTATAAGACACATTACAAACTGAGTCCTGTTGTGTGACTGTGTTTAACTGTTGAAATGAAAATTTCTGCATCAAGGGGTCAGGAGTACTGTTGGTATTGCCTTGTGGAGATGCTCAAAAGATGTGAGGGGGGGAAAAATTCTGATGGTCCAGTTATAGTGTAGTCTTTGTGAACAGAATATTTCATAAAATTCTCTTGAGGCTGCTGTTGGATATAATATTACAAATTATCTTCCTCTCATAAATCCAAAAGCTTTTCTCCAAAGTTGTACCTCTTTGTGCTTCTTGACACTTCTAATTGATATAACTTTCATATTTGAATATATGTTTGAATTTTAAAAGTTTAGTTTTATAAATTCAATTATAGTAATGTGCAACTTTCACATCCCTCTTTACTGTCACTCTTCATTTATGGCATTCAAAATTTTAATACCTGTTTTTTAATTTTTTTTTTTAAGCTGCAGCAGTGGGAGTCACTTTCAAAAACTTGGAACAGAATGCTCAAGAGGGACAGTTCTTACTAGTCTTCAAATATATAGGGACTTAGCAGAGTGGGCCCCAAATTCACTTGGAATGTAATGTTCAAGGGTTCTTGATCTCAGGAAGCTTAATAATGTAGCTACACAGCCAGTGTGAATCTGGAGGAACTCTTTCAGTGTCCTTGACTGATTAGATACTTGATGAGATCCACATCCATCTGTGGTGATGAAAGATGCACTTAACTATTTGTCATTATTTAGTTGCTCTTTGTAGAGTTAGTCATACTGTGTTTTCTAACCTCAGTGAGTCACAATGGTGTGGACTGGCTGGGGGAATATGAAAGCCTGACTGAAGCAGGCTACAGGAGCCTTCAGAGGAGCAAGTCTGCCAGCAGACTTCAGAGACAGTCCCCTGCAGCAGAGGAGCTGAGCTGAGGAAGCAGGTTAATGAGCAGTGATACATCGTACCAACATACCTGTTTGTCCAAGGCACAGGTGCTCTGTTTCCAAGGGAAGGTAGTTTTGTTTGTGTGTTTCAGGGAATTATCCCACTGTAATTACAGTTCATACTTACACTGGTAAGTCTCTATGCTGGAGGTGAGTCCTGCACTTCCCTTCAAGAGTGGGATGCTCCCATAGTGGGTGTGGGGTTTTGGATATGACTGTTCTTGGGAAAAGGCAGAGGAGAACAGTTGCAGCCTAGGTTTAGAAGCAGGTGGTGCAGCTGATGAGTGGCAAGAGAGCTGCCAGCTGCATGCCCAAGGTTCTTGGGCTGCACTTGTAGGACTCATTTCAGTACCTGCTCTGACTTGGCACAGGAAAGTGCCTGAGGAACTTTATGTAGTGCCACAGGACCATGAAACTGACCTTATGTTAAGTGCTTTACGTAGACAGTAAAGTTTACCAAAGAAGCATAAACAAAATATAACTTTAATATTCTTCTGTTTTATTCCTGATTTTAAGCTTGATTCTGTACCTATCATCCTTCAGGAAGAAAATCAGAAAAAAAATACTGTTCTTTCAAGTGCACTGTCTAGAATTGCCATGTTGCCTTTCATTTTGCTATTGTGTTTTTCAAGCTCCTATTTTAAAGCTCAGGCTTTCATGGGGGTCCTTTTCAACTGAGATGACAAATGTAAATGTGATCAAGTGCTAATTAAGAATATGTTCCATGTCCCATTCTGAAAGCTTTTGCACTTGTTAGGGTTTCCCTTGGCACTTGGTGTGGGCTAACAGCAAATGTGTAGTCACTCCTTACATCAGGAATGTTTGATAGGAATTTGTCAAACACTAGTGTAGGATAACCTTGCTCTGGATTATGCTGAGAGAGATGTTTGCAGTCAAGGAGGAAATAAAAAGCTGTTACTGCTTTTCATGTTTATATCATCAAAAATGTTAACACATTTGGGAAGAATGCCGGGGAGATTGTTATTGGAGTTAAAATGTATATGTGTATATTAAATCCTTCATTTTGTGAAAATTACACGTTTTCTCCACTGCCATCTTTAGCACATCTTCCAAAAATATGTATACTGGGGTGGAAATAAGCTGCTGAAGGCAAGGGGAAGGAAGGAACATTTATTATCCTTCACGAAGTCTCAAGTCAAGCCTTTACTGTGGTAGCTGGCTGTAGGAAAGCACAATGCTGACAGCTCTTGGACAGAGAGCCTTGTCTTAACTTTGGGCTGTTGCATGTTTGATCACTTTCAACTTCTTGACCAATAACAGAGGCAGAAAGCAAGATTGCACTTCAGAGCACACAAAGGCTAGTCTAAATTCAAGGATAAAATGCCAAATAGCCACAGCACAAGCATGCTTTGGCTAAATGTGTTGTGTTTTTGTCCTGTGTACTGTAGAATCTTTGTGATGGCACTTAATCACATTAACAAGTCGAGATACCTGTTCTGTTTTATACACTAATGCATCTCAGTGTCTCAAGGTTCCCAGGAACAACAGTTCTAGATGGTATGTTCATTTTTTGTTCCTTTGACCATAATCAGTACAACCTTGATGTGTTTACATAGTCAACTTTTTCACTGCCAACTCCTAAACCAAAGTTTGGAATATATATGGCTTCAGGAAAATGTTATCAGCAATGACTGAGTGGCAGATGTAGATGCTTACTAAGATCTAACTCAGTGCATTCTCTCTGTTGCATGCATAATGTATTTTCCCCATCTAACTCACATAGCAGATGACTTTTTTGCATTAAGGGTAAAGATTATAGCAAGCTGAATAAAATCAGTGCAGTATAAACTTGTGCTCAAAGATGAAAAGAAGTCTGTCTTAAAAAAGAAAATTAGGGGGAAAATGAAGTGCACATTGTTCCTGCTGTCTTGTCAGTTGGGAGTGGTTGCTTAGGTTGTGTGAGCTGGGCAACAGTGTGAAGAGAACGAACAAAGCTCAGATGCAAATTGATAAATTCCCTCACTAATACTGACCTTTAATAATGCATTCCATGGAATGGAGTAATTTCTCTGCCATTTTGTTTCTAGAAATGGTGGGAAGTTATTATTAAAAATTACTTTCTTAACCAATACGAGGTATTTGATCTAATTCTGGGGGAAGCAACCCAGGTACTAAAGCACTGAATCATACAAATATGTTCTTAGGGATATTTCGGTGTGATGCCAGAAGACAAAGTGTGTTTATGTAGCAAGAAATGTAGAGATAAAAGTGTTTAGTTCCTGGCAAAATGAGCAACAACACTTCCATTACAGTGGTAGTGTTCAGGTTGGCTTCTAATAATGTCAAGTAGATGTTCAATTTATTAAAAATTTTTTAGTCTTTAATTATAAGTTATTAATAATTGCCAATCTGATAATTAAGTTAATAATCTTTAAAGTCCTTGAAACAAAAATATCTCTCAAGTATTTTCTTTATTTACTCCCTTCTTTCCTTGCTTGTATTTTTTTCTATTAGTCTAGAAAGTTGTGGAATGTCTCTCCATGCTCATGAAGTTCATGGAGAGAAGAAGGGTTCTGACTCAGACTAAGCAAGTCTGAGCACATACATTGCTTAACCATTTATGTGTTTCTGATTCATTCTGAGGTATAAGCATCACATCTGTACAACATAGACTAGGATTTTATTTGTAGGCTCAAAAGTAGAGCCAGAATGAAAGAGTTGAACTGAATGGTGTAAATATCTAATTGGGTTAATGGATAATTTAAATATGCCTGAAATTTGTCCCACTGTATGTATTTATGTGGTGGGGATCCTTTTGTTTTATATGTGGCTTTCTAATTCTGGTTACTTGATGCCAAGCATTATAAATGAGGGCCTTTCTCTAAAGTGTAAAACTGATTAAATGTTAACATGAGTAATCAAAACATCAAATTTTGCCATAAATTTGAATTCAAACATAGAAATGCTACTATCCCATGTTATAAACAAACACTCTGCCTTTATTTTTGCAGGAGCTTCTTAGAAATGGAGTATATGACAAATCTGCTGCCAGGTGGCTGGCCTGGTGAAGGTGTTGTTCTCAGAAGCAGGACTAAGGTAAGCTGCAGCTCTCCCCAAAATGCCTCCAGCCCTTGCAGGGTTCTTCCACTGCTGGGCTGGGGGCACTGGTAAGCACACAATGACAGAGTCCTCAGATAGAACAAACCTTCACATGTTGTCTCTTATGTTTATATTTCAATGACAGCAGTACAGCAAATGCCTGCATAGTTGATATTTAGTAAGAGTTTTCATGGCTTACCTTCTGTTTTGTAGGCTGCTGAGGTAAGAAATCAAAAGTAGTTCTGTTTAGGTTTCACATGCATGTTTGAGTAGGAGGTAGATTTTACTGATTGTTTTTAATCAGATTAATGAGGAATTTATTTTCTGTTGCTGTGAGTGACTACTGCAGTGATATAACTTCTTTGGCACCAGAGATTTAAACATTATTTTAAAAAATCATGTATTATAAACAGAGTGAGTAGTAACTAATTGGACATTTCCTAACGATTTTGTTTACTGGCATATGGATGATATGACACATGTAATGTATATGCAGTATTGCCAACTGTAGGCATTAGAAATCATGAGTCAGACCCTTAAAAGTCTTGGAAGTGGTTAAGAAAATTTGACAATTATCTTCTGTTCTTTGGGCTCCTAGGGTAACATGAGTCAAGCTTGCGACAAGCCTTGCTTGAGATTTAGGGAGGAAAACTGAAGGTTTTGACTAATCATGTGTCTTTTAGAGTTGGTGCTTTAAAAAAAAAAAACAAACAGAAAACCTTGCAAGACTGGCAATAAAAGGATGATTTGGCAATGCTCTAATGGAGCAGGATGTCATTAATCTGAAAATAATCATAGACTGAATTTGTTTGTGAACATCTGTGCGAACATAACACAAGCCTTGGATAGTGAGGCTTTCTGGGTAGGAAAGTTATAGCTGCTGATCTACAAAACAGGCTGCCTTTGCCAAAGGCATAAACCTAAATTTGTAGATTCAATTTTTTAATTGTTTGGAATGACTATTAATGAAATGAGAGAGATAAATTGTTTACCATAGTAACAGAATTATGCTGTGCATGATGATGAAGCTGATGAAATCATGCATCAGAAGAAAATAAGAAGTTAAATGAGAACTCCGCTGTTTCTATGTGGTATGTGCAAACTTCTTATGTTGTTTATGTTGTTAGACCCACTCATTGAATTAATTGTCCCTCTCTTGCTGTGACAAGATAACAAGTTGTTGCTGTTACCTTAGGCCCAGCTCTGGCAAGGGTAGAAGGTATCTAAAGAAAAATATAGGCTGAGATCAGATGAGCTAAAGAGAGCAATCCACAAAACCTTTCTTTTTCTAAATCTAGCACAGCAATCTGTATGGCTGTAGTTGCCTAAGTTTTCTGCAGTAAAGTTATTTAGATGTTAAAAAGACAAACTGGGCTTTCAGCACCCCTGGCAGGCTTGCAAGGCCATGTGGGATGTACAGATTGAGCACCAGTTTTGCACTTGGATCTGCTGGAGGACACGTGCCTCTTGCCAATGGCAGTGCAACCCATGTTACAGCAAGAGCAACTGCTGTGGCAGCAGGAGCAGGCTGGAAATGCTGTGATGAGTCCTTTAGATACAGTGGTTTAAAGGTGGATTAGACAGTGGGAAGTCTGGGTTTTGTGCCTACTCCACCTCAGAAGTTTAGCTATGCGCTCTACAGACCCTGTTGCATAAGGCTTTCTTTTAGACTGCACCTAACAAAGTCACTTTACAGAAAAGGCCCTGAGAGCCACAGGAAGGAAGAATTTTCTTTCTCATTGAGCTAGAGAGTGATATTTTCCACTTGCATGTTCTGATTTCCCCATACAGCGCTTGGTTTCCTTTTTATTTTTTGCACACCTTGAGGACAGCCACCAGCCTGCTAGGAGATACAGAACTAATTTATCTGAGAAATACCAGCCCAAGCTGTGAGCATTTAGAGTGGGCCAAAGTCCCACTACAAATCTGAAATTTGGGTTCTTCTGGTAAAGAGCCAAAAAAAGCCCCCAAATGTTTTTTTTTTCTGTTGCTGCTCAAGCATGTAGGGTAGGATTCAGCCCAGCAAATAGGGATGATGGATCTGACATACCCTTATCTGAACAACCTCCATAGTCCTTGGAAAGAAGTAGTACTTCAGGGTGTGGCTGGTCTTGCCCTGAAGTGGGTGTGGAGCACAGGATCTTGAGCCACACCACCTACTCTCTGCTTAGAGAATCTAGAGTGAAGAGCTTGACACAGGTGCTTAGGCATACATTTACATGAGAGGGTCCCTCCATGTACTATTAATTATAAATTTAAACGGACTGGAGCATTCTAGAGCTTTTACTTCATGGTTTTACTCTCCTTTATTTAGGGTAGTTTTGTAAATGTAAATCACTCTCGCTCCAAGCCCAGGAGAGGTTGGCTGTTATTCTGTCTAGTTATTACAAGAGCATTCAGAGACTTGTGGCATGAGAGGAAAGATGGAAAAAATAAGGCACAGAACACATGAAGAATGACTGTTAGTTGTGGAGGAAGAGAGCTGGCAGATGACTGGTTAATGTGTGCACAATGTGCTGTTGAAAGCACGCAAGCAACAAGCACAGAGTAGGTAGGATCAACACTATGGTTTTACCTGCCTCTGCTGCAGCATTTAGCCCATGGTTGCTGGTGTTATGCTGGCAGGTGCAGGCAGTCAGTGAAACCTGGGCTTCCTCAGATCCTGCAGCAGAGACCCTGTGCAGAACACCCCACCGCAGTTCTTGCTAAAGCACTGTGAAAGATAGTGCTGCTGAGGGAGAAATAAACCCTAGCTCAAACATCCTTCTTGTGGTAGGACTGCATTCTTCAGTCCCATACCAATCACAATTTTTAATTGCTCACATCAATCATTACTTTTCTGCTCAGGAGCCTGTGATGCAAAACCAGTAGAGGGTGGAACATGGGTTCAGTTTTGCCATTTTTCTCACCTAGCCTGTTGCATCAGTGTGAGAGCAGCTGTGCCTTTTGTACTTCATGGATTGAAGCCATGTGTGGGGATTTAAGTAGTCAGTGACACCTTAGGGATAGGTAGCAACACACAGACTGTCTTGCTGTGAGGCTGCCCTTGCCTACCTCCACCTGGCTTGGAGGGAAATTGCCTCTGAGTTGGTGGCCAGAAGAGACACTGTAAGGCAGTGTTTAGATTTGGGAGAATAGCTGGTGAATGCGGTGGGTGTGTGGTCCATGTGGGATTGAGTGCAGGCAAGCTGTGGGCCATCATGTGGAATGAAGGACTGGATGCAGCGTGGGGTTTTATGTGGCTTTCCTTTGGATTAGGAGTAGGTTGGTTTTTGAGCCATTTATGAAGCTCTGATGAAGAGACTGCAGGGCATTAAAAGGAACGCTTTCTGAATATATATTTTGCTAAATACTTTATTTCTGTCCTTAAGCTTAAGGCCATGCAAATTCTAGCCTGTTTGACGCTGTGTTTGTCATAGGTACAGACATTTGGGTGAAAAATATAACACTACATTTTGAAGCAGTGTTTTGATTGTCCCTGTTATGCACTTTTAAAAAATATGCAAACAATTTTGAAGTCAATTTATCCTTAGGCTATGTAAAAAAAAAATGAAAAAGATGCAGCAACAATTATATTTGGAATCAGTTGAACCCTAATTTAGCTATTCAAGTGTTTGGTTACTTTAAGAAATAGACTTGTGAGTAGTCATCAGATTTAACAAATCTCAAAACCCCAAGTATGCTTCCTTAAGTCCATATGGATCACCTGTGTACAGAGCATAGATGAAAGGAAATGGTAACAAACTGGGCTTCCTACATTGAAGAGGTTTGGTGGAGGCTTCCTTGTCCAGAGTAGAGCACTCAGTGCCTTGGCAAACAAGTGCCGAGGGTTACATTGTAGGGGTGATGGTGGAAGTCAGTGTTATGGGCCAAGGAGGTGTAGAAGTGCAGAGGAACTGCTCAGAAATAGGGTGAAAAGTGGAGTTTGTGGACATGTAGTACATGCTTTCCAAACTGTGATGGATGTAGGCTTCTCTCTCACTACAGATGAGATAATGAAAAATTCATAAGCACAAGAAACTCATTTTCTGGGACAGTAGAGGTGCAATTAGATTAATATTCAGAAGATTGTAGTCCCCACCTGGGATTTGAACTCTGGATTAGAAGATTAAAACTGGATCACCATATGCTGCTCAATCTCTGTGTGTAATTTGGTAGTTGTTCCTCTAAATAATTAATTAGATAATGCTCCCTGTCAAGTAATCAGTTTGGGGTTCACTTGAGGAGAAGTAATATAAAGTCCATCAAACCAGAGAGGATTTTATTAGGACAACCATGATTAAAGTTTCAAACTCTAAATGAGGATTTCTTAATTATGCTGTTCAACTGCAGAGAGAGAAAAATTTAGTGTATTGAAAGATTACAGAAGTCACCTCTATTTTCTTTGATTTTGTCTCAGAGCAGAACAAGAAGAAAATTCACATCTTTCTCTTGGAAAAGTGAGTTTGACAAGCCTTGTGGAGTTATGAGTGGCAGACCTGAAAGCACAAGAGGCAAATCAGTCAAAATATTTTTTTTTAAATACCTCTCCTAGTTTTGATGACACCATTTCCTTGAATGCAGGGTTGTGTTAGGCATTTTTCCAGTCATTTTATAGCATTTATTGTGCTTCAGCTGAAATGATACAGAACCATGTGAAGTCAGCACCTTTGCCTCTGATAAAGAACTTTCTGCAAAAATCCGAGACTTTCAACAAAGGAAATCCAATCTAAAAATTTCTTTACAAAGACCCCAGTACTAATTGCAGTTTTAATAAAAAAATTACTGAAAACCAGAAACCAAAGCAACTATGAGGGGTAAAACAGCAAAGTGGGGCTCACTGTGGGTTAATGTTGAGCTTAATACTTACTTCTGTATAAATGACCTAAAATAATAAGAGAAGAAAACTTACACATCAATCAAATTCACAGATGGTATCCAGAGGCTTCAAAGAAAGCAGAGACAACAGATAACCCACCAAATAAACTAGAGTTAGAGAAAAAGGGAGCATTCAAGGACAAGATGCAACTTTGATACATGTAAAGTTCTTTTGTGGATTAAGAGAAGGCTAAAAATGTAAATGTGTTCACAGAAGAAGACACTGATTTCATCAGGAGACAGGGACAGTTTTAGCATCTCACATCCTGTAACCAGGGGCAATTAGTTTAAATTCTATTTAGCAGCAGTTTTTTGGTCTTATGAGCTCTGTGCCTGAGGTCTGCAGAGAAAGCTGCAGGATTTTGTTTTCAGATGCTGCTGGATTAAGAGAGCAAAACTTTTTGCATTTCTTGTTTCCAGTTTTGTCAGTACTTGTATTTTAAAAGAATGAGGTTTGGCTGATGTTATGTTTTGACATTGGTGGGAGACTCGCCCTTTACCAAAAGCTTAAAAAAAATCAGTTTGCCAGTGAAACCTGTTGACTTTGCATCCATGTTTGATGAGGTGGGTCTGTGTGTAGCTAAATGTATCTTTACCCACCTATGTCTGATGTTTGCTTCCATATCTGCAAAGTAACCTCCTTGTTTTGATTTGGCACACATAGTGCTGATTGGGAAAGCTGTGGTATTTAGCACAGGGCTGTAAAATTTTATGAGTTTGTTATCCTTGGATAAGGGACAAGCAAATAATACTCTGCCAGATGAGCAGGTAGCCAAGGAACAGATGACCAAACTGATTTCTGGGTAGCAAAGGACACTGACTGAAAAAGGGCACTGGTACTTATAAAAGGAAAGAGATAATTTTACAAGCAGCCTTTCTTTGATTACCAGAGAAAGACAGATGTAACTTGGCTGCAGGGACCAGAAGAGATGGGGCCTCAGCAAAACCCTGGAGCCTCTGTGACCACCAAACATATCCAAAAAAGTGATGGAAAAACTGAGGCAGTAATTCAGATGTTGCTATTTTTCTATTTGATTTTCTGTATGACTTTGTTTCATGCATTGACTGAATAATGTGATTTTTTTTCTTTTTAGACAAGAGTTGGCAAAATTTTATGTGCTTCTATTTCTGTGGATCCCTGAAAAATGAAACAATAAACCAGTATATCTGTAAAGGTAGCTGCATGTATCAGAAACTTGGGAAGCATTTTAGTGGCAATATGGAGGAAATCAGGCTGTGAAATGAAGCTGCTCATGGTCTAGGATTATTGTTATCCTCCCAGGTAAGGGTGTGCACATTACTACATGGCAATGTCTAAGGTTGTGGGCAGCCACTTCAGTGGCCATGTGAAGTTGAGTAGTTATATAGGAAATAAACAAATAGGGCTATTATTAGTAGTAGTTGTAGTAATAGTATTATTATTAGTAGTATTACTATAATTATTCATTTTTATTATAGTTTTTTATAGTTTGACAAATAGTCAAAGCACTGTTGCTGCAGGAATGAATACACCTTTGCATTTAACATGTTTATCTCAGGGCAAGACTGGTAATAGTCTGAAGGGCCTGTGGTTCAAGTCTGCCATTATTAGCCCAAATTCATAAAGGCTTGAGGATTCCTAAATGGGACTGAGTAATTTCACGTATTAAACCCTAAATTTTGATCCTTACTTGCCATTCCTTAAGCTAGATCTTTATACATACAGATTTTCACACTTCTGTTTGCCAACTATTAAATATTTTATTTCTGTGCACAGAAATAGCTGTTAGAGCAGTGGTTAGAAACCAAGCCTCTATACTTCTGATCAAATTTCCCAGTCACTGGTTAAAAGATCAGGCAGCTTCTCTCTAGTCCACTGATTTTTTTAATCACTTTTTATCCAGGAATATGACTGCAACAGGGAGGGAGAGGAACATCCTGAGCATAAAGCCTGCAGCAGGATGGTTGGGATAGCAAGTGAGACCTGTGCACAGTTTAGTAATTTGGCTAAAATGGAAGTCTCCTTCTTCCCTGTCACACAGGCAATGACTTTTCGCTGTTTTACACAGGCCTGAGTACAATGTACAGCTGCAGTTCAGGAGAGGACTCCAGGCTAGAAGTTCCAACTTGACGCTAATCACAAAATCCTCGAGGTTAGAAAAGACATTTAAGATCAAGGCAAGTCATAAGCCTAGCACTGCCAAGTCCACCATAAACCCTGTCCCTGAGTGCCACATCTACATGTTTTTTTCCAATATCTTCAGGGCTGGTGACTCAACCACTTCCTTGGGCAGACTGTTCTGCAGCTTGACAAACCTTTTAGTGTAGCAATTTTTCCTAATATCCAATCTAAACATCCCCTGGCATGACTTGAAGGTAATTTAACTGTGACTCTGGTGTGGCCACATGAGCAGTGGGCTCTCAGGTGGGTACCTCTCTGAGGTCTCTCTCAGCAAGCCCTGGAGCATCCTTGCTCCCAGCTCTGCCTGTTACATATCCAATGGAGGTGGCACTCAGCAGCCAGGCACCAGGAAGGCAGACACTGCAATGGCTGCTGCCACAAAACCTGAATCCCTTAATGCATCTAACCCATGGCTCTCTGACTTACAGTGCAGATAATAGTGTAGAAGGGATGCTAAAAACCAGCAAGTTACTTAGGCAATGCAGTAGCAGAAGGAAGGTGAGGATGGCAGACCTCTCTACAATTGCATTTTGCTTACTTTTCATTCTTCATAAGAAGAGGACATCTGTACAGTGGGATGGAAATTTTCCCCATTTCCAGGATGCCACTTTTTCCAATGCAAATTTTTGTTGTTTTCCTCCTCAAAATGCTTCTCTTGTTCCACGTCTTCTGGGTGCTCTGTGGACCATGCAGATTTGGCTGTGGTTTGTCCATGCTGACCTCCCTCCTGCTGTCAGGGAAGGAGTGTAGGCTGCAGAGGAGCCACAGAGGAGTGGGGATGGTAGGATGGATGTGGCCCAACAAACCTTGTTCTCAGTCATCAACCTGCATTTTTGAAGCAGAGGTTATGAATTATGAAGCAGAGGTTGGCCTTTTGTGTGTTTTCTTGAAATGGCTGCTGTGAGATTCCCAGTTCCTCACAGCATTAACAGCACTAACAGGTTACAAGCAGAGACTTGGTGTGCTCTTGGTTCTGCACAGCATGAGCTCCTGCACAATGAACCTCATTTCTGCAAGCCTCTATAAATGTTTGGTTGTACATTTTGAAATGTACTCAATTTTGTAATAACTATAATTCTATAACTTTATTCCATAAGCTTATAGAAGGAGTTTGACCACTAGCTAGCTGTTTGAATACAGCTTTAATGGCTGAACTGTTGTTGAAATTATAGTTTCACCTTTAGTGATAAAGGACCTCTGGATTTGCCAGCCTGAGTGATTTCATGTTATTTTTTGGCCTACAGCTGTTAATAGATTTCAAAATCACCATTTTGATAAAATGTCTCAAGGAAGATTTTTTTTTGTTGCAGATTCATTTTTCATATTTTTTTTCTCTGGTGATTATAGCAAATCTAGATGGTTTCAATTTAATTAAAGTATCTTAACTTGGCAGGGCAACATAATCATAAGATATAGGAGTTTTCAAATATATAAAAAAAGCAAATGCTTATTGGGAAAAAAAGTCTTATTTATTTCAAGTGAAATGACAGGCTTTTCTCATATATTTAGCCTAAGTTTTAAATCACTAACTAAGGGCTAACTATATTGCATGATTAAGCAAATCCTAGAAGGTTCCAATTGTTTTACTGGAACTTGAAATGTATTTCATGCTTTCTAGAATGTTTTCTCAATATATTGGCTTCTTCTTCTAAAATAGCAGTTGGGAATAGACAGCAGTGAACCCATATTAAATCTGAGTTGAACTATGTTCTTCAGAGATGTACTGCATTATTTTTAAATGATGCATTCATGGAAACACCATAATGTCACCAGAACTACTCAATCCTGTTGTTCTAGGGCTTTGTGTGTTTTCTGAAGTCACTGTCTCTCAGTCTGAGTGCATCACTCTTTTAATTGATCTTCATATAAAAGCTGTCCATATTTTTAGAGTTACAGCCATAAGCACCCTGACATAGAAGCATACACTCTGCTTGTTTCAGAAAAATTATCTCCTTTTCTGAATATTTTGTCAGAACCTCTTGCGAAGAGTGAACATGGAGCCAGCAGAAGCTCCATCAAATGATGTCTTTGCCCTCTCAATGGGTGATGTGCTTGGTAGTGAGAGAAGATTTTCAAAAGGTTTCGTGCTATATCAGTGTCTGAAAGTTCAGGTTCACAAAAGGGTTTCTCATTGGTCTAGAAATCTCAGACAACATCTTTGTTTTATCCGCTACATGATCTCCAGCCCTGCTAAAACATCCTGAACATAAGGTAGTTGGATATTTCTGGTTTTGAACTCTAAAGATGAGGTCTCCAAGAAGCACCAGATAATGAGAGAGAAGTAATTTCATCTTTGGAAATGAAGAGGTTTTTAGTGTTTCTTTCAAAGTTCAAGTATTTTTCAAGTTTTGAGTATCAAGTGCTGCTTTTTATATATCTCTATATCACACTTCTTTACTGTGCATATGTCCAAGCACTGGAACAGGCTGCCCAGAGAGGTTGTGGAGTCTCCCTCACTAGAGATATCCCAGAACTGTCTGGATGCATTCTGTGCTCTGGGATGATCCTGCTTGAGCAGGGAGGTTGGACCTGATGACCCACTGTGGTCCCTTCTAACCTGACCCATTCTGTGATTTCTGACTTATGATGCTTGCTCATTGCCATAAATATATTGAGTAACTCAGCTGAGCAAGGCAGAGCCACCTCAGGAAGATTCCTAAAATAGTGACATAAAACCAATTTTATGTGCTGGATATTTTGAGGGGTTAGTTTGGTTAGCTTGACATAAGACAAATTCAAAAATTACAAAGAAAAGTGGTCAAACTTCAGCAGAATTTAAATTTAACAGAAATCTGTCTGTGCTTCCTCAGTGACACTCCAGCTGGGACACTGCATGCAAATATCAAATAGTTTCTTAGGGTGAGTTGTGAAAAACTGGCCAGAAAAAACAGTAGGCTGGCACTGGTAGGCTTGATCTTTAAATTCTTGCTTTTCAAATTACTGCTGAATCTAGAGGGCCGTCATAAAGGGTCGTCATTGCTGAATCTTTATCTTTACAATAAATTTAGATTTTTTTCCAGAGGATGCTGTGGCAAAAATTTTACCATAATGACAATTGTAGAGTTCTAGTTTCCAATAATAATATTAAATGCACAACACAAAGAGAAACTCAAGTCATGCTTGAAAGTGCTTTATCAGCATAAGACATTCAAGACAAGAAAATATTGTTTTGAAAAATGGGAATTGATTTACCTGCTCAGTAAAAAGTCCTGGAAAACATGAGAACTCCAACTCACAGAGAAAGAGAGAACAGCTGTTCAGTGCCCTCTGTGCCTTTTCTTAACAAAGGGTTTGGGGCACCCTTCCTCCCACTACAATAGTGCTTGGTGCTATAAAAATTTGGGGGTTTGGGCTTTGTTTTGGGTTTGGTGTTTGGTTTTTTTTGTTTGTTTGTTTGTTTTTGTTGTTGTTGTTGTTGATTTGAGGGTTTTTTTTGTGTTTTTTTTGGTAATGTACTGCATGGAGATGCCTAAGCAATACTCCTGTCCTGAGATATCTGGGCTTGTACATTTTTATGCCTGGAATATTATCTTGGCATCCTTGCCTTTATGCAAAGTGAAGTGAAGCATTGGCTCAAATCTAACTTAGCTGCAAGAAAGGCAGTTTTATTTGTAATTGAAATTAAGTTAATATATGCACTCTGACATGTCTCAAGGCAAATAAAATTCTTTGTTTTATGTAAAATATTTTCATAATTTTCTATGCCTTTTGCATCTTGTTGTCATTCCACCTTATATTTCTATGTTTCCTGTATCTCAGAGAACACAAAAATGGAAAATGAAGCTAAAAAGCTTTAAAGAAAAGCTTTAAAAATCTTACATTTGCATTCTGGAAAATGGCTCATTAATTACAGCTGGAAATATGAGATGTGAAAGGCTGCCAGCAGAGTCAATTCAGGTTTGTGACAATGATAATTTTATGACTTGCATCATGTCAGTCTCCCAGAAGATTCCCTCCTGCTCGCAGAATAAGTGAATAGTGAGTAAATGAATTCTTACAGTTGCCAGGTAGCTTGGAGCACAGTGTTTTGTACTAAAATTATGTTTATTTCCATATTCTTGGATCTAGTTTTAGTTTGCCTGCCTGGCATCAAAACTGTGAGAGGAGTGACCTCACATTCCTGCTCCTTGTTTTGTCTTTGAGGATGATACAGCTGAAGCCAGTGGACATTGCACTCCCATATATCACCTGGTAAGCACCATCTTCACAAGTCTTATTTGGGCAGGCTGAGGGGACAAGGGGTTTGGAAAGGTGAAGTTCCCACTAATGCTGACAGCATTCCCACCTCTCTTAATGTAGGCAGGAACCTGTTAGCATGGGAGACAAACCAACCCTATTGATGAGGAAGGTGGCTAAGTGGCAGGATGGAGTAATCAAAATAAGAGGGTAAGACAGACCCCGAACCCCTGAAGACTATGGAGACATATTCTGGGCTTAGGAAGATATTGAATATTGAGGGCCAAAAGAGTAGTAGAGGAAAAAATTAATGATGTTTCATCTAGTAGAAATAAATAATTGCATCGAATAAAAGATAAATCTTTTATTCTGGTCTATACAGGTTGTCAATACCAACATATTCTCTCATTTTTATTGCTATTATTTAATAACTCTTAAGTAGGAGTAGCTGCAGATGAGAGCAGTTGTTCCTTCTATGGCTGCATTTCGTTATTTTGATTTACTTTAGTTAAAAATGTGAAATGTGAGTCGATCTGACACTATAATACATTGCTACATCATGCTAGTAACTCCATCATGGCAGGGCTGGGACCTGCAGAGTGTGCAGAAGTGTAAAGTCTCGATTTAGATAAATGAAGTAGTTATGTGCAACAGTGCTTGCAACAATAATGTTATCTGACAACGATAGCTAATGCATATGGTACAATTTTTATGAAATGTATGAATCATCTGTCTTTGGGGAACTCATTGTAACTTCCTTCTCCTGATTCTGTGTTAATGTAGCAATATAATTTCTGTTTCTCACGCATTTTTCTCAATGGAAAAGGAGCAGTGCACACCAGCATTTAATAATCACAGCCTTCAGAATGCAGCAGGAGCTACAAAAGCATACAAATAGGCTGGGGCATGCAGAGTTATGGAGGAAAGAACAGCATGTTCCTCAAAATCTGCAAGCACCCATTTGGAGAAGTGCTGTGAAGGAGAACTTCCATGGAGGTTGGTACCAATCCTTGTGCCAAGGCTTGCTGTGGATTATTCTGGACCAATGGCTTCCCCAGCAGTAGATGCTATTGAGATTTCTCACACAGCTTTCATGCTCCATCCTTTGGAAAGATCCTTGGAATGTGTTCTGGCTATCGGGGAGGGAAATTTTTGGGTGGGCTGCTTGCCTGGTGCATCACAATCTGGGCAAAATGGACACCTTTGGATTGCTACAGTTCAGCTGGCAATTGATTTTCTCTGGAGACAGGATTAGGGTTGCCAAGACAGTTTCTTGGCCCGGTTACCATTGACACTGTGGGCTCCCCCTGGAAAGCCATGCAGGCCTATCTGGGGATGTCTTCAGTTAGCACAGGGTGGGTTGACCATATTGTCTGATCAGGAGCGTGTGTGTGTGATTGTGTGTGTCTTTCATTTGTTTATGCCTGCAAATAGATCATATAGCCAGTTCCAGATTAAAACCTTATTAGAAAACTATGATTACATTTTTCCAGGAAAACTATAAAAATTATGAATAACCCCTCTTACATTTTCTTTTTCTGAAGGATATTTACTAATGCTTTGTCCAGATTGAACAAGGAAAACCTACTCCTTTTAATTTCCTATTCCACATCTACTAAGGTAATGGCTACCAAAGTAGAACAAGAGCGGCATAACCCAGGCATGCTTGGCATTGCAAAATCCCAAGAGGGTTGAAATCTCAGCAACCTTTTCTCATTAAAAAAATAGCCTACATTTAAAATTAATGAAGCATATTGTAACAAAGAGTAAGTGTGGGTAGAAAAGAATTGATAGTGCTTACTGTGGTGTAACACTTTCTAGATTGAACCGATTCAGATTTCAGAAAACTCTGAATGTAATTTGGGCATTCACTGCAAAGCCTGTGAAATCAGTGCAGTCCTTCTGTTGTCCCAGTGGTCTGTGAATCAGGGATTTGTTGGCGATCTGGATTAGCTTGGCTGCATGCAGAAAACATTCTTGCATGTTCAAATCCTATTTCATCTTTCCCATGTCTCATTGTCCCCTAAGCCCCATTGCCTGTTTAAGGATCATAATGACAAGAACTGCAAATGAGCCATGTTTTTAATGTTGTTTAATTTTTTTATGTGGAAAACACAGGGGTGACTAAAAGACTAGTGATTAAAGTCTCAGGTTAAATGTAACCAAGTTTCCTTGATCTCTAGTTAGACTAATCAGAAACACTTGTTTTTTGTTTGGCTTTTATTAACACTTGCTTTTATTGCTTGACTTTAGTGATGTATCAAAGCATGCATATGAGACAGTCTCTGCCATGCCACTACTTCTTGAGAGCAGATATAATTTCACTTTGGTGAGGAGATTCAGTGTGCCTAACATTGGTGCTGAAATCCTTCATGCTGTCAAAGACTGGAAAATAATCTCCTCCCTATGCCTTCTGCCACACACACAGATGTAGAAACACATCTTGGGGCAAAATCATGAGTATGCCAAATCCAGCAGGGCCATTAAGGTCAGGATGGAATAGCATATACATGTGTCATATATTTATATCTATATCTCTCCCGTACAGGTAGGATTTATAGTAAGAAGAAAAAAAAAGTAAACCCACAACTGGTAATTTGATTAATTTATGTTTTTGAATGAAGAACAAATAGTTATCACCAAAGTTATCCAGAGGATAAGCTAAATGTTCTGCTTATCACTTTGATATATCTAATTTCTTCAAACTGAATTAGTTCTAGTTTTTTCATAAATAATACCTCTTTTTTTATAAAGATTTTCTCAAAGCTTCCAAGTGAGGTGAGATTCAGTAAACATATCCAAGGAAATTGATTCTCACACTGGTCAGGACTTGAAATAGGTGGGTATGATAACTCTAGAGCCGATTCCTGTCCCAACCATTGCCCTATGGCAGAAGGGGATACTTATCCACTTTTGACTTCTTCCAAATACCATACATGCACACAATGAATCTGTACTGGTTTTATTTGGGAAGGAGGCAACTTTCTTCATATGAGCTGATATGGGTTATGTTTTGGATTTGTGCTGGTGAGAGAGGTGTTGGTGAAACAACATCATCTCAGTTATTGCTGAACAGCGCTTAAGATAGAGCTGAGACCTCTTCTGCTCCTCAGCCCCACCAGCCAGGAGGCTGGGGGTGCACAAGGAGCTGGGAGGGGACACAGCCAGCACAGCTGACCCAGGGGATGTCCCACACCATATGGTGTCATGCTGAACCTACAGGGCTGGGGAAGGAAGGAAGCTGGTGATGTTTGGAGCGATGGTGCTTGTCTCACCAAGTCACTGGTACATGGGGTGGAGTGTGGCTTTCCTGGAAATGGCTGAACACCCATCTGCCCATGGTAAGTGGTGAATGCGTTCTTATTTTCTTTGCGTTATCTGTTAAACTGTCTTTATCTCAACCCATGTGGTTTGGTGCATTTACCCTTCTGATTCTTCTCCCCATGCTACTGGTGGGGGACTGAGTGAGTGGCTGTGTGGGTCCAAACTGCCTGCTGGGGTTGGACCACCACAGAATCAATTTCACACACTTTTTACAGGAATAGATGACATGAGGTTAGTAGCTCAAGGTTGCAAAATGAGTCAGTAAAGGGTGCTGCTGTCCATTGGGATCTCAGCTGATCTATTGAGCTATCACAGGTATGATTCTTGGCCTGAATAGGTGGCAGAACTGTATGGCAAGAAAGGATACCATCAACTTAAAGGAAACACCAGATTCCCTCAGTTGAATATTTTCACAAAGAAAAACTGGTACCCCAACTCCTGTCAGCTACTTACTAAAAGTCAAGTATTCAAGGTTGTCTATTAAAATGCTGTTATGAAGTGTTGCCTTCTGTTCTATGCCTCCACACTAATAAGCAAGATATTTAGTAAATCAACTGCTTTCAACAAACAAGAGCCAGCTAATTAATACAAAACCTCTTTTGCAGCACTGTAAAAGATTATCCAAAACAGTGAATGCATCTAGAGAACAACAGAACATAGTTGTTTATTGTAGCATTTAATTTACACAGTTGCAATTGGCAATTATTTAGAAATTGTTGAAGTTTTAGAAATATTTATAGTATAGTATACTGAATATTGTAAATTTTTTTTAAGAGTGCATGATATAATTTGCAATGTGCTTTATGGAGGACTTCTTCACAGCAAAGCTAATGCCTTCTTCATAGATATCTTTATAGACATTGGTAGACAAGTACAAAGGGAATTATGAAACAAGCATGATGACACTGAGATTGTCGCAGTGATGGCGTCTGGTCTTTGTGTCCATTTACTTTGTTTTATCATTTAAGTTTTCAAATCTAATGGCCATCTTTATGATTTTCCTTTTTGCAGTACCTTGCAGAACAGGCTGTGGTTCAGACACCTCTTGGTGGAGTACAGCCCTGAGAACAAGCAAAAGGAGACGTGCTTCTGGCTCTGCATTTCTTATATCCACCCCAAGACTGCTACTGCCTGTTGGCTTTGCTCTAGGATCGATTAAACCTCAGACATTGCTTCTGGACATCTTGAATATAAATTCAAAAGATACTGGTAATCAAGCTGGGACCCTCATCCAGCCAAGAGTGTGTCAGGAAGTAAGAAGGTTTACCCTTTTGAGAGAGAAGAGAGATTAGGAAATAGGTATGACACATGACTGGTTAAATATAAAATAAAATGTCCCTTTTGGTTGTGACAGAGGCACACTTATGCACTAACTTCAGTGGCACTACAGACATGAAGAGTCAGGTTGTGAGCACATGCTCAGGTGTGCCACATACCATTGTCATCTTATTGCAAAGTCCCATACCTTCTCAGTGATTTCTAATGGGCATCTCCTCACAGCACTGACTCCTTGTTCCTCACAGCTCAGCCAACAAACTCCATCTCTCTTCACAGCACAACCAACAAATTCCAACTCTCTCCTCACCCAGCTAACCCACTCTTTTGTAGCAGTCTTCTTCTTATTGGACACAGCTGTGGCCTATTAAGGGCAGGCCTGTTCCTAATCTTTAGTGATTAGTGCAGCTGCAACTCCTCAGGTGTGAGACTACCTTCTGCACTATCTTTATTTTCTTACATTCTATCCCTTCGCAACATACTCCAGGTCAAATTGGTCCCCTAGAATAACGAGGTGGCTGCAGTAAAGCCAGCCCTAGCCTGTAGTGAGGTCACATAAGCTCAGGGGTGAGTGCCAGCAAGGCAGGAAGCATTGTCCAGCTGCAAAACCTGCAGGCTTTCACATAGTGTGATGTGGATGGCAGCTCCCCACCAGTTTTACAGAGCAACCTGCTGCAGGAAAGGGCAAAATCTGTGTGGAGGGACCTTCTGCCTGACCAGGCTTCACCCACATGTTACTGCTGCAGGGCTGTTGTACATGTGGCGCAGGGCTTGGGCAAAGGGCTCTCTCTGAGCACCAAACGCAAGTTGCCAGTGTCATGTGTTGCATAGGGACAAGCCTTCTCTGACCAAGCTCCAGGCTTTCCCAGGAGCTCCTGCTTGACTTGCAATGCAATTGGAGAAATGCAGAAGCTTCACGCACTGTGAATGTCCACCCTTCAGCTAAACTTACTGTGGGAGGCATTATTATTATTATTAGCATTAAAAGTAATCCTTTCTCTTTTATTACTTTTTATGGACAGTGACTCTGTACAATGTCTACATCTGAGTTATTCATTTGGGGCACCATTGCAGCTCCAGGAGATGAAGCTGTGTGTTAAAGTATGATTTATCTTCATCATCAGTTGGTGATCCACATAAATGCATAGGATGCAGATGGTATTGGGCAACTGACTCAAATTCATAAGTTTACAGATTTTGTAAAAACTGAACTTAGATGAAAGGGAGGAAAGCAATTCTCCATGTGCAGTGACCCCTGCTTACCTCATTATTTTCTAATGCCCCATTGCTGTGTACATTTCTGCTGCTTGCTCTCCACTTCCCATCTCTCTATGCCAATCACTTGTTTCTCTCTCCCATACTTTGACTGTGTAATTCAGAGAGCAGAGAAACTTATACTCCAATTCTTGTGCTATGCCAAACACACTGGGACTCAGGCCTGTAAATGACTCCAATACAAATTGCTGTACTAAGCATCATTAATAACATATTCCCATCAGGATGGCACTTAAACACGTTTCTAAAACAAAGGATGTGCTCATGTTCCGCTGAAGATAATGTTACCGAGGTGTACCTTTAGAATTCAATGTGGTTTTTTCACCCAGGCTCAGCTTATAATTCAATTGTCTGAAGCTGTTGATCTAAAACTCTGCATCAGCCCCAAGGAAAGGGGAGCCTAGATTACATGTTGTAATCAGGAAAATTACTGTTTGACTGCTATTGACATTTCCTTGGCACTTCATCACCAGGCTGTGAGTGCCCACAATCATTCTTTGCCTTCCTGCTGCATCTCATTCCAGTCAAGGATCTCAATACGTGTTACAAATGGCACCAGATCTGGTGAGAAGCTGAATGTTGGTAATTGATTGATTAGCTGTCTTTTTAATAACATCTACCCTTTTTATAAAATCTGGGCTCTGACATTAAGGCTCAAGTTTGATTTGGCAGCAGATTTCAGATTTGTACTCTTCATTCAGCTGACAGCAACTGTTGTTCAGTTTGGAAAACAGAGTTACATGATTTTAAATCCCTATATTTCATGTATAATGCTCAGGTTTGGAGCCCTCTGCATTATGTGTGGTTCCCATTCTCACTGCTTTGACAGAGTTGAGCCAAAAAATACCAAGTCCACCCAATGCCTGCAGTTTTATGGTGCAGGATGTAAAGCAGTAACAAGGCCTTTAGCACTGTAGTGGTTTAGATTGGTTTTGTTGGCTGTTATTGTTTCTAAATGGCTTCCATTTTTAAGCAGTGGTAGGTAGGGCTTGTTGATTGTGCTCTTTCAATGATGCAAGGAGATCTTACAATCCAATTAAATAGAATTCCCAGCAGCGTCTCTGGGAATTTTTATGCAAACAGTTACATTTACAATATGAGAACAAGCTGCATTATTGGGTTTTTCTCAAACTGTCAAAACATTTAGCAATCCTATCCAGGCTGGAGCTGCAATCTTGCCTGCTCACAGAAACAAAACATCACACGTGCAGAGGGAACAGAAGTGTGAACAGTCTGCACCAGAGCTCCTTCTTCTGCTCTGAGGTGGTGAGTGCTGGGATGGAAGAACTGCCATATCTGGGTGAGTGTACTTTCTAAATTAAATTCTTTGTATAATTTATTCAGAGTAAAATATGCTTTTAATATTCCTTGCTGTAGTCCAGGAAAGACAGGTGCATAGAGGATGAGAGAAACAGCTTGGGAGATGGTGGGTTAAAACATTGTACCCTTCATCTGTTGATTGTTAGCTGTATCAGAGGCAATATGTTTTGAGGCTCTTTCAAAGCTTTAATAATAATTTGTCTGCTGTTCACACATGTAGATGTTACAAAAAGGGAAAAAGATGCTTAATAATGTTCCTTACATAAATTTAAAAAACCATGTTCTTATAAAAGAAGGTTAAAAATCAATGCGAATAAAAGGAAGAGCCTAATGATCATACAACTAGTCTTTGAAAAAAATCTCATTAATCTTTCTCTTATTTTAGACTATAGAGAAAGCAGAGCTTTTGATAGACTAATTACAAGCTGAAATGTGTTTATTACCTTCTTTTTAAAATCTTCTCTTTTTCTGTTGATCAGGCTGACTTGATCCATTCATCTCATCTTTGAGCTCATTTCATCATGAACTGATGAAGTTCTTAAAAGAACCTGTGATGCCTGATAAAACCATTTTCTAAAACTTTGTTTAGAACTCCAGCTCCAGATACTTCTTTTTGACTTGGAAGAGGGGAAACTTAGATAAGAGAACTGTTTTCTGCACACCAAATTTTGCCCCATTCCTGCAGCTTGACTCACACATCCAGTGAAAAGAGCAAAAGATTAAATCAACAAAAGTAGCCAAATCTGTCCTCCCTCTGGATAATTTTATGAAAACAATAATGCTATTGTTTAGGAATTCATCTCCTGTTCTCTCATTTTAGGTCAGTTTTGTATATGTGACAGAATTATAGTCTCAGGAACAAAGTAGAATATTGTGGCACAAGTACCTGGTAAACACTGAAACAACTGCCTAGTCACAAGGAAAGTGTCACATTTATGAGGCACAGGAAGGTACATAAAATTCAGTGTATAAAGGGTATCACCAGTTGCTGTCTCATCACCATCCAGGAAGCTCAAAGGGCTCTCTCGATCTTTCAGACGTATAAAAGAAGCCAGTCTAATGAAATAATGATGTTGCAAGAGAACATGGGTTTACCAAATATGCAGAATCATGTTTTCTAGCAATTCTTCAGAGGTAGAATGAGTTGGGCACTTCTGAGAGGCCTGGCTTGAGGCTCACTCTCGTTCCCAGTCCCACCACAACCCATGGACAGAGTGGAGCTCTCCCAGGAGAGCTGACAGGAAAGCACACACACCATCCTGCTGCAGGGCCTGCATTTCCATCTATTCTCTTTCCATCAGCTTTACAGGGGAGTCAATCACACCACAGTGTCTGTGTGGTTTTTCTCTCTTTTGGTCTTGAAAAAAGATGGGATTTCTCTGAACAGATCCTCCTCTCCCCCAGCACAGCCATGTTATGGGTACCGACAGTGATCACATTGGAGGGTAAATCTGCTTGGAAAGGAAGGGCAAAGCAACATTTTGGTGCTGCTCTTTCCCCCAGCCTGGAAACTGTGAGAGACAGCCCACACAGGACTCAGGAGAGCCAGAATGGCCAGTACAGGAGGGTGCTGGCTGTCCCCAGAGCAGCCAATGTCCACAGGCCACCATCTCACTGTCAGCTTTGGTGTGACACCACACACATGCTGACAGCACTGAGGCTGAGTTTCCATGGCACACAGACAAGCTGTGCCTGATGTGCTGTTGTTCTTTTATTCACAGTTGTTGACTTTTAATGATAAAAGTCAGCTGCATTTTCTCTTTTTTCCTCTCCAGCTAACAAGACTCAAAATAGGGGAAGGATTAAAAAGCAGTAATGAGACTTGATATAATTTTGCCCATATAGATCAATGAAAGAAATAAAAGCTCAGCTTCACTTCAGCTGTATGTAAAATTTGTGGGAAGATCAAGTGCAGCTATCATAATAATAAAAGCAACAATACCAATGATTTACTCCTTTATTCCTGGCTTTTATCTATTAGGTTTCTTTTACCAGAGACAATGAGGAACCCAGAAAGTGTTTCAAGTCAGAGAACTGCTTTGCTTTTATGGAGCTATCGTTTGATGTTGGAAGTAAAATGCCATAAATGATAAAAAATTGAGGTATGTTTCTGATTAAAAGGTAAAATCCAATTCTGTCTATAGGATATTGACTTGCTCTTTGCTGTTGTGTGGCTTCAGGCAATTTGGGTCTCTTTCAGTCTTGTTTCTGTTTCCACCTCACATCTATCTATATTGCAGTCTTTTGTGGTTATCGACTGACTCTTACTGTTGCATAGTGCCCAGCATAGGGCAGTCTCAATTCCAGCATTGTGCTTCAAACTCTAAAAGAAAGGAAATTGAGTAAGCAGTGACCAATTTTCTGCTCTCTGACACCAACTGGGTTAAAATGGTTGGAAATGAAAAGCTGTAGAAGCTCCAAGGGAGTTCTCTGAATCAACATTATTATTTGCTATTGCACTGGTGACATTTCCTGGTTAAAACAGCTTCCCGTAGTCAGTAGGGTCCCCATCTAAAGGTGACTGTCAGTACCTTCAGGCGGCACTCTGTGTCCAAGAATCCCTGCAGACACAGCACCCAGGCACTTTCATCCCCTGACAAGGCCTGCATTCATCTTCCAAATTATGGGTTGCACCTCTGTGGTGCCTGAATGAACACCAGAGACTGATGCTGAGCACTAGTATGTGCCATCTCCAAAATACTTTTCCTTTTAATGTAACGAGAACGAAAAAGTTATTGTGTCTTGCCTTCCTCAAAAAGTCAGGCACAATACAAGTTCTTAAAGTTCCTAATGTCAATTAAATGTATTTTTGAAGGCTATCTGTGAATGAAAATATCACTAAATTTGCTGTGACCTTCTAGATACTGAACAGCCTCTAAAAAGCCTTGTAGTAGATGACGGTAATTTCTTTAGAAATATTCCTCATTTGATATATGTTCTAGAAAGGAAAAGTGCAAAACCAATTTGACTAATTACAAAGAGATTTCCTTTTCTTCTTTATCTACGAGGAGAGATAAGGTTTCAAAAGAAAAAACTCCCTTGTTTTTGATCAACATTTTCACACAGTGAAAATTAACCAAGTTATTCTGATATACCTGATACACAACAAATTTTCTTTTCCTTTTTAATTTAAAAACTTATTTACTCACCAAAAGATAACAGGGAGCCTACATGAGTGACTTTTGTGAGAAGCTGCCAGACGTTTCCTCCATGTATGGCAGAGCCCATGCTGGGCAGCTCCAAGCAGTGCTAAACCCTATCAGCTCCCTGATGGGGTTTAGGAAAGTAGGACTGGGCTGCATGAAGGATGGGAATGTAATTTTCTTCAGTAATTCTCCTACCTGGACTGCATAGGTGGGTTTGCAATCAGACATGCTCTCTGGTAGGAGTGTGGTTGAGCAACAGAGACTCTGCTATTCGATATTCTCTAGGGCACTTTATTTTTCCAGGTTCTAGGAAGGGGAGAAGGTATCAGAGAGTGCTCAGGGCTGGTGAAGCTATTTAAAATGCCTTTGGATTGGAAGTTTTTCTTTTTAAAAGGGAAAGGAAAAAAATTATTTGAATTATTATTGAATGTATTTTTGCAAAGGCTTTCAACAGCCAAGCTGGCCTGTTTGTCTTTTCCCTTTTCCTTCCTTTGTTTAACCATTCTTTCTTTTTTAACTATCAACTGAGTTTGAGATAATGAGTTTGTGTAGAAAATGTCTGGTGAGTGGCTGTGCAGCATGGGACTCATTAACAAACAGAGCCTGCCTGTGTGACTGCACTGTACACCACGCTCCTGCTTGAAAACCCAGCTGCAGAAGGGATTTCCAAGGAAAGAGCACTGATCAGCAAAGATGCAGGTCTGTAAAATCATGGGATGTAGAGCAAGCCATTGCCATGAAAGCTTGCACATCCTGTAATTCTGTTTACATGAGCAGTTCCGTATGTTTCCATGGAATTGCTGTTGGAAGTCAAATTAAGGATATGAAGGCATCTCCCTGAGCTGTGTTTAACTTTCCTTAATTGTTATGACCAACTTATGAAAATTAGTCCAACACAGTCATATAGCTAAGCAAGGGGATATTTTCTCATGTCTAAGGCAAAATAAGGTCAATTTTCTTCCTTTCCCTTCTGAATATTTTCTCCTAAACAGTCTGAAAGAGATCACTTGCTTTTCTGGGCAGTGATAGTGAGGGGAACAGCCAGCTCTGATGTGGAGTTAGTGGGGGACTGCAGCTGTGCCTGGAATGGGCCAAAGCATCCCAAAAGGGGGCCTGTACAGGTGAGGTATTTCCTCTAAATGTCAGTGGTCAGTGCAAACTGGCTTTCTGGAATAAAGACATCGTAATACTTCTGGACTGATATTTACTTTTACAAAATAGGTTTCAAAGGAGAGAAACCATTGTGGTATTTTCTCCCCTACTGCTGCAGTAAATTGCTTAAAGCCACAGAGCCTCTGGGAGTGAGTGGTGACTGTCCTAGCAATTCTCAGGGAGACAGGAGTGTCATGCATTTCCTAACTTTGTAATACATGCAGGCAAGAACAGATATATTGTCTTGACCCTGAGATTCACCAGTCATCTGGTAAAGACTCCAAATACTCCTGCAGTGAGAATTTTATGTGATGAAGTGCTCCTAAATCTCCACTGACTGCTGATTTGGATACATGAAAAATGAAGCAGCAGTAACAAGCCTGGTAGAGTGTCTTAACTGGGAGTGGGGGTCCTGCACACTCAGGGCTCAGAGAAGCCATCTGGTCTCCCACTGATCACCTACACATTGATCTGTGCTCTGGTGGGGCACAAGTCATTTGCATCAGTGCCAGCCATGCCAGGATTTTCAGACTAAAATTAAACATGAAGTAAAATGCTTCTAGAGCCATCATTAAGAGAAACAGAGGAGTTGGATATTTGCAGTAATAATTGCAAAGCACCTTGCAGATATACTGTCTGCTCCAGGGAAGGTTTTCTCTCTTCCCTGGCAGGATTACCAATGCACCCTCTGCTGCAGCAGCGAGTGGAGCAAACAGATCTCAGAGGGTGGGTGTGCAGCTCCATGGCATGTTAGGTGTCTCAAAAATAGGCTCAAATGTTTTATTCTCTTTCTGCTCCCATTTGATGCTATTTATGTTAAGACAAAACTGGATGTATAATATTGTTGTAAATAATTGAAGAGCAACAGTCCCTTAAAGTGTTTCCTGCATTGCACTCACAGCCATTTGGAATTTCAATATGAGAATTGTCAAAATGGCTGCAGTGTCCTTATTTTAGATGTGGTAGGAAGAGAGAACACCAAGCACAGTCCAGCTAAAGAGGGAAATAGAAATGCTGTCAGATTAAAACAGAGCTGTCTGAGATCTGTATTGTCAGAAATACCGTAGGCACTTCCCTAAGGTAGCTTAGGAAAGGAGGCCTAGACTGAGGGAATAAGTAACTATATCATTAATTCATACCTATTTTTTGTGGCTCAGAATAAGAACTACTTCCAAGATACCTGGTGGCAGCCCTGGAGTTGCTGTGTCATACAGCACTTCCATCCTCCCTGAGCCTCTGCAACACCTCTGGTGCAGGGCAGCAGTACCCCAGTCCAAACTCTTCTCATCCTTCTGAATGCTGTTTGCACTGTGGTTTTACCTAGGAGCCTTGGCTGTGTGTCATAGATTCACAGTACCAAATGGTGGTGAAACTAAAATAGAGAGTTCTATTTCCAGGCTTGCAGTTTTTATATACACCAAGAGACAGTCAGGAGGAGGTGGAGAGGCAGAAGTGGGCAATGCCCAGCTGGACTAGCACCATAATTTCTACCACAGTTTGAGTGCAGTGGGAAGCTCTTGCTCCTGGGCATCTACTTGTGAAGTAGTGAGAAGAAGGCTGTGTGAAGACTCAGTGAGCTGGTTTACCCTCAGAAGGTTGGCAGTGATTTCCAGCTCAGCTTGCTTACAATAGATGTGAAAGATACATTTGCCTCGCACAAGCAGCAAGCGGGCATGGATAGACCCCTTTTCTCAGACCTTGGTTCTCCCAAGGCTGTGGCCAAGAGGTGGATGCTCTTCCTCTCCTGGGGTCTCTGCCTTCTTCCCATCCACACTCTTCCCCTCACTCTGTGTTTTCTATCGAATGTGCAATGTAGCCCTCCCTCATTAAGCACAGTGTACCTGAATTTCTTGTGGTGGCCCAAGCACAAGATCTTGTTGCAACATCAAGGATTTGTATAGCTTTTTTTTTTTTGCCTGTGTGCTGTAGCTGGTGTGAAAGGATTCTGCACATTTTTCCCCATTAGGACCAGAGCACAGCTAAGAGCGATGGAGTGGTATTCAGCCCCAGGAGGCACTGAGGCCACTGCAGATTTTTAAAAGACCTTCCTCTGACAAAAGTCCTTTTTTTGTGGTTTCCTTCATTTTTTACCAAATTTGAGCTTGTTTTGTCAAAGAAAATCTCTAGCCTCTTTAAATTCAGTTTGTGCTTAGAAGAGAGGTGTGAAACATATTAGGCAGATGAGAGAAGCTAAACCAGTGTAGGGATAGACTGTTCAAGGGACTGAAGTTCTAACTATACATTATTTAAAACACTGAATTGGAATTTACAATATCCCTTTAAATCATCCTCTGTATTCCGTAATTGGAGGTAAGACTTCCAGAGATATCCAGCCTGCTGCCCTATGCTCAGGATCTTTCTTTCTTATTTTCTTTTTCTTGCTGGCTAAGTACCTGATAGCTTTCACTTCCTCTCTGATCATGCTACATTTTAAGTTCCTTTTAGGTGGACTTTAAACCCTTGAAATGTGAGTTCACAATGTTCTTCTCTAAGGGAAAACCCTCTTCTGGTTTTTACAAGCATTATATGGTTATCCCCATCCAGACAAAGGTACACGAGGAAAGGGATGTGCTTTATTCACTGTGTTGTGTAAGACTCTCCTGCCAGCATCCTGGCTTGATTCAGCACCGAGTGGAGGACTGCTGCTGTGCTCCTCATTTTTCACTTGAAAGGGGAATGTGGATACACAGAGAGCCATGTTCACAGTGTCATCTTCCTTATCCCTGTAGTAAATTGCGCTGGCTCAGAAAAAGAGGCTATTTTTCCTTATCGAATGTGAGTGCTAGGATCCAAGGCTCTGCTTGCTGCCTTGGAGAGGCTTTCAGTCTGCTACTGAAAGTGCTAAATCCTACACTTCTGCTAACTGGTTGGAGGAAGCACCATCCCCCAACTGTGTGGGTTTCAACAGTGATTTAATATATTTTTAAGTGCTTTAACACTTTCCCTTATATGTGATGGGCAATCTCTAAGCCTGGATGTTGGACAAATTACCAATAAAAGCCACTGCTTCAGTTGAAAACCTCATGCGGCTTCTCGTGCAGACATTGTGTTTGTAAATCACTCAGGGCACATGACCTCTTAGCTGTATCTTGTTTCCAACTTGCAAAATGATGTAAAGTGATTGGGCTCCATGCACTCACCACCACTCTCCCCCCTTCTCTCATCTGTGTGATTTTCCTTCCCCCGAGTTGCTCTGACAGAGTAAGCCCAGCTTGCTCCAGCCTTTTCCAGCTGAGGGGCAGCAGGTGCAGAGCGCCTTCATGCGCTCCCTGCTCCCGCCAAGGGCAGGGTCGGTGACAGATTCCTGCCTCCATCATGGACAGGGACTTTGGCAGTGGGAAAAAGCAAACCCTTTGCATTCCCTGGGACATCAGTGAAGTCATGGATGGAGTGGAAGAGGAGCAGTTTTGCCCGTGAGTAACAACACTTAATTTGGCAGCCGCTTTCTGTGCTGGCAGAGGGTTGATCCATGGTGCTGAGAGCTGCTGCTTTATCACCTGGGGACACACTGAGGTCCGTGTGTCCCTCAGCCCGCCAGGGGTGCCTGCAGCAGCTGCCCTCCAGCCCCTCAGAGGGTGACCTGGGCACAGGACAGCTACAGGGTGGGCACCCCTTGTGAATGTGTGGTGTCACAGGGGGCTATGAAATTTTTGGGAGCAATTGAAAGAAGAAAAAATTCAACCTGGGTGAATTTCTGAAAGAGAAGATGACTCCAGACTAGCTGATATGCTAATGCATGTAATTTTTAAAATGGCAGTAGGAGAGTCTGCTTCTTTCTTCTCTTAAAAGGTTAAAAATCCTGCCCAGAATAAGAGGGCAAGAGAGTATTTGTTTCTACCTAGATACTGTGTCTTTTGCTGTTGAAGATCTGGATATGCAGCTGCCAAAACTGCAGCAAAGAGGATGGGTTTGGAGAGGTGAGAGAAAGATTGGCATAGAAAAATATATGTTGACAGGATTTTAGCCTAGCATAGTGACAGTGCCAAAATTTTCTTTGGTTTTAATCTTTGATAAGATGAACAATCCTGGCTGAATTTCAGTACTAATTGAGGGTTTCTCTTTTGATCATCATGCACACACCAGACTTCAGCACAGTCTCTAGAACTACTTAACAATGTACAAAGATATTCAGATATCCTTCACAATCAGTAATATGGACATATAAACAATCAGATTTTTTAGTTGGAAAGGATGTTTTTCTGATACAAAAGCTGTCAGGTGAAAACCTGAATCTCACAACACGTACAGATCTCCAATTCCCATCTGCCTGACTAGGCTTCCCTCATTCCTAATGGGAGCTAGGGTACAGTACAAAGCTGTGTTGCATCTACCTGCTCCTTGATCCCTTGATCTTTGTAGATCAAAAAGGATTTAATGGGGAGGAAGTTCTGGATTTGGGAAGAGGGAGGGGGAAGGGCTTCTTTTGGAAGGCTGTGTGTTGGCTGATGTGCTGCTGTACAATTGGCCACAGTCTTGGTCTTTCAGCCGTGGCTGTATTAACTGCATCACACTGTTTCTGTTTCTTTCTTTCAAGGGAATGGGGAGAATTAAATCCTATTTTCTCATCCAAGTTATTCCTCTGAGCCAAGATCATGTACTTAGTTTTGGCAGATGCACTTGGACATGTGCCCCTGTCTCTTTGTTTGCAAGGCATCCTATTCTTTCCTGGTTTGGGGAATGTGGAGTGTATCTTCGTCTGTCAGGAGTAAGTAAAGAGCTGTAAACTATACCAGCATATTCTTTGGGGCTTATTTTGAGCAGGTAGTCCAGACATTGCAAGGGCACTGGTCACAACCTCTTTTCCTATCACACAGTACTGCAGGACAGATATATAGATATAGATATATAAAATATATTATCTATTTTATATATATATATATATATACACACACACACATACATACACACATATAAGAATGTTTGCCAACTTAGATCTGGGATAAATTACCCCATTACCAGCCCCTCTGCCAAGGTTTTTGGGAGCAGGAGGCTTGGGAGCTATCCCACACTCCCACTGGTGCCAGGGCTTAAGCTTTCCCATGGGCACAGGTGAGAGCTGCCATGGTTGCTGCCTCCCCCTAGTCTGAGCTTAGTGCTTTGCTGCTGCACACATAGAAAAAGCTGCATTTTTGAGAAAAAAAAAAAAAGCGCTACCTTACAGCCTATTCTTTCATTTACACTAGGAATCAAATGAGAAAAGGAATGAGATAGCACAAACCACATCAGCTTCCAGCAAGAACAATTACACTTCTCCTGCTGTTATAAAGAGCAAAATAAAACCTGTACAGGGCACCATATTAAGGAAGACAACAAATTAGGGGAGTGTGGATACAAATCTTTAGGACAGTGAACAGTGTCCATTTCTTATCACAATATTGTGTCTTTATTATTGTTTTCAGCTTAGTCTCAGCTAAAATAAAACTTGAAGTATCATTTATACTTCTACATGTGGCTTCCACCCTCCCTCCATAACACAACATTCAATGTCCATTTAGATGGCTACTAATGGTGGAAAATAGTTGGCCCTAATGAAGTACATAATAAACCATTGTAAAAATATAATTTTCTCTTGCAATCATGTAGATACCCTACCTGAGGTCAGCTCCACTTTGTGAAACAAGCACGGGGAGTGAAGGTATAGGGGATTCAGTAAACTTTGCAAACTCTTTCTATAGCTTTTCTTACCAACATTTATATCACATACTGAAATAACATCAGATAGAGTTGCTTTTGACTCCTGTTCTGCAGTGCCTGCACCTTTCAGGATAAGGCATATTAAGATGCTGAAGTGACTTTAATCTTCCACTTCATTCAGTTTAGGGTTTTTTTTAAGCTGGAGATAAGTATTTTTATACTAACCAGTCTAACCCTCACTGAGGTCACTTTTAGGTAGGATGAACTTTGGCAGTGACATGGCTTGTTCTGTCAGTTCTAGGATAAGTATTATTCATTTAATATGTGCATAGAAACACAGCAGCTGCCTGACCTTCACATTAGGAGATGTATGATTTGTTAACTGTCTGTGAAGCCTTTGATTCACTGAGAATCTTGCTCCACTTGCACTGAAAGCTTCCAGCAGATGTTTTTTGATGGCTTTCAGGGTGGTGGAGAAGCAGTTCAGTGAGCAGTGCAACCAGTCATGCTTTGATTCCCTGGAGATTTATGTCTTGAGGTTGAGCTACCTTGCATACACTGGTTCAGCATGGGTGGCTGTCGTTTCTCTACTTCACTTCCTCTTTCCATTAATCATGTTCAAAATAAACTCCCTTGATTCTCCTGCTACTCTGTCAAATAACCTTGAAATTGGCCAGCAGTTTCACAAGCTATTAGGAATGGCAGGTAGACACATAGATAGCCATATCAGGTAAACACAGTAAACACAGTAGGTCTGTACAGATCCCTAAAACAGATAACTTTCAATTTTAGCATTTTACATGGGAGGGGAAGAATACGTTGTGTCTAGGCCAAGCCCTAAGAAGTGCTAATTGAAGTACCTTCAATTCCTATTAAATTCCACATAAACTTTCAGGCTCCAATTAGAGGTTTGGATCTGGCTATGACTTCCTCCAGAATTGAGGCAGGTACTCTAATAGCTTATAATATTATAATATGATAAATTAATCTGAGGGAGAAAAAAACCAGCAACTCCACTTGATGCAACACCTCAGAACTGTAGTGACCCCAGCTGTATTTTAAATGCTGTGCAGACTTGCTTTTGGTAACAGGAATTTCTGGAGCTTATTCAACATTTTCTTTCTCACTTTGGGGCAGATGCTATAAAAGGCCTAAAGCAAAAAGAGCTTCACCTAGCAATATTCTGTCACAAGTATGACAGACTTGTGATCACAGCTGCAGGATGAGCACCATGGTATTTGAGGAGGTAGAATGTGCGTTCCTGAACCCCTCCAGTAACAATCCCTCACCTACCAGCAGTAATTAGCTGCTGCACAGCTAGTTTGAAGCAGAGTTTCTTGTGCAGTTGTGTAAGGCCCTTGAGTCTGGGGTCAGGTGCCCAGCTGGGCTGGTGGGCAACAGGAGGTCAGGAAAGAAGGTGGGAGAGAGGGGGCCTTGTGATGAGAGGGTCTGTGCCTACCCAAGGGACTGTGGGGCTGTTTCTGTGCTGGCAGAAAGGGTGGCTGGGGCTCAGGCAGCAGCTCTTGGAGCAAAGAGAGACATTTTGGCTCAGCTGTGCCTGGGACTGGAGGGAAGAAGGCAGAGAGGCAGCAAGGAGCATTTAATGTTTTGATGTGCAGTATGTTGCTCTGCATCTTCTGCTCATCTAAAGCTGAAGGTCACCTTAGATTGAGGAGTGCTTTGGGTTTGGGTCAATACAGGAATTGTCTCATCTTTCCGCAGAGCATTGATGGTTCCATTAACCAGCTGGGGTTTTGTCTGAGAGGCTGCATTTTGCTGCAAGCCCAGCTTGTGCCGCAGAGATATCGAGCCTGGTTTGGAAGCTGCAGGAATGAGGTTACTCAGAACTTGTGGCATTTGGGTTCTGCTATCACAGTTAGTGTGCTGATGCCTACTCCAATCCCATGCAATAGTATTTTCTTTTTAAAGAAGAAGAGACTGCTTGTGAGTTTGTTGAGGCAGGCAGGGTGCAGTGACAAGATGGTAGAAACAGGACCTGACATCCTTTCCTGTGGTCAGGTAGGTTGCTATGGTGTTTAGGAATAAAATGAAACAGAGAAGGAGGAGTAGCTCTAAGGCTGCAAACCTTTCTTGTTTAAAATCACTTTAATAACATAGACAGCTCTACACAAGCCCTGGTATTCATGAGTTACTATGTTTCATTAAGTTTGATATTATTAGCTTTTCAGAAAATAAAGGCCTGAGGTGCTCCTGGTAGCCTCTATACCAAATGTGTATGAGCAAGAGATTATTTTACTTTTTTGGCTGGAGAAAAATTCTAATTAATTTTACCTTTCAGTCTACTCTATTAATTCAGAATCCACTGAGAAGCTTTTGATTAACCAAAATGTGTCCTTTTATTAAATAAATTAGAGCCATTCAAGAAGCACATGAGAAATTTGTAAATCCACTATTAGAAGTAACTTACTGATGGTTTTACAGTAAGAAGTCAATTTGCCAGGAAGAGGAGACCATTTATGTTTCAGTGGGACCAGGCATACTCAGAGGTGTAGCATCACACCAGAACATACAGGAGATAAGCAGCTGAACTGCTCAGGATGTTCCTAATTGTTTGTTTCCTGTATGAAAAATCTGCTTCTTGTATGTTAACACTCAGAAATATTAAAATATGAGTTAAGAGTAAATAAGCTGAACTGCATTTAGTCACTGCAGCAGCTCTCTCAATAAGAGTTGACCTTAACTCAATTAAGCAGAAATTATTTTCAAAGTGATAGAAACTAAGTGGTGCAGTAGAGGCTATTAAGTTGCAAATTATTATGTATGAGGGATCTGCAGTAATTGACAATGGTTCTTAATATATAGCAAAAATGAAGTCATTGAAGCCAGAGTGGCTCCCAGGGCAGGGAGCACACACAGATGCTCATGTGGGAGCTGGCATGCAACAACATGTTACTGCCTCAAAGCTTGTAGTCTAAGCACTAAATTATTCTGAGACTTTTTAAAATATAAATGAGGGCATCTGCAGGAGACTTTGATGAAGTTTACCTGCACTGCCTTACAAAATGGGCTGGAATTAACTCTGCTGACCACTGTGCATAAGCAGGCTATGGAATGGGAGAGGGATTCTGGAAGCAGCCAAGGAAAGCTGAAATCTGTTCTACCAGTTGTCTTAGGGAAGTGGTGAGGTGCAAAGGATTCAGGTCTCCCTTGGGAAGGGAATCGAAGATGTGACTGAGCAGGGAATGCCCCTGGATGAAGAAATGGCATTAAAAGTGCCTCTACTGTTGAACTTGGTGTGAGGGAGCCAGAGACTGCCAGCACTGGTGCAAGCTGGCAGCTCATAACACCTGTCAGGGTGAAAACCCCAGCACCACCCAAATCAGGCTCCACATATCCCTATTCTGCATCTCATTGCAGTGAAAGGTGCCACCATGTCCAGCTCCGGATCTAATCTGGCAGTGCAGCTTTAACTCATGCATTACATTTTCTGTGAGCAACACAAAGGGCCCGGAAAACTTGTCTGAATCTCCCACTGTCTCCTTCATACACTTCCTCCTTTTCCTGTTTCATTTGGCATTTCTGTGCTTTCTCATAATGAGCATTCACAGAACAACAATAAAGAGGAAATTTGGTGAAGAATAAAGGTAAATTTATTAAATCTAGCAGGTGGGGAGAAAGATGATGTGTGCTGCATCTATAATTTTGCCAATAACACTGTGACAGAAATAGTGGTTTAGGGTTTGCATTCAATTTATGCATCTGCACTTCTTCTCTGCTGCTTTGCAATCAGACTAACAGCCCCTGCAGAGACCATCAGCGGCAGCGATTACATTATGACCTTTTAAAGCTTACTTTCAGAGTAAAGATTTTCATCCCATATTACCAATAATTGCTGACTGAGTTTAATACAATCCTCCCAGTGCACTGAAACTGCAGCGTTTGTGATTTCCATGATTTGATAGATCAAGTGTCACGGCTTTGGGAGAGACAAACTGTTGTAACAGCATCACTGCCATTTGGTGATTTCAAATATCCTACCAAGAGGCTCTGTATTTGCTGTATGACTCTGCTGCCCTAATCTTGCAAACCACATTACCCTGCTGCAGATTATAGCAATGTAAGGAGTGTAGCCAGAGATGAACTTCAAGGGCTTGTCAAAGCTTTGTGATAGTTTAGTTTTATCTTCAACCAATCCATGGGAGCTGAAAGCAAAAAGGTGGTACCCATACTTCAGCCTGCCATGGCACATCCATCCTTGGCAGCTGTTTACTGCATGAGGCCCAACAGATGTTTCATGTGACCCCTGTAAAAGCCAAGGTGTGGTGGTGTTGGCGGATCCCTAGGACGAGGGAAGAGATGAGAATCTTGACTCCATGTTTGAGAAGGATGATTTATTATTTTATGATATATGTATTATATTAAAAGAAAATTATATACTAAAACTATACTAAAAGAACAGAAGAAAGGATTTAATCAGAAGGCTAGAAAGAAATGATGATAAAATCCTGTGACTAACCAGAGTCCCGACACAGCTGGACCAGTGATTGGTCATTAATTAAAAACAACCACATGAAACCAATCAGAGCTGCACCTGCCACATTCCACAGCAACAGATAATTATTGTTTACATTTCGTTTCTGAGGCCCCTCAGCTTCTCAGGAGAAAAATCCTAGCGAAAGGATTTTTCAGAAAAGATGTCTGTGACACCAAGGCACAGTGATCTGTGTCTCTGTGCAAAACTGCTTTGGCACATATCTTGGTCATTTGTGTGCCTGCCTTCAGTCACATGTAGTGTGTTAGTTTGGACTTGTGACATATGTGTATGCCAGAAAAAATCTGGCACAAAATAAAAGCAGAATCAGGTCACCAGCTCAAGTATAAATCAAGCAATTCCAGCACAGCATTTTGGAACCATCTAGAGGGACTGGATTGAGATGTAGACTGTGTCTTACACATTTCTTGCTTCTTATTATAAGGAGCACTATCATTAATAGAGTCCTAATAAACAATTTTTTTATAAACAATTAAAGGTGTCACAGCAATTTTCCCAGGAGAAATACTGCTAACCTGAAAGCACTTGGTAAGACAGGCCTTATACAGTTTCTGAGACATTTTGTGGCTACTGAATCAGACCAATAGACGCTTTGGCTCCTTCAGCAACAGCCTTCCTCCAGGGCTGCAGCTTAAAGAGCCCATCTTCCAACGTATATGCACATAGATACACACGTGTGTGCAGGCACACACCTGCATGCACAGACAGGTGTGTGCACACATTCCCATGATCATTCCCCCTCCCCCAGCCAGTCTTCTTTTTGGGACAGAGCAAAACTGCAGTTTGGTGGAGTGGTCATTCCTGGCGTATATCCCTGGGGCAGGGCTTACTTTGCTTTTGCCACGAGCTGAACTTGAACAAGGTAGGAAAGCCCTCTACAGCCACGGGCAGACAAACGCACCTGGAAAAGGTGCTGTGGTCATGCTAATACCATCAGAAACTGGGATGAGCCAATTTGTGTGAATTATAAAACAGATCTTCAGGGAAGACAGAATGATCCCAATGATTTTTAAATTAAGGTCAAATTTGGAAAAGTTTGTTTTGTTAATTTAGGTTTTTCATCCTCTGAATGCAGGTCAAGATCAGTTGACTGGAATGATTGATTTGCAAAGTCAGTGCAGGTGGCTTTTAGTGCTCAGTGCAACAAAAGCTGCTCTGAACCCTCACTCTGCTGCTTATCTTTTGGATAAAGATGTCCATGCTTACTTATGGCTGATGGCAATTTGTTTTCCCCATGAAGAAGTAGCACATCAAACCTGTGCCAGAACTACCACTTTTAGAAGCCTCTTGGAGACGTGCTTTTACACCTACTTAATTCTTGGTATTGGTTGAGGGGACAGCTGATGCATTGCCAAACATGCCAGTGGTATACTGAGTGAGAAGATATTCACTGGGTTCTGGATGAGACTCCTGAGCTGAATCATGGGTTCACTAATAGTAACAACTCCTCTTCACTGTAATTCCTGCTTTTGGCATCAGGGCAATGGCTCTATATCAACAACCTGAAAGAGAAAGCCTTTACATCCCATTTCTTACTGGTTTGTCAAACTAACCAGATTCTAAGAATGAAATTAATATCCCTAGTGTGTAATTTCCTCATTAAACAGAGAACCAAATATTTTTCCAGACCCCCGCTTTATAGAGTCCTGTATAAACAAGCTGAGAAGGCTCATCTCTTAAATTTTTTAATACAAGAAGCCTTTATCAATTTATGAAACACTGAAATTGAGATCTGACTATTAGCTATAACAATTTTAATGCTCTTATTAAGCAGCTCTGACATCTATCCTTTCTGTGTATTGTCTAAAAGAGCATTAACTGCATATACAGGAGTTATGAAACTAGTCAGCTAACATTCGAACAAACATTTTAGCAGCACGCCCCCACAGTTTTCAGAGGCTGAACTTTTGTTTCAGCTGTGATGTTATACAATCCTATTTCCACGGCAAACTTACAGATACACACTTGTCAAAATTCATGGTTTATTTAGCAAAACTGTCGAGGCACATATGTGCCATATGCATTCCCCTGTTCGTTACAGACATACTTTTTAAAACAGCGATTTCCTGTGGCAATTAAGTGTGGTGCTTGGACTTCAGTAGATTGGTGTGGCATTGAAAGGGAATCTGGCTTGGAGTCCTATCACTAAAAAGAGCACCTGTCAAGAAACCCCGTCTTTCTACTGTTCCATCTCCTGCCTATTACAGACTTTTAAACATCCTGTTTTATTTGATTTTTATCAGTATTTATCCTGCATTCAGAAGGCATTCTTACCTTCAATAAAACTGCACTTTCACACACCTTAATATCAGATATTTTGGGCACTGTCTATCCATGAATCTCAAAGATTAGTGACTGTTATCTGCTGCGGCATCTTTTTCATAGAGCCCAGGATAAGTACACAGGCAGTCTGAGGACAAAGCAAAGGAGGTGCTCCTTCCAGCACAGATGTGTTCAGGCAGGCAGCCAGAGGCAGGATTTTGTGAGCCCTCACCTTCCCCTGCAGACAGAGGTGTCACCTCTCTGCTATGTCTGGAGCAGTGGAAAAGAGCAATACACAATGGACATTGAATACTCAGGCCTTGACTTTCAGCTGAGTCGAATTTAAAAACCTGGTCAAAACATAGAAAACTTCATGGGACGCTGTTGTTCTGTTTTGTTTTGTTTTGTTTTGTTTTTTACTATATACATAGTTTGAAAATATTTTCAGTGCAGAGAAAATTCCCTCTTCTGCCTTTGTGTCCCTCCTGTGTTCTTTTCCTTATTCCCAACCATCACCACTAGCTCCTGGCACTGTGCTCTGGTCATAGTCTCTGCCCCCAGCTAGGATGCATCCCCAGTGCACTGGTCCCATTTCACTCATACCTTTGCTCCCAGTTGTCTCCCTCACCACCTTGTGTCTTGCCTTCTCCCATTCTGCTGCCCAGTTTCTGACCTAGTATCAGCCACCCCTTCTCTCACCTTGGCACCTCTACCCCTCTTTCTCTCAGGGTCTTCACACTCTTCACTATTAATTCTTATCACAACCATTCCTGGGCTCCAGGATCAAATGTGTCTTGCTTCCCTTGCACCTGGTGCCCTGAGACAAGATGATAGTTGCCAAAATATGATAAATACAGGCAAAGTTCCCTGCTTCCCATCCTAGTGCCTGTATCCATGACACTGGGCAGCACGGCACCATGGAGCCCCCGTCCTTCACAAAGCTGGGTTCAGCTGCCTAGAAAGGCAGCAGTGAGCCAGTGCAAATGGAAACCCAGCCCCAACATGAGAAAGCAAATTCTTGCAAAGGATGATGTAAGGCTGCTTATTTGGGGATTATCAGACCTGTCTATAACAAGGAAACCCAAGAAGCAAACCAGAATAAAAAATAACAGGCAAAGAACTAAGGAATCCAGATCTAATTTTGCTTGCTCTGATCATTAAGATGACATCATCCATCTCAGCTGATTGTGTAAAATATAATTGTGTGGTGACCCCTTTCTCCCTTTGCTGGTCACTCCTCCACCCCCAACATAGATGCAGTGCATGCTATCAAGACAAGACTTAACTCTGAGCCAGCTCAAAGCATAGCCACAAAAGAGCCAAAATAAATTTCAGTGCTTGAAGAACAGAACCAAAATCCCTTTCCTGTCCTTGTCCATGGCATGGGGAGGCTGCTTTGCAAAGACATTTGTATTGGGATTGGAATCGGAGAGAGAAGTGACTTGAAGAGGAGGCTGTGCTTAGATCTGTATGAGGAATCACTGGCCAGAGCTGGGGGAGGGCAGGTGGCAGCTTACAGGGTCACTTTTATTTTTTCCCTGTCAAATAACACTCACAGATCACTTTTACTTTTTCCTTGTCAAATTATGCTCACTTGCACAGCTTTCCCCTTCTCTATTCTAGCTTTTTCACCTCTTACAGGTGTCAAAATGCCTTTCCTCACAAGAAGGCCTTCTCTGTACATCAAGCAACACTCAGTCCTTAAGCTTCCCAATTTTGCCATGTGATAGACACCTGGGATGGTGTAAGAGAAGGAGAGGGGCTGGGAAGGAAACCCTGGCCAACTGGACTTTGAACTTTCTTCTTGAAATAAAAAATAAATACTAACTAGCTATGGTGATAGTGTGCCGAAGGCTGTGCTTGGAGGGAAGCCCCAAAGGGAGCATTTGAAGCCCTATTAGATCAGTCCATATAATTTGATATGAACACCTCACTACATGTCGTAGCCATGATTTACCTTTAGTAGCACCATGCTGCCAGCTCAGAGTACTGAGCTTAGGCTGCAGGAGTAGGAAGTGAGAGAGCAGATCCCTAATTTGCTGGACTGATACACAGGAAAATGGAGAGCCCTACCTGAGTTAGACAGATTGCAGCTTTTTGCTGTACCACAGGTAATGATCATGGTATGAAATATTTTAAGGTAGTCAGTTTTAGTGCCAGCAGTTCTCTCGGTAGCATCTTTGAACCTTCCATATGCCATCAGCAGCTATATTTATAGCAACCTTAGTTTAGTGTCCTTTTCAAGGCTTAAAGGCTTTTTTATAGTTTATTTGTTTTGCTTTGTTTTTGGAGAGAGGGAAGAGAAGAAAAGGAACCAAAAGTTAGTGAGATCATGTGGAAGTGAAAGAAATGTGCAATTCTGAAGGTTGCCTGTGGCAGAAAGGCTCCCTGAAAGGGCAAGCTGTTACAGCATTTCAGCAATTTGCCTGTTCTGTGAGGTTGTTAAATAATCAAATCCTTCCGCTGAAATTGCTCTGTCTCCACTCTTGTCTGTACCATGGCACAAACAGATATAACTGTTGTGGTCATAGGTAGTTGAAGTTTCTTATTTGACACAGCTGGAGCTTGATGCACTTACTAGTAACAAATATTCAAGGAAAGCAGTGAAGTGAAGCTGGGTAGAAGCCAAGTGAAGTTCCTTAGTTTGTCCCAGAATAAATCAAAGGGTCTTCTGAGACAACTGTCAGAGGTTCAGAATTAGACCTCTCCTTCTTGTGAAATGAACACAATTGTTTCACAGATTTCCCCTTGCTTCAAAGGGAACGACAGCAGCATCGAGGGCACACAGTCAGTGACAAGAGTCCCATTATCCCATCATGGCTCTTTAGGGGAACAGCCACATTTATTATTTTGTTTCCACCCACACCAGCACCCTCACATTGCATCATCCTCCCTTGTTTCTAGGAGTGCTGTGTGTCACCTATGGGAGCATACAGCTCAAACAAGGCTTTATCTCTCTGGTTAGCTTTCCTGCATTGTCTGGCTGGGATTAGATGTCCACAAACTTAAAGCTCCATTAACACATAACAAGGCTTAGGCAATTTTCTTGAATTATTCAAACAAAATACTGTCTAATTCCTTTTTGAGTTGATTTAATTTATTCCTCCCCTTGCTAAATGTAGAAAAAATACATGTTTTCTACAACCACCATTATTAAGTAGCTCAGGCTATTTCCCTCTGCTTGTGATTGCCTGAACATCAGACCTTTTTCTTTGGGAATTAGTAATAAGTTACATGCACTTGGCCTGAGTCTTCACTGCTCTACCCTACACAAAGGACAAAAAGCTATATGTAGAGATAATAGCCTTATTGCCTGTTGTTTTAAGCACATGTGTGATTCTACTCCCTGGAAGCACGCTCCCAATTTGTGAGCAATCTGTTCATCCAGTCTTTCAAACACAGTACTTTTCTTCCAGTGCCAAAATTTGAAATAACAGAACTGTCTCCTCTGTCTTTTAGTCTTTTGTGCATATCGCCCCCTAAGTAATTATTAATTAACAAGAACCACTTTCCAGATAATGCATTGTTCTTCCTCACCTAAAAATTAATTGGAATTTCCTTCATTCCTGTCACATAGGGAGTAACTGGAAATACCTGTGTAAGTTTTAGCCTGAAACATGTCCATGGACAAGTTTTAATAGTCCTTTTTCATGTCAAAGTTGTGAGTGACCTACCTGCAGAAACTGGCAAATTCACAAGAGCATTATACCAGATTTTTAGTTTCTTTACCAAATGAACCCTTACAGGTCATCAAAACACCAGCAATCACTTCATTAGCCATAAAAAACTTCCCTCCTCAAAGTGCTTACCATGTACAAACCTGAGACCAGGACAGAGAACTGTGGCACAGAAACAGTCATGGAGGAAATCTGAGCGGTGAAGCCAGATTTGTTGCATGACTAAATACATACTAAATAGTAACTGAATACATGCTGAAATGAAAGCAGTTATCCCAAACAAGAAATACATACCTTATTCCTTTTCTTCCTTTTGCAAAGCAGCCATTTATTCATGTTAAGCATGAGTTTGTAGGCGAAGTAACTAAAAGAAAATAATGGAACCATTGAAAATACATGCTTGCATTTTTGAAATGATGTAAGTACAAGTACCAGGATGCTGAATCAAATACAGATAACTGAGTTGATAGTTACTGACAGTTACCATGAGTATCTTTTGATATATTTATATTCAATTTATCCAACAATAATTTACATCCTTCTTAAAATAAAAGGTTAAAGTAACTATTGCTATATAAGAAATAGGTATCATCAGTGAGTCTTCTCCAGTACTGCTGAATGTGCAACCATATGTGGTGATCAGTTTAATATGGCCATGCCCATGTGCACCTGCAAACAAGAAGCTTAAGATTTGTGGATGTTTATTATATGAGTTCAGCAGAAATGTTTGCTTGATGGTCTTTTGTTTTAATAACTAATCTGGCTTTCTTTGGTAGGATATTTTAGGTGATTTTTTTCCTCTACAGCTTGAAAATTTCTTTTCCCAAAAACGTGTTTTAGGAGAGCGTTTAAAATGGGTTTCCGTTGGCTGCTATGGATATAAAAAATGCTTAAGTGCCTCTTAGGAATTTTTAATGTTCTTTGAGGCAAGAGAGTCAGAAGAAGGAGTTAAAAACCAGAAGTGCCATAAGCAGAAATAGATTTTACAGTCCTTCTACTGGAACACAGTATCATCCCAGTGGAAGTCATTAGACATTTTTTCTCCATATATAATGAAGGGCTGCAGTGACTCATTTCTGAGTTGTAAATGAATTTTTAAAACCTTTCAGAGCCATGGTCAGGGACACTGTAAAAATGAACAGCTCAGAATATTATTCCAGCCTGTAATTTCTTAGCAAGGAGATGATACAGGTCAACTGCTGAGTAAACCCTGTTTATGGACATTGAACTTCAGGTCAAGTGTATTTCTAAGAAGCATAAGTGCTGATGAGTGAAAATCAAAAGCAATTATGAAAAATTATACCTGCATAAAGCTAAACATGTCTTTTTGCTTTTGCTGTTTTAAAATATTAGTGACCAGAAATCATCAGAGAAAAATAAAACTAATTTCGACACACTTCTCATCAAAGTGCCTTCTAGCCTTCTACCTCTGTTTTTTTGTCTCATGTCTGTGGGATCAAAAATGACATAACGTCATTCCTTCTCACATAATTACATTATTGCCTTGCTAGAAGTAGGAAATCTTATTTCAAGACTATTGTCAAACATTGTCCTTTCTAGCCTCTACTACTACTGTTCTCACTTAGCCTCTACTTTTCAAAGTAATTGTTTTTTTTCTAGTGTGATTTTATCCCTTTTTCCATTATCTGGCCTAGTAACCCATGTTACTATGTTGGCCAAAGCATGGCATCCCTTTCCCCACATCCTGTTGTAACTAAATTTTCTTTTTGTGTGTCACAGGGGTGTATCTCATGTGTCTCACCAGCAGACTGAAAGGTAGGTATCACTGCTGACAGTCAAGTATCTGGTCAGGCTGGAAGTGGTGCTGAGAAATCACAGGAAAATTATATTTTTACTTTTTCTGTGGTTCTTGGAGAATTACTTTTGTGTTATGTGCCTCAATTTTTGCATCTGTAGGAAGCACATGCTTACTTATCTCAAAGGACTGCTAAAACTTAGTTTATCAATAGCTGTAAAGCACCATGAACTCCCAGATAGAAAATACACATATTTTAGAAGATTAAATTTAATACTTGTGGAATTCAGAGGTTTTAAAAACGGTATTTCATCCACTCAGAACATCAATTCCAACCTACACAAAACAGTCCCTAAAATACCCCCCAGTCCTTTCATGAAAACCATGGCAAGTCCAAGCACTTTTGTTCAATTCTGTGTTGAGAAAACATTCAGAGTGAAATCCTCTCCTTGCCAAAGTAAGTGGCTAGGGTTTTGTTTCCAATCTAGAATTAGAGTCTCCAGACAATAAAATGCTGCTTATGTCCTTTGGAATCATATTCCAATGGCTTATTGCCCTTATGGTTAAAAGTCTTAGGAGATGGCATTTCCCAAAGGAGTCTACCCATCCTTAGATTTGATTTAAACCATGCCTTCTGCCTTTTAATTGAATATTAAATATATTCAGAAAAGCATTTAATAACATCTTGTGGCTGCTGGCCTTTTCAAAAACAATAATGTAACTATTTTCTAATAATCTGAAAGCATATTGCCTTTCCAAACATCTTGATTTATACAAAGGAAAGAGCTCAGGCAATGGAAAAAAAAAGAATATTCTCATTCAGAGAAATATTAAAGTGTTTTTCAAAGGCTGATACTGAGAAAGTAGAGGCAGTGGAAAAATGAAAAAAGAGTTTATTAGGAGATATATATCCCTTCTGTACAATTTAATTCTTGAGTAGAAGAAAGTACATAGCAAGTGTTTTGCTCTTATTAAAAGAAAATGAAGTCTGGATGCATGGTTTCACATCCAATATGATAACACTGGTATTAGGTCAGCAAGGAGTATAACTATAGGAATATAATTTTTTTCCCTTTCATACAGCTGGATTGCAATTTCAGCTACAGTCATGTGGAGACAAGGGAAGGAAATAAATTTTACAACACTTCAGACATTACCCTGGATTTTAATGACAATAGGTGATTGATGTTACAACGTTTTAGTTAAATGCCTGGGTTGTTATGCTGTGAGAATTCCTGTCAGCCATAGCTGCATTGCTGCTCTGAGCAGAGCTGCAGTGAATTTCACTCCCCATTAATAAGGTGAACTAGAACAACCTATATCTCCATGCTGTAGAACTGAGGTCACAACAATAACATGGCATTAAAATTTGCTTTAAACCATAGAGATTTTATCCCAACTGGCCTGAGGACTAGACCAGATCTTCAGGGGATATCGCTTCCTATTATCATTCTGTTGCATCTGTGGTGTATTATCCACATTTTCCCACCTGTTTGGAGTTTAGATCCTTAGACAAATGGAAAGTGAATGAAGCTCATAGTGTTCACATTTTTCAGGATGGACGCTGCCTAGAGTAAACTCCTTGTTAATCACTCAGCCTACAGAAGGGACACCAAGAAATGAGACTGGCAGCTCATGAATAAAGGTCATGAAGTCTTGCAGCTTGCCTGCTGTCCAGAGGAGCCACATACAGGATAGACAGCTCATCTTCATGAGGGGAAGGAACCTTGTGGCAGTGCAGAAAGGAGGTCACTCATACTGCCAAGAGGTAGTCTCAACAGGAGAGGTGATCCACTCTCTCTTCTCTGCCTGTATCCCTGAGGTGTTCTGAGGCCAAACTCTCAAAGTTGTGTTTTATAGCTCAGTACAATTGTTCAGATTGGCACAGCTTCATGTTTAATGATTTCCATTTAATGGGAGTCAGGAAATGTTTAATGTCTGGTTACAGTGCTGCACCTGTGTCTCTTAAGCAATGAAATCAGCATGGACAGCTCAGTTCAGCAAATGGTAAAACATGCTGGATCCACATGGATTATACTGCTATATTTTAAATCATTCAACAGAAAATGCAATTGTCCTGTCTAAATGCATGTCTCAGTCCCTTTGAATCCAGTAATAGGTCTCAAGAAAGTTTTGCTGATGCTGTGATTTGAAAGGTGAGTGTGGCTCTACCTCCTGCCCCAATTATCAGCCAGTTTCTTTAATAATTCAAAATCCTTGCTAAAATCCTGACCTTAAAGATTAATAAAATGATCCTTTATAGCCTTTCCAAGTTAGGCCGATTAAACACAGATTTGGCACTGACAACCTGAGAAACTTCAGTAACGTTATTCATTTAGCTAACAGAGTTACCTCCCCTGCTGACGCACTCCCAATTAATGCCAAGAAAGGCATCTGAGCCGGTGGAAGGGGACCGCTTGTTCCGTGCTCTCCATTACCTTGGATTTGGTCCCAATTTAATGATAACATCACTGTGTTTTTCTTGAGAATTGTAATTATTTTATGGAAGTGGATAGTGTTCTGTCCAGCTCACAAGCCTTCCTGAGAGGACAGCAGGCCCCAAGCCTGGATGGCAGCAGGTGTTTTGGAGGGAAGCATTCATTAGCTCCCCCAAAAGCACATGAAGAAAGGCGTGGCAGTGGGTGATTAATTTATACCCTGCAGCACGAAGATACCTGAGCTGAAGTAATTTATAATTGTAACTGATGGTTTTACTTGTATCTGCTCACCAGCTTTTCCAGACCTAGGCTCTGCTGCAACCAAGCAGAGCCAGCTTAGCTTAACTCTGCCTGGAAGCAACTCTGATTAAACTGATGCAACTGTACACATGATGATGGATTTAAAATTAGTTTTTTCTTATGCTAGTGTTTATGAATGCCAGCTGAGTCACTGCAGGCTGAATTTAAACCAGTTTACTAGAGTTCGTACCCAAAATTATTGGGGTTTAGCCAAACCAGTTTAAAACGTGGCAGTAGGGGTGGCACTGGCTGAGCAAGTGTTGCTGCAAGGCTGTCAGGGAGGAGGGCCATGCTGAAGGACAGAGGATGCTCTGGCCACAGCCCAGATGCCCATTGCCTCTGACATATCCCCAGGGGTAGAGGTGACATGGGTGATGGCTGTGCTTGTCCCTGGGAGGAGGAGGAGAGCAGGAGGTCTGATCCCAGGAGGAGCTGAAGAAACAGAATCATAGAAACATTTAGGTTGGAGAAGATCTCTAAGGTCGTCAAGTCCAACTGCTGACCCAGCACTGCCAAGTTCACCACTTAACTATGTCCTAAGTGCCACATCCACACATTTTTTAAATACCTTCAGGGACAGGGACTCTTACTGGAGTCCTGCCAGTCAGCACCAACTGGGAACTTGTCCCAACACAGAGCTAAGATATTATTCCCCTTGCCCAAAGACCAACATAAGATCAGCAGATAAAAGCTGTATCTCTTGGACTATTTTGGGCAGTTTTTCCCACCAAACATTAGTAACTCTGCTTTCAAGATCCAGTCCACACTGGAGATGAGAGAGAGATCATCTAACAATGACCAATTTTACAATTTCCAGAATATGAGGTCAGACAAAATGATGCCAGGAACAATGAAGTCTGGTTTATGTTCTTTCAATGCTGAACTGAAGGCTTTGTGTAAGATCTCTTGTGGGAGATGTTGAGAGGCCCCTCTCAAGGCCGGAGCAGAGCGGAGGGTCCAGGTGGATGCTGTAGGGCACATGGGGTCTCCCATGGCAGGGAAGATTGGAGGTGTCCAACTCCTGGAAAAGGCTGTGCCTCCATCCAGAGGCCTGCAAGGGGTGTGAGTGCCCCATGGCAGGTGGGGACAGAAAGCTGTGCCTGGGGAGGCATCCCGGGCTCATGGCAGCACCAGGAGGAGGCACTGAGGCATGGCAGAGGGAGATCCCCCTTCTGTGGGGACAGAGGCCCGTGTCTCCTGGCCTGGCCTGCTGATGGGGGCTTGGCAGATCCTGGGACCCCTGCTCTGCACAGACACCTCTGCCAAGGCCAGAAGAGGTCCTGATGCTTTTCTGCTGGATCCTGACACTTTGGGGAAGGAGCTTTAGCCGTCTGTTGTCAGCAAGAGATTTGGCTTTGTGGGCACCTGAGACACCTTACAGTCCCTACGAGCAGGAGATGGAGCCAGGCTCCCCACTGCAGTGCAGTGCAGGGTGGGAGGACAAGAGACATCAGGTGTAAGTTGAAGTGACAGTTTTGGGCTGTGGAAAAACAGAAACTGTCTTCCTATGAGGGCAGCAGTGGAGCAGGTCACCCTTAGTATTTGTGCCATCTCCATCCTCAGAGGGGTTCAGCCCCACCTGGTCATGGGCAGCCTGCTCTGGCCCCAGCACTGGCCCTGCTTTGGGCTGGAGACCTCCCAGGGTACCTCCTGGCCTGAATTACACCATCATCCTATGATAACCAATACGTGTTTTTAAACCAAGGCAGCTTTGCAGGTACAGCACATTATACTTGGCCCTCAGCCTCAATAAGATCTTGTGATAGTAAATTATATAAAATTGTAGAGATGAATCAGTTAACCATCATTTTAGTCAGTGTTATTTTCACCCTGACTTTGATTTAAGGAAGCAAGACACTCATTTTTGCAATCCCATGCACGTGAGGGAAAATTTCCAACATACATGCTTAAGTAAGTAACCTCTTTTTGACAGTGCTGAGCTCTCATCAGCTGTCTCTTGAAGGGAAATTATTGCCAACTGAGAACTTTGGAAAACTTCTTCCTTTGTTTATCAGCCTACATAAGACTTTTGGACCCTAATTTTTGGCACATTTTCTAAAGTGTCTCTGCTGCAGTAGCTTCTATGTGTTCTGAAAAGGTAAATTCTATCCTTACCAGAAAGGAGCATTATTATCACAGAGTATGCTGAGTTGGAAGGGAATACCATCAAATAATGGAATACCTACAAATACCATCAAAGTCCTGGCTCTGCACAGGACAATGCCAAGAGTTACACTTGTCTCTGAGAGCATTGTCCAAGCATGTTTTGAACTCTGTCAGGCTGGTGCTGAGACCACCTTGCTGGGGAGCCTGTTCCAGGGCCCAGCCATCATACCTGTGCTATCATCCTCCCAAGAACAGAGAGTGGCTGACCCATCAAAAGTCTCACAGTGAGTGAAAATTGATATTTCAAACACAACCACCCATCTGTTAGTCATAGATTTCATTAGCAGAGAAGCAAGATCCACCATCCTTATCCAATCAGGTACAAGTTTTACTAAAATATAAGGGAAATTATATTAAATATGAGCCTTACTATGTTTACCTAAAATATCAAATTTTGTGTATGTTCTATTTTTACTCATATCTGTAAAAGAAAAGACATTTTTTTCCCAGCTTTTATTTATATGTCTGTTTTCTTCTCTTTTTGCAGTAAATTAGTCACTAATTTAATCATCTCTAAGATCCATATGCTCGCCCACCACCAGCCTTCATATGAGTACAATGAGATAAAGATTCTTATTTGCTGCACTGGGGTATAATTAAACTTTCTAAATTTCAATTATTTCAATTTCTTACCATGAGCAATCACATGGCCTCCTGCAATAAAAGGAGATATTGTTTGCATTTTAAATGCAAATTTTCAGAATTTTCTACACTCATCTTTTAATTTAGCTTCCAGACTTTGATAACATGGTTTACCTACATCAAATTAGTAATACACTCCACTGACATGGTTTCTTTTGTTTTGGTTTGGGGTTTTTTCCCTCCTATGGCTGTATTGGCAAGTTTCACAGCTGAGCAGTATGACAAATACCATATGTTCACCTCCAGGCCACTATGTTATTTGCTGGTAACTGAAATTCCTGTTGCTGTAGCTGCTCTGTGAAATTAAGAGTGACTATGACACTTTCCTTCTATTACCTTAAGTCATCTTCTGTATCTAGGCAACTTTCTAGAGTCACTGCTCCATGAAATGAATTGAAATATGTGTAGATTCACATTTCTATTTGGTAAAACACAAGAAACATTTGAATTCTGAGCAGAAATGAAAAACATTCCAATTGGAAAGTTGCCTGCAAAAAATTCAATACTTTTCTGCCTTTATTCATTTATTTCAGCCTATATTGCTTATGAATCTAATGAAATGCTAGGCTAGAGCTCCATTTTGGTATGAAATGACTCAAAGGAATAGCATAAATGTCCAACTTCATGAACAGTATATGAAAAATCTGTAGAGCAAGTCCTTTGATTAGTTTATCTAGTGGCTTATAACTTTGCTTTTGAATAAACAGGGATTATCAGACTGAGGTGGCGGGAGAGTTTGCTGTGAATATTCATGCAAACATGCCTGTCCAAAGTCTTGTACAGTTTAATGGAGCTATACCTCTGCCTTGCTTTGATTATTTGACTTTTTAAATGAGGTTTTGTTCATTTTTGTTTAAAATTTCAAAGAAAGAGGGCACAGAAGAGCAACTGACCAAATTGCTATTCCCTGAAAATCAAAACAAGAGCCAATAGGAACTAAGAGTTCAATAGAAAGGCAGGATTGAGCCTTTTATTTCCTAGTCTTTTTTGAGTCCTGCTTCCCACGGGAGAATGGCTGACTAACTAAGAGATTTCATGTTTCTTGCTGTTTTTAATCTTCCAACAAAAGATGCAGTCTGTCCAGATCAAATATTTCTAGGCTAGTTCTGGGCCAAAGGGTTCCATTCCTTGCTGCATTACCTCTAAAGAAACTCCTTCTGGTCCTTCTCCATCCAGAACACCAGCTTCCTCTCCTCCTCTGATTGCAGAAATCCTCCTTAGTGCATTGGGCTGACCCTTCCTCCTTATGCTGAAATCCTCCATCACTGCAGCCCCTCACCTGTGGACATGAAGCAGATCTCTAGTTGGCAGCTGCAATGGAAGTTTACAAAACTTTATTACACACACAGTCTCTCAAATTAGCAACAGTGCTAATGCTGTAAGGGGAAGAAAGGGGGGGAAATAGACATCAAATTCCAAGTTAGCAAAAGTGTTATTGCCTTAAGAAAATCATTGGCAGGTTTAGTGTGGGATCTTGCCAGGACTTTGCAGGAGCAAGGGGAGAGAGCTAAAGATACAGAGTTGGATGTAATCTACATGCTTACACAGTAATAAATAGTTCAGTCTGCAGTCATAAGGAGGATTTACAAGGTGTTCTTTCACCCAGTAAGACTTTCCTTAAGGAGGTGGATCTGCTCTTTCTACAATGTGTGAGGAAAATTAGCACCCTAGAGCAGAACCTGTAAAGGCGAAAACAAGAGCTGTCTAGGTAGCAAGAGAGACTTAAGGAGCTTTAGATCTGCTCCCCTCCAGGCAGTGTTATTTTGGGCTGACTAGAGATGCCTTCACACCTGTGAACCCCCTCCTGGAGCAAGCTTTCCGAGAAGCCAGGACAGCTTGTTCTCAAAACAGCAAGCAGGTGTTCTTTCAGTGTCCAAAAAATTCAGTCACTCAGAAGGAGTGGTGGCACCAATTCTTCCTTGTGGCTTTGTTTGCTTCCTCAGGTACTCCATATCCCAGTGAGATGCATGACAATTGCAGATGGGGAGGTTTCAGTTAAAGTGGGAATTTTGTTGAAATCTAGACTCCTAAATTGACAATTGTTGTCCTGAAAACCTCTGGCTTAACTGTTACATATTATTAGTAAAAAATTTGATCAATCTATGTTTTGGGTTAGTGTATAGAAAAATGTAGAGTATGTAGAAATTGAGAAAATTAGAAAGGGTTTGCCTACAAACAATGTTCTTCAATGACAATAATTAAATTGTGGTAATTTTGTTGCTTGGTATTGCCAAAATCCAAAGACACTTTGGATTGTGTATTTTGGGATCATCTAGTCCTTGGATCAAGGGCACAGATGGGAGATTTGAATCTAGATTCTCTCTTCCCTCTCTCCCAGACATACCTACATCCCTTTAATGTTGTAAAGGAGGTAGATGAAATCTTCAAACAAAATTATTTTCTTTTGTTCATTTTGAATGCAGAAAATACTGGTAATATCAGTTTTCCAGCTAATAAAGCTGAAACCTTGTGAGACTAAGGTGTCAAAAGAAGAAATGTTAGAACAAGCTGGTGCAATTAAGCAGCAGCTTATTTAAAAGAAAACTTGGCTGTAGTTCCACCAAGTATTCCATGGAAACACAAGAAAATGGTTTTGTTGTTAACAAAATGCACAGTGTTATTTTAGAGGAAACCTTAGGGTAGCAAATTTCAGTCCTATGTCTAACAAAGACTCTGTGGCAACTGTGGAAATGATAAACAAGTTTGTCTAGTGTCACTATTGAGTAAGACAATGAAGCAGTAATTAAAGGAAGTTGATAGAAAGCAATAGGAACAGGAAGAGCTGCAATACTCACAGATCAACATTGATGCTGTAAAAGCAACTGGTGTTTTCAATCTACTGACACTTTATTGTATATGCTAGCATAGCCATATCTAAAGTAAAATGGCCTTAAGCAATTTATTCAGTCTTTTAAAAGCTAAATATTTTTGTTAAAATTCCTGAAGTGGGGCCTGTTACTGAAATTAGGTATCATGAGCTGAGGGAATTATGATTAGGGAACAGCAAGCTATAGAAAAGCAAGGACTACAGGTAAATACCAAGGTACCACACTGGCAAAAGGCCAGCCAAGTGATGACTGCAGGGTTTCACTATGAATACTGTCAAATACATTTCAAATGATGGTAAAGCTCACCTGAAGTGCAATAGAGTGTGAAAAACACCTGAAAAAGACACCTCACAAAACTAGGTAAACTGGCAGCGTAATGATAGATGGAATATGTCAACGAAAGAGTATAATGGACAATATTGCTAGTTTAAAAATGAAACAAAAAAATGCATCCCTAATGCATTCTTAATGCATCCCTAAGAATTAGGAATGGAAAGGGCCTTCAAAAGATTCACCAAGTCCTCTTTATCTGCAGCAATGGTCAAAGTGTGCCTAGATGTCTAAATTAGAATATAAGCAATGATAAAATTAATTCTACATTGTAGATGTAGCATACTTTATTACACATGCCAAAGGTTTCTTAAGGCATAATGTGTGGGTGCATGGGTGGGAGTGCAGAAGTACATATATGCACTGACATAAAATATTCACCTATCTGCAGAGCTGAAGTTTTAAAAGTAATAATATTTAATACAATAATCCTATGATTCAGATGTTCTGTGCAGTCTTCGGGTGTCATTCCCCTGAAGTGCCAATGCTTCAGCTATTCTGTCTGTACACATACGCTCGCAGAAATGATTAGAAGTAATGAAAGTTTTCCACAGGAGTATAAACTGAATGGACAGGGACACCTTGTTTCACAGAGGAGTTGAAGAAGTGTATGAAAGAGATGTGAAATCAGGGTACAGAGAAAGGCAATCAGGTGGTGTGTTTAAGGAGATGCTTGATGTACCTAAAATACAAAAAATCTGAAACATACAAAGGTACTCTTGTATTTATCACTGGCAATGTAAATTTACTAACATGTGGAACCTACTGCCATATGATAACTGAGCCCAAGATTCTCTGGCAGTTAGGTGGATCAATGACAAAAACATTGAGCCATCAAGTAAAAAAGAGATGAATGGAGACAACGAGGTTTAAAATTATAATCCCTCTAGCAGCCAGGCTTTCTACAGTGTTTTTCAAGTGATTTGAGGCACCTGAAAATACAAGTAAGCATTAGATTGATGGGTAACTGTGATTTAGTAAGGTAATGCCACAGATCCCAGTTTGTTGCATTCCTGTAACTTAAGGTGATCTCAGTAACTTTGATGACTGCATTTCCATTGCTCTTTGATAGCAATACCTCATGTTATGTCCCAAAGAGTGATCTTCTAGCCTCCAGTAAACCTCAAAACTTAATTTTCTATTAAGAATTACAGCTTTCTTTTGGCACCTTAGAGTAGAAGCTGAGCTCTATGTGAGATTGTGTCTTGCAAGGCTGCTAACAGTTAGCAATGATGGAGTAAATTCAGGATAAGTAGGAATGCCAAGTGCTGTTTCTGTTGCCCTAAAATTGAAAATCATTCAATCTGAGCAAAGACAAGTGAATATCCATTTTTTCCTGAATCCTGAAATAAATGGTTAGTTATATGATTTCTTTCAATGCAGTTTTTTTTGTTAGCTCATCTATAGTTTAGCTCAATTTTAATACTCAAATAGAATCATAGTGAAGTAAAATGTTAAGTACCGAATTTTAGACTGAGGCACAAATCTCTGAAGGCCATCTAAGCATTTGCTATAATGCTATACCAAGAACAGGATTTTTCCTTAGAAATTTCTCTCCTCTAGATAAAAGAAAAATAATGTCTCTATTGTGTGTCTTTATAGTTTTTTGTCATACTAGTTTTTACCACAGTTGTTACTAAGTTTGCAAATGCTAAAATGTTAAAACTGGGCATTCACAAGCAAATGCTCTCCACTTATTTGTAACACTTGGGTATGAAATTAATCAAATCTCTTGAAGTGTCCAACGTGCTCAGTAACTGCAAGTGGCAAAAATGGAGGAAAGTCCTCTGGCCAGACAGGCGTTTCTAAGTAATTAATTTTTTTTCTCATTTTGTGTGTTAAAACTGTAATCCAGACTGGCTGATTTAGGGGTGGTTACCTCTGTTCAGCACATCTGATTGGGTAACTTGATGTTCCTCTGCCTGGGCAGTATGGAGACTGACAGTGCCTGCTTCCTCGTGTGCGAGCAGTTTCATAATGAAAGTGAGACAACTTTCATTATGATGGAGGAAATGCTTGGGAGAGGGCTGTGGCTTTGATCCAGTGGTATGTATGGTGGCATTGTAGGCTTTTCTTCCCTCTCCCACTCTTGAACTTGCTGGGCAATTTTGTCTGTAGCTGTCTAAAGAAATGAGAGACAGAGCTTGTGAAAATTAGTGGCCTAATAGAGGACAAAGAGCTTGTAAGCATCTTCATATAACCAAAAACCTGGTGTTTCTGGTTTGGGGTTTTATTTCAGTTTCAGTAGAAAATAGGCAATCCTCTCAGGGAAAACTAAAATTGGAGCTTAAGTTTAGACGCTCAAGTCGAACAGCTACATTTAACAGACAAACAAGAAAACAGCCTGCATTTGCTCGCTGCTCATGGCACTTCTTTTCCCTTTCCCTTTCCCTTTCCCTTTCTGTATGGTGGCATTGTAGGCTTTTCTTCCCTCTCCCACTCTTGAACTTGCTGGGCAATTTTGTCTGTAGCTGTCTAAAGAAATGAGAGACAGAGCTTGTGAAAATTAGTGGCCTAATAGAGGACAAAGAGCTTGTAAGCATCTTCATATAACCAAAAACCTGGTGTTTCTGGTTTGGGGTTTTATTTCAGTTTCAGTAGAAAATAGGCAATCCTCTCAGGGAAAACTAAAATTGGAGCTTAAGTTTAGACGCTCAAGTCGAACAGCTACATTTAACAGACAAACAAGAAAACAGCCTGCATTTTCCCTTTCCCTTTCCCTTTCCCTCTCCCTTTCCCTTTCCCTTTCCCTTTCCCTTTCCCTTTCCCTTTCCCCTTCCCTTTCCCTTTCCCTTTCCCTCCCTGGTTTGAATAAAAGAGACTAAGAGCAGCTTTATCTGATTCTACCCCAAAATATTTTGCATAAATTGCTCAGAAAAGGAGGCAGAACTGCTTTGCTTTGTCTGTATCCAATCCCTTGGTAGGTTGTTTTTTCTTATCTGGGGTGATATAATTGATGTCAGGGGCATTCTCTCTACCAGCATCCTTGCCTACTTCCTACTGCCCCATTCCAAAAGCCCCAGCCCTATCACATGCTGCTGCCTTCTCTCAGACCTCTGCCAAGAAGAGAGGAGAACCAGAACCAACCAGAAGAGAAGCTTTGAAGAATGTTGGGCATATTTGTCACATTCAGTACCATGTTCACCTCCTCCCTACATCTCTGCTCGGGGTCCCTTTCCAGAGGTAGCACTGATACCTTTGCATCCTGACCCTGTAATATTCATTTAGAAAAATCCAAAATGATCAAATCATTCTATGAGGCCAAGTTCTTGCCAGCACAAGTGTCAGCATATGCAAGGCTGGAGGCAGGAGATCCCGATTCCCATCCATTTCCTCCTGGGAACAGCAAGCAGGGCAGCTCCTGAGAACAGCTTCTGATTTCAAGAGCTGGAAGAGATCAGATCCTAATAACAATCGTGCTGTTCATACACACAGTGCTCAATTTTCTTTCTTAACTGAATCAAAGCTACTTTTGCATAGTGCAGGTTTCATTGTAAAAGGTTCACGTTGCTCCTGAATTGTTTCCCCGTGGTCTGTAACAGCTTTGCTACAATCACTGGAGATTGCCCCAGAGAAGGAGCAGGGTGAGCTCAGTCAGCGTGGTACATAGGAAATAGCACACTGATTTCTCCTGGTTCTTTTCATCTTAAACATTCTGGGCTGTAGAAATAATATCCAAGAACTTCAAAAACATGCCTGTAAAACCTTTTGCCAGGTAAATTAAATCAGTCATTCCATGGCTGCTCTCTACAGGTGCATGAGGGCACTGAAGGGAGAACCATGTTAATTTTCTTTGTATTTGTTTGAGGACTACTTTATATTCACTAGGGGATCTTTAACATTGTGTTCTTTCATTTTTCTGCATTTCAATATATATCTTAATATTGCCTTAGAGTTTTGTTCCTAATTCTAAAAGCAGGCTAATTGGTATGCTATTTGCCATTTTGGTTGCTATTTTCATTGTGAATCAGCAGCAGATATCTATATTTACAGGCTGAAAGTGAGTTATAACTCTCTCCATTATTGTGAAATATAGTTTTACTTTTTTCTTTGTTTCCTCCCAGCAGCAGTAAGCTCTTTAAAACAGACCTACTTTTTCACCATCAAAATAACACACTGTGTACACTGCAGTTATTAATCACAGCCTATCACTGAAAATATTTGGAGGGTGAGGCAGGTGTTCTATGTCATGTAAATATTCAGATTTCCCCCCCCCTCTTATGAGTAAATACACAGTTTCAGGAAAATGCTCTGAATTGTTAATATCCGGTGTGCCAGCCTCTGAGAGGCTTTAGTAGTCTCTGAGTTAAGCAAACAGGAGAGATTGCTCTCCTCCTCATTCTTGGATCAGAATCCATTCCTAAGAGAGAGTGGCTTTCTGGCAGCCTGGCTTGTGTGCCCATGGAGAGCTGTCCAGAGCATTTGACCTTTCTTTCAGAAATGTGCTTACAAGCAAATAAAACAAGGGTTGCCTTGAATCTTTGCAGATCTGGGGACATTGATTTCTCCTTCAGAGGTTGTCAGCTCTGCTGGGGTTGATACCTGGGGTTGCTCCCCTTTGGTGTCAGTGTGGGAAGCAGGGGTGACAGAGCCGTTTGCCAAAGGGTGAAAATACATTTTAGCTCATTTAGGTCTGTGAAAGGCACTGGGCAATTTGTTCCCTTCTTGCCACTCTGCCCCTTCTTTCTTATGTGTACTAATTACTAATGTATGCTGCAGTAAATATTATTTACTCTTCTTCTCTCAGGGCAATTTGTAATTCATAGAAGGTTGGGAACAGCTGGAAGGCAAAGCAGTGATCCTGAAATTTTCTGAGACTAAAGTCAATGATATTTTTATGGTCATCTAATTTTCCTGGGAGTATTCTGTGTTACATTAAGTGGTTGTTATGCACTGATGAGCATGCCTAATAAATGTAGCCACTTCCCTCTGATAAATTATGGGAACAAATTTGAATGCTCATTAACGTGTATATATTAACCCTGTGTGAACATTGTAAAGAGTTCTGCAGGGTACAAAATTATCACTGTGACTTACTCTACTGTCTGGATCTAGGTTTACCACTTGGTAGGAGGTCAGCCTGAATGGAAATAAATAAATTACTTCTAATAAGGGAAACTGTATTAATATAAAACTGATTTAAAAGCCCATAGCCATGGGCAGTTCCTTTCCTTCAGTATTACCATTGAGAAGATATTGAGAGAAATGACTGCATGAATCAGTATAGTAGTGAGAGGAGAGGTAGGGAGGGGCCTCTGTGCCAGTGGCACACTGAACCAAGTAGAAGTGTCACCTTGCTTTGTTTCAAAGGAGGCTGGGGTCTTTGCGAATAGCAACCTGCTTAGGACCTTTACAAGGCCATCACTTATGTTCGCTTCTTTAATATAAAGCTTTTTTCCATAGCCACACACAGAGGTTTTTATTGTTGCCATAAGCTGAGGTACAGTCCCTTTTGGGCAAAGGAGTATTTTTCTTCTAGGAAAATTCAGCAGGTAATAGGTTTCTAATCATAATATGCAAAATAAGTCAAAAGGAGTAATTTTAAAAAGTAGCTTTCAATCCAGTATAGCTTTTCCCCAGGAGCTTAGATCAGATAACTGGTTGCATTAATTGGTACTCAGCGTAGGAAGAGATGCTAAATACTTCTGCCTGTCAATTCACCCAGATGTACAGAATAATCCAAAAAAGTGCATGCAGTAACTGACAAGAATGAATTCTGAAAGAGCTGACAATCATGAATAATGCAGCAAGGTAAAAAAATTATTGTGGTTGAGAGGTAGTTCAGAGGCTCCTCTACTAACACCTTCTTTAAATGTATTGTCCATAAATAGAACTTTTCCTATGAGTTGCACTAAATTAGACAGCATATTATGAAGGTAAGCTTACAAAAGAGTGGTATCACATCTGTAATGTTTGAAATATAAAAATCTGGGGCCTGGGAAGGAAGCTTTGCTAAAATGACATGTTTGAATTTGTAAAACAAATATTATCTCTTTGCTGTCTGTATGTATAACAGAGACAGATTTCCACTGATTGGGATATAGACATAGTAAAAGAGATGCTCCTGCACAGAGGTCCAGTGCAAAGCATCCCAGTGGCCTCAGTGGGTGCTCATGAGGGAATATTTTCATATTCCTTATCTTAAGCATGTAATTTGAATATGTAGGTGATGCCAGTATTTCCTGAAGCTTCAGTCAACACATCATTCTCTCGTTTGACTGTAGTTTTGGTAGATTTGCTATTTTTGTCTGCATGCATTTCCTTTTCACCTTTGTCAGCTTAATGCAAGACTGCAAGAATAGAGGTACTGAGTGTTGCTAAATGCCTCCCAGCAATGACCACCAGCAGAATAGTAAGAGTAAAAAATAGGAGTATTTCAAGGAAATTGTTCTACCTTCCCAGCATAGTCGCTTAGCCTCTGACAACTTACAGCTCTGAAACTGAGCTCAGAATTGGTGACCCTGCTTCAGATGCACTCAATGGATGTTTCTTCATAATGTACCCATCTGTACCAGGAATCTCTGTCACCCCTATCAGAATGACCTCTGCAGTTTATTGTGAAAACTGTGCTTTTGCTCTAATATTTTTGACCAGTTTCATGAGTTTGGTGGAGGTTGTTTGTTTGTTCATTTGTTTGGTTGGTTGGTTTGTTTTGTTGTTCCCTAGTCCATGTGAAGATTTATCCAGTGGTGTTGCTTAGTTTCCCTAAGACTGTCAAATGCCTGAAGATGGCCATTTGAAAGCCCAGTGAGTATTACTGGGGTGCTTTCTGTCTTGTTCAGGAGTTTGTGAGGCAGGAATTCCCTCAAAAAGTCCATGCTGACTCTTTCTTGATGCCCCAAAATTGTCCATGTGCCTCACATTCTTTTCGTTATTATAAGTAGGTAGGAAATTTCACCAGAAAAGCAGTTTAAGTTTTGCATTTATATTTCTTCTGGGTGCCTTGATTCCTACAGAATAGTTTTGGTTTTGTTTTTTTTTAAATGGAAGATATCTTTGCCACCTTCCAGTTCAGAGAGACATCAAGGATAAATGTTGGACTACAACAAAATACAGTAGTCATTTCCCATAATGAAGTTTTCATTGTATGGGAAAAGAAGTGGCAGACTGCCATGTCCTGCCCACTATAGGAAGAAGATGAATATGTAGGTCAATTTTTAGCAAAGAAAGGTAAGCATATAAAAAAGTGAAGCAAGCACAATAGTGTGTACTGAGGCCCTTTGAGACACCAGCAAGAAAGGTAAGCATATAAAAAAGTGAAACAAGCATAATAGTGTGTACCGGGGCCCTTTGAAACACCATTATTCATCAAGAGCACCCTCAGGAGTGACCTGGGGTTTGGTTTTTACACAGACAAAGAGTTTTTAGAGTTCTTGCACTGCTTTTCAGAGCTGTATCTACCCTGCCAAGTAAAAGATGACATGGTTTCAAACCAAGTCCAAGTGACAGAGACAGGTTTGTGTGTATGCTGTGAAGCAGGAGCCTCTTGCAGATCATGGCTGTCTTGCAGGCAGCTGTTTGGAGAAATCCATACCGGAACCAAGGGCTTAGAGAACAATTATGCTGTGTGGACAATCAATAATCGAGCTTGGCCTTGTTTTATTTAGGGGTATAGAGGCACTCAGTGAGATCCTTCTAATAAAGCAGGACAGCTTGTAAAAGGATAAGAGAAACAGAATGATTTCTGAGTAAATAATCTGATCTGGGGAATGATGTAAATGACGAGCAGAGGCACTTCCATGCAGCGTGAAATCATTAATGTTATGTAAGAGCTGAAAGCATTCATGTAAGGCTGGTGCACTTGTATCAGGACATGGATAGTGCTCTTACTCACATTTAGCATCCTTTTATTCCTGGATCTGGGGTCACTTGGGAAGATCCATCTACATAAACTGTATTTAGACTGTAATATTTTGATGTTAACTGAGCTGAAAAGGGCTCTCCTGATGAGCTCCTTCATGAAAAACCAGACAGATCTGAATTTTGGAAGGAGTGACTGCGCATGTCTTTTTGATACTACTCAGTGTCATGAAGTTGCATCTGAAATGTGACCCGAGTAAAAATGAAATCAAAATGGGTGAGAGTGTTTCTGCTTACTCCCCTGGTGTAAAAAGAAGATGGTGGTTTCAGTGGCTGAGAGCTCAAAGTAAAAGCAGTGCTAAGGAGACAGATAGTGTGATTGTCTTTCAGGCCAGCCCTTCAGATGCTGAAATAAGCTGTGTTTAACACTGTCTACTTTTCAGGCTGAGATTTCTTTCGACAGTTGTTTTTTTCTTGAAGCTTAATTAAAAATGATGTTAATAAAGTTCCCATTTCCTGATACAAAATCTTCACTCTTCCTGGACTAAATGGTAAGCATAAGTTAAATAATACAAGCAAATTTGCCCATGCTGTATAGCTTTTAAAAGCATAGTAGACATGCCTTGTTAACTAATTGAAGAATTTCAAAGATATAAAAGCACATGATTGGCACATAATGTGCAGTCAAGGGGAATACTATCCTGAGAAGCTTTCAGCAATGAGACACTGAAAGCTGCATTGTGCAAAGTTCACATAAAAGAGCTAATGGGCTTCACCAGAAGAATCCAGAGCACACTGATCCATCAGTGATGAAAACCCACCTCAAGGCTAGCTAGGAAAATGGTGCCTATTTTATTTCTTTCCTAGTACAAAACATTTTATCTTTTAGGCCTCAGAGTGCAGTCTACCCAGCACACCAGTAAGAAGGTGTTCCCTTGGAAAAGCTGTGGTTTGCACAGCCCAGGTCATCCTAGACTCATGGAGTCATAGACTCACAGAACAGCTGGGGATGGAAGGGACCTTTAGGGGTCATAAATCCAAGTAGGATCTTGCCCTCCATTACAACCACCCTAAACCACTTTTTCTCCATGTCATGGGGCACAGTGACACTCTCTCCCAGCAGGACACAGCTCATTGCCCTGGAGCTGAGGGTCTGGGCAGGGAACTGAGCTAGGGAAAGGTGCTGCCTGTCTGATTAGAAATAAACTCCCTTTTGATAATGGTAGTCAATATAATTATTTGTGTGCAGTTTCAATTTCCTCAGCATCTCAGCAACTGTCCATGTTTTGACTCTCTTATGTGCTTCAATCTTTTTTTTGGGGGGGACCCCTAAGTAATAGAATTATTCAGGTTGGGAAAAACCTGTGAGCTGATTGAGCTAAATCAAGTCTGAGAGTGTCAGGGATGTTTTTTTAATATAGACTTACAGTCTTTTCTGAACACACCTGAGTGAAAACCGTGTAAACCAAAGGGAACACAGCCACATAGGATACATACAGCAGTGTTTATCTCAATGTAATTTTCAATCAGTGGAACTACACTTTCATTTCAGGGAGACAGAGAAGCTGTTATTTTGGATAACTACAAATTTAGGCAAATGGAAATTGCACATGCTCTTCTGCAGATTCAGACATCTTCAAGAGACAGGCTAAGTTTGTTTTCATGAATACCATTCCCTTTTAAATCAGTTGTAGTAGTTAACTGCAAAGAATCTCTTGGGTACTTTGATTTCATTTGTTTTGGAACACAAATCAGGTATATTTAGCTAATCCCCTAAAATTCAGCTGCATTATATTCTTTTATTAGCCTCTCTAAAATGCCTTTTTACTGTTACATTTTAAAGAGGATTAATATCTCTAGTATAAATCACAGTAGTCTCTTCAGTTATGGTGCATTTTAAGGTTTACAGATTTTAAATTATTTAAATGTTGTTTTATGTTGTCTAATTTATTCTGTTAGAGCTGTTGAGAGTGTAAAACTGTCATTAAGATTATTTTACTGCTTGATGCATCAGATACAAATCTTTTTGAAGAGCTATTTCTTTCTCAATTATTATCCAAAATCTTAACCAGTACTTATCTTTTTCTTAATGTTCGAGAACAACTGTAGACAGATGTAAAATACTAAAAATAATTAGGTTGTTATAAAAATTTATTTGATAATAACCACCAGCAGGTGCATTGTCTGTATGCCACTGATAAATTTGAAATGCTAGAAAGCCATATTCTGCCTTCTAAGAACCTGAATATGAGCTGTCACATGAACATATCTGGAATTCCTAGATATCTTTTCTCCCTGCTGTCATTCTGCTACAGACATTTTTCTACTATTTTTTTCTCACCTGATATGGATTACATGGGACATTCTCACTTCCAGAAAAGACTATTACAGGAACTCTGCAGGTGTTACCCTCTTTTGTAAAATACTGTTGGGGTTGATCTGTGAAACTCTCAGCAGAGGTCTCCTCTCTCCCACATGTGCCCTGTTTACTCTGAATCACAACTTCCACTCAGAGTGAGCTGCAGAGGCTTGGCACAGAAAACTGCCAGGAGACCAGCGAGCCGGCGTTTCCTGGGGCAAAATGAGGACATGCATGTTTTCCTTTAGATGGGGATTTTAAAGCCATTGCAAGTGGCTTACATATAATTCCTTGGATTTATTTAAAAAGTTGGTTTTAATAGGTGAGTGAGGTTACAGCAAGAATGAGGAATCTAGTCACAGTTTAGCCACAGATCTTCTGGATGATCTCTTAATAGTCACGTGCCAGGACTTTCAGAAGGGACTGGAATTTGGATGTCCCAGTTTAGAGTCCCATTTCTGATTTTTATTGAATTTACTTTTCATTTATTTAGGAGGAACATTTAAAAATGTTGCCTGGTTATTTTCGGTGGAAACACAAAATAATTCCTTTGAAAGAAGCTGAGTGCATCTTAGCCCAGACTTTTGGTGTAGGAAAATACTTTTACAAATTTCCTTTCTGTTGTTTTTTTCTTCATATTATGGATCCAGCAATACTAATCATGTAAAACTTTTGCATTTCTATTAAGGATATTTAACTCTGCTCCATCTGAAATCACTATAAAGCTGTGAAAGCTAGAAATCAGGCGTCCCTATCTTTTGAGCCTACAGTCGAATGTTTGTACATGAATTTGCATTTTGAACCCATGCATGTTTCAAACTGGTTTGCAGCATGCTGAGAGTGGGGGCAGATATGAGAGTTGTCTTAAGGACAGCTTCTCAGTGTGCCAACTGGATGCTCCTCCAAAGAGATTGCTCATGAGCACCCATTGGACTGCACTTTGCTGGCAGGAGAAGGGAAGGGAGGAACATCACAAACTCTTCATCTCACGTGTGAGCCAGTGCTGAGCATGCAAGGATGTGCCCATGAAGGAGAGAGAGGGGGATGTAATCATTGCGCCTGTGTCTCTTTGCCAGCCTCATGTTCCTACATCTCTGCCAGGGAAAAGATTCACTTCCAACCACTCTGGCCCAGCCGGGGCAGGGCAGGGCAGCAGTAACTCCTGAGGGCATGTCAGCCTCACTGGGACATGAACCTCTGGAATGGCAGAGCTCAGCTTCTCTGACCTCCTGGGTGCATCCTGGTCTTTGTTTTCAAGAAACTTCAGCAGAAATTCAATCAAACAGGCAAGGACTTCATTTTAAACTGCAATAGAGAAAAGGAGAAAACTCCACCAAGATCTTAATGTAGGATTATTTCCTGTAGCCATCTCACCCTACACATTATACATATATATATTCCTTGTGAATAATTGCAGTCTAAAGAAGAAGGGATTGAGAATTCTGTGATGGGTTCGTTAATTCTCAAATTCAGAGACCCCTAAGGTCTAGGTGGGGATTACCTGTTTGGGGGGGGGAGATGGGGGTTGGATTTAACCCATAAGGTCTGTGAAGGCAGCTGTGCAACAGTGAAAAGTGGAAGCCTAAGACTGGGATTTGCTGTTTGAAGTAAGATTTAGAAAGTATTGAGGAATGTAGGGTATTTGGGATCCTTGCTGAATGTGGATGGAAACAGAGGCAGCTGAGAGCAAAAGCAGGGAGCCCCAGTGACCTGCCAGAGAAGTAGCTCTCCATGTTAGGCTTTTGCATTTCCTTGTACTGTCACCTACTACTCTCCATCAGAGAGATGCTCCTGATCGGATCAAAAGCCTACTTGCAAACCAGCCCTGCTGACAAGACAGGAAAATCTGCCCTGCCTCTGAGACCTTCAGCAGCGCCCTCACCAGGGCTGATGTTAATTCAGATTCCAATGAAATGCAGTTTGTGTGTGAATGTGTATGCATGAGGATATAAAATCAGACACAAATTACTGAGTTCACTTGCTCTCCACCATAGACGAAGGTATTTGAAAAGGTGTGAGGAAAAAAGGAGCTGTATTTATAGTACAACATCGCAACATTGTATAAAGTAATTAGTTAGAACAATTGAGAGATCTTAATTTTTTTGTGGGTTTTTTTCTTTTTTAAACTGACAAGCAAAAATCAGAAAGGAGCTCATGTGAGTTAATTGAAGGAAAATGAATTTTACAAAAAAGCAGTAACAACCTGCTTAAGTGTTACCATAACTTTTGATATTTAAATATATGATCCTTATCAGACGGCTTTGATTAGCCTTTAAGCAAAACTAAATTTTGTTTTAATCAAAGTTATAATGTTAACTGCTTATTTCATAGTTTGCTTGTGGTGTATTAACAGTAATATTTTTATGTAATGTAAAAAATATATAGATTAAATGCTAATTAGAAGCATGATTATTATTTTAGAATTATTTATAATTTTCTATAAATTATATATGATGAATAATTGTATTTATTAATAATGATGAAATATTATCTAGATTAATATAGATTAAGTATTATATAATTATCTCCCTTCTTGCAAACTCTACTTCAATGGTGAGGTTCACTAATTCAATATTTTAAATGGTTTCATGCAACTTCTGATATAAGGGGTTTTTTTTTGACTCTTCTCTTGCTTCCCAGCTACATATTTAGTGGAGTTTTAATATATAACTGTGTATTTGATACAGCTTTGTCAATGAAGGCAAAGTCAAGAATGATTTAGTGATAAAAGCAGTTTGTGGTTATCTGTGGGTGTGTGTTTGACACTTTGGATTCATCTTTCCTGTGTTCCAAGAAACTTCTCAGATCTTTATCTTTGCAATGGGTAATTTACCTGGATTTGAGGGCCAGACATACAGGGATGTTCCTTATCATATAATATTAGGAATGTTAGAGATACTTTCAATTCAAGCCTTGTAGTTAAAGACAGATATCTTGCATCCTGAGCCTTTTTTTTCCTGGGAAGTCAACACAAAATTGGAAGATAAGCTATGATGTTCCTGGGGTAACCACATTAATTCTTGCAGCATTGCATGAAACACAGAGTTACACATTACACAGGGGTACAGACTCAGGACAATACATGACAGAGACTTATACCAAGGGAGATCCTAAGACAAGGGCAAGGGCAAAATCGCCACCAGTAGGGAATGGTGGCCATTTTCTCATTTTCTCCACCAGCAGGGAATGATATCCCAGACTTTAGGGGACAGAGCATGCTGGCTGTCTGCATCTTTTGACAAGTCAACAGCTACAAATTGTATAGTGGTCTGACCAGTAAGGATTATGCATGTATTAGAAGAAAAGCAGGACTTCCATCCAGCTGAAAACTGTCTCTACTTTTTTTTCTTCCCTTGCAGCATCAATGTGCTTATTCAAATGTTGATTAAATTATCTGTTGTCTAAATTAGAGCAAGTTCAGGATGCCCACTATGGGCAATGAAACCATCACCCCTTTTCCAAATAGGAAGCAGTCTGCTGTTCACTGAATGCTCTCAAATGATCATTTAGCCATCACTTCATGGCTTCATTGAGATGTAGGATTCCACCAGGACTAGCTCTGAATGCGTGCTTTGCAAATGAGGAAGCCCGGACCTTGGTGTCATCTCCCACCATGGATCTGTTGTGTCTCCTTCAGAAAGTCTTAAGCAACTGCAATGCATTCCCTGTGCTCCTGTAAACTCCTTTAGTTTGTTATCCCTTATAACTTGTCAGTCATGGCTAATGATGTAGTAGATGCAGTGGAAAACGGATGTCAGTCCTTGGAAGACCATCATTAAGCCATTAAATCAGGGGTGTGTCTCTCCTTCATATTCTCTATGAATCTACATTGGAAATAGAGAAATCTATTAATACAGAAATCTAATAATAAATGTGCCTTTTTAAAGAAAAGCTTGTGGAACAATTTCAGTTTTGAGGTAAAGGGGCAGAGTGAGGATGAGCTATGAATGTGTGTGTGCGTTTTACCACAAATAATTTAATCTCAAACAGATTAGTAGATAATATTGCTCTATAAGCAACCAAAGGGGTGAACTCTAGGACGTAATTTTTAGAACAGTTGTTACTTCCCAATGCAGGGAAGCAGGTGTGCGTTGGTTGGATTTGGAGAAATTCTTCATAATGAAGCTAAGTGACACAATAGGTTTAGTACAATGAAATGATGTGACACTCTCCCTTTCTCTTAATAAATAACCATTAATAAATGACAAGATAATTTAAATGCTGTTGCCATACAATAGGAGCTAACATGGTTCAAGATTGGTTGTAAGAAGGGACAACTAATTTCCCATTATTTTTTACTACTTTACATGAAGTTCACCCATTTCTGTGATTTCAGGTAGTTAAAAGTCAAGCACTTGAAAGGAGTTCCTTTACCGAGCAAAATTTTTATAATTTTTTAAAAGAACCCCTTAAAATGGCTATTTCAGGTTTTTTAACCTGTCTCCACCCCACCCCCCATTAAATCACTGTCAGGTCTTCTGTTTATTCTCACAGATTAAAAAGTTATGCTAAATTAAGGGGAAGATGGAATTATGCTGCACTTGCTAAAATCTGCTGGACTACAATGTAAACAGACATAACGAAATGCTACTTTAGCTTTCTTCATATTTTTAAAAGTCTTACAAGAAACTATAATTGGCTGAGATGATTGCATTTTTTGCAGTCTGTAGAAAGAAACAGTGATGTTTCAGAAGCGCTGACTGAAAATAATACAGGGTTTTTCTTGTCTACTAATTTGTATCCTTGGCTTTTCTCCTTACAATTTGCACAGCATGGTGTGTTTTGAGGCAATTATAACACCAGTTCTAGAATAGCTTTCTCTCCTTGACTGGACATAATGCTGGAAAAAGGGAAACAGATTTTTTCTTTAACCTGAAGAAAATTATGAAAGCTGCTTTTTTAAGAAAGCAACTAAACATACACAACATATGTTTGTGATTGAGAAAAAGCTACATAGCTCTGATCTGTGGAATATTTAGGCATTTCAATGTATTTGGATTTAAATAGGCAAATGTTTGTGTGTTGCATTAATAAAGGAGATAACATTCCCCTGGATTATCAGTGTAGTCTCAACAATGTAAGGCATAGCAGAGCAGTAAAACACATGCATGAAACACCTTTGGAGAAAACAGCCTTTTTACTCTCATCCCTGACACTTTCCTTTTTCTCTTTTTAATTTTATTTTTAAAATTAGTGCTGTATTTCCAGCCAGCCCATGAAAGGAGTTAATAGAAATTATTCCATGAAAGCAAGTTTAACCCTACCTTTCTGTTGTATTAAACACATTTACAACAATTCACACGACTTGTTGTATTAGACACATTTACAACAATTCTCATGCACATACAGTAATATATTACACAATAATACTTATACATATACAGTAATACATTATACAACTATATTTATGCATTACAGTAATACATTATACCAGTTACTTTACACCAGCATCTATCTCTACTTGTCAAGGCAGTCATAATGCAAAGTAAATACCTCAAATGTCCCAAAACAAAGACTTCAAATGTCTCATTATTGCTTGTTGGTGGCTCACCTACTTCCAGGTGTCTTGATTGAGATAATCAGGTCCAGACCTCCTTGTGGCTTCCACCTGCCACTCTCAGCTTCGTCCATCCCCTCCAGGGGCTTTTCCTGAAGCACCCAGCCAGGAGCATCTGCAGCTAATCCAGCAGCGATCCAATGAAGGATATTGCTGCCAGACTGCCACAGAGCCCTGGCATGTCCGAAGCTTCTCCAACCCTCTCCTGGGGTCTACCCTCTTCTGGGATTATTCATCCCTTCCGGGGGAACTCACCATCTTCTCCAGGGGCTCTTCAGGTCCTCACCCTCTCCTGGGGTCCTGGGATGCTTCTCTTCTCTCCTGGGGTTCCTGGTCTTTGCAGCAGCCTTCTCCTAGCTCTTCTTGCAGTCTTCTGACTCTTTGGCTGACTCTACCCTTTTATGTCCCTTGCTCTTAATTACTTAGAGGTGTTCTCTTAATTACTTACAGGTGTTAACACAGCTGCAACTCATTGGGGAATACTGTGCCCCCTTACAATACTCCCTACACCTTTCCCCTGAAAATCCAGAGCAAATCCAAACTAATTATCCCAAAAATGAAACCAAAGCAATAATTAGTTCCTTTTCTGACAGACAGTAGAAAATTAATATCTCAGCTGGGTACAGCACGGACCCTTTGGACAGAAGGGAGTCAGTAATTGTCACTTTATAATGGCCAGGTAGGCCCTTTTAACACAGGTTTTGATCAACCTATTAACATTCATAGCAGTCTTTCAGTATTCTGGGGAGACAACAAGAAAGGTAGGGACAGACACTTCAGTGTGCCCTGTTGCAATAGGACAAGGGTTTAAAAATTTAAAAATTAAAAGGTTTTAAATTAAAAGATGGTCAATTTAGATTAGGGGTAAAGAAGAAAAGGAGAGTGGTGAAACAGTGGAATAGGTTGCCCACAGGGACAGTAGATTCCTGCCCCATTCCTGGAAGTGTTGAATGTTGAGGGAACATCAGACTCTAAGGTGCACACTCTGCGAGTTCATCATCAATTCAGATTTAGATAGAACAGCTGCAAGGGGCTCTCTTGTAGCAAGTCCTTGCATACATAGTATTAAACTTGGCTAAGGATAAAAATTATAGTCAGTATCTATGGAGAACAGATGAAAATTGAAACTGCCATGATAATTTTTGGCAAGAACAGACTAAGATGGGGACTTTTCATCTACACGGGCATGAATGTGGATGATGAAATGATGAATCTGCCAGAAGACATTCCGCCTCTGAAATAAGATTAGAACAGTTTAAAAAAGCAGTGGAATCACCTCCTGCATATGTTTACCTCTGTTTTATCTCTACCTCTGTTTCAGAATTTGTAAAGCCCTAAATTAATTGTACTTTACTTCACTGTTTATGCAATATTTACGCATTGTTTACACTTGTTTCAGTTGAGTCAGAATAATCTCAGAACAGTCTTGAGGGCAGAGCATGCCATACCAGCATTCAGCAAATGCTGCCATCTCTTTTTGCCATCTTAATGCAAAGATTAAACTTCACCCAACCTGTCAGACCAGCTTTATTCTCTTTGCTTGGCTAGAGCGAGTACAGCTTTACTGAGTTTTAGGGAATAAAACAATCCAGACTTTCTTCTGGAAGCTGTCAGCTATGCCCAGAAAATTTGCAGGTGTTCCTGGTAAGCTGTGTATAATGCTGTAGATTGAGGGATGCCATCTTTCAGCCATTCTTCCTCCCAGTTACACCAATAGGAGAACTCTGCAAGAAATTGCCATTCTTTACTCCCACATTTCTCAAAATTATTACAAGAAGTCTGTGATACCCAATTATTCCCACATAGTGCCTTTTTTTCATCTGTTCTTCAGACCTTTTGACCTACCTCTCCTGCAGGAAATTTTACAATCTACTTCCTAATGCTCTTGACAAATCTATTATTAAATAGACACTAATCAAATTGCAAATTACAAAAAGATGATATTATGTTCTATTAGTGGTTTCTAATGGAAATAAAAGCTACAACATAAAGCTAATAAAGGTCAGTTGACATATGGAGTATGGCAATTAAAGCCGTAATCAATCAGCAACTGTTACCTTTTGCAGTTTGCAGACCCATTGAAATGAGCTCTACACATCTATGCAACATTCCATATTGTTTTTTCTCTTTTTCACACCAAATAGTCCACTAGAATATTCTACACACCCACCCCCTGACATTTTGCAGAGCAGTTTCTGCTACCAATTCAATTATCATTTTTAACAAGGCATTTGATGTTTTTTGGAATCTGGAAGACCTGTTTGACCTATGACATTTCAGTTCAGAGTAGGTGCTTGCTCTGCAACACAGTAATCATCCACTTTGTCCTGTACTTGGGCTGAGTGGATCGTGAGTAGGTTTGCAGCTGACCCCAAACTGAATGGGGCAGCTGACATTCCTAAAAAAGGGACACCATCCTGTGGGACCTTGGCAGGCTTAAGGAGTGAGACCATGGGCACTTCATGAAGTTCAACAAGATTCTACAAATAAGTTGAGGAGTCCCTAGTATCCATCCTGGCTAAGGGATTAAAGAATTGATAAAGGCCCCCCCAGAGAAGGAATTAGGGTACTAGCAAAAGAAAAATTGGACATGAACTGGCAATGTGTGCTTACAGCCCAGAAAACCAACCACACCCTGGGCTGCACGGCCAGCAGGCTGAGGGAGAGGGCTGTGTCCCTGTGCTCTGCTCTTGTGAGACCCCCCTGGAGCTGTGTGTCCAGCTCTGGGGTGCCCAGCACAGGAAAGATATCAATCAGTTGGAGCAGCTCCAGAGGAAGACCATGAAGATGATCCTCTGTACAGAAATGCTGAGAGAGTTCGGGTTGCCTGGAAAAGAGAAGATCTGGGGAGATTTTTTGCAGTATACTAATATATAAAGAGGGGTTATAAGAATATATACAGGCCCTTTTTTACCAGGGCCTGTATTGTCAGGACAAGGGGGCAAAGGTTCTAAACTGAAAGAGGGTAGGTTTAGAAAAACTGTGCCCAGAAAACTGTGGTTGTCCCATCACTGGAACTGTTCCAGGCCAGGGAGAATGCAGCTTAGAGTGATCTTGTAAAAAAAAGTTTGTACCCTTGGAAAGAGAGTGGACTAAATGATTTTTGAACATCTTTTCCAACCCAAACTATTCCCTGTTTCCATGACTCTAGACTTTCCACATGTGTTTGTACCTATCGCTAAGGGGTAGGTATCATTTTAGTATTAAGGTAGTTAAATTAAAAGCACTCTGGGACTGCTGTACAGCAATAAAAATTATCTGAAAGACATAAACCCCTTTTATTTAATGAATATTGAATGTTAACATAGGTTAAAGTAAGCAGCACAGCTAAAGACTTAACAGTTTAAAAGGTATGTTCATAATTATAAAGAAATTAATTATTACTGATATTAAAAAAGCATTGTTATGTCAAAAGAAGAAAATACTTTTTCAAAACTTGGAAAGTCTTTCTCAACTATGCATTACTCTGTAACTTTATGCCCACAACATAATTAAGATTTATTCTTCCAGATGCAATGAGGTGGAATAAGTTTCTTCTCCTATATGGACAGACTCAAACACGTTTAATTTCAATCAGCTTTGACTATTTCTTGCTGTTGTGTAAGAGCATGGCAATCTGTTACATCTATGCTTCACAGCTTGATAGAGCTTACAAGAACCATACACAAGTCCTGTACTTTGATGATGACAGTTCAATCCTTTATCCTGAAAGTGCACCACATACCTGTCTGCACAGCACAGGGAGATTCTTCAGCAATTGTGCTGTCCGTGACTCTGGGATGTTCATAAAGAGTAAATCACTGAGAGAGCGAGTAATGGCATATGAGCAAAGGTTATACTTGAACTGGAGTTCTAAAACTAATGCAGATTGTGTCTTAAAAAACTATACACAAAAAATAATCACTTCAACTCAATGAATCTTTACAACAGATACTTCTAATGTTCTAATCAAGTGTGTATGACTCTGAGTCACAACGATCTTTCCTATCCTTGAGGACACCTGGAATAGTTTGATCTAAGGCAAGCACAGAGAGTTATGTTAGTCTGCAATCTTGCTGTAAAATGAACGAAGACAAGTTTCAAGCCACTAATACTTCCTCTACCTGAGGAGAGACAAGCTTACTGGAAAATGTGCTTCAGCTGGGAGAAAGCACAAAAATATAAGCATGGTATAAAAGTGTAAGTTACTGATGTTTGAGTTCTTCGTAGAGCTCTGTTAACAACTTTCAGCAGTGGCCACCCTGCACATGTGAAGCCTTTATTGTTTATACTTGATTAACTTTGTACTTCCTTTTAATCAAAACACGAAGCAGAGAGGGGATCTATGCTGCAACACACTGCAGCTGCAGCCCACTTCTACTTCGGAGGAAAGGATAGGAAAAAAGAAGAAAAGTAGTGATCAGTTTTTGTTAGCAGGTCTTTGTGAGAGTTTCGACTGGGAACAGAACTCTGGGCAACCACATTATTTCACCTAAATACGTCCTTGTGGCTTCAGTCAGCCAGAATTGATATTGCTCTGTGCTGCTGTTGAAGTGCACAGCTGAGCAGCTGCTCCCTCTCAACACAAAGGAGGCTGCACTTCAGGACATGTTCAAGTGATTCTGATTTTAAAGCTTTTTGAGGTTCTTCAGACTAAAAGGCATTTTTACCACTTCTGCAGCTACTGGTGTACAGGGAACAGACAAAAAGTTCCCTGGAGTTGGTAGAGATAAAACTTGAATTTAAATAGAACTTTGGTAGTTCTGGAGGTTTTTCATTCTTCTTTTAATCTGTGTTTAATCTATAGTCTGTAATGGCCAAGACTTATACATAATTCTCTTTAGGGCATGATCCTAGTGTAATTAGTGTCAAAACCTGACTTTAATTAATGAGTAGGATAAGGCTTCAGGGATGGCCATGCAGAAGAACTTCTCAGCCTAATGAATTGATTTCCATTGAATTGGCTATAAATATAATATAATTAATAATTAATTGGTTCATTGCAAGAATACCAGAAGACACTAGAAATGAGCAGATGTTACTTTTTTGCCTCAGAAGCAGGTTCAAAGGGTTGTTTCCCCATTATGTTCTCTAACAATGTTGGCAGAATTTATAATGAGCAGTGTAGGCCTGTCTTGGGCAGAGATGAGGAGGCAGAGGTTTATAGCTGTGATGCCTCCAGGTACAGTTAAAGCAAAGGTCCTGAAAACTGATCACTGCCGCAGAAGAAGCAGCTGAAGGATCTTCAGATATTCTTGCAGACAATGTACCCTCCTGAAAATCATCTCTGTAAAGGTAAGGAGTAGGTAAATGATGACGACATCATCAAAAGAAGCAGTATTAAAATTTTTTGGTGACCAAAAGTATTTATTTTATGAGGAGACTGGAGCTGGCACCAAGCAGATAATTTCAACACTTCCATTGTCCTGTAGGCTTCACTGCTTTACACTGGGAAAGGGATTCAAAAAATGCCACACTGCCACCAGTATTCCTTTTTGGAAAATGAACATCCTTAATGCATTGTTCTTTAAAGGTCATGATTTTCATACCTTAGTTTTCTTGTTTTGTAGACTATGTTCTTTCTAATCACACTCAAAAATCTGCAGATGTCTTCATTTGTGCACAGACTTCTAATTAGGAAAAGACCCCAAAACAACTGGATGCGAAAAAGTAAAAATTACCATTTTGATTCTCATACATATTCTGTGAGCAGCATCCAAACCTGATTCATCATGTATTCTCTTGCAAATGAGCTATGTTTGAAAAGCTCAAGCTTTGGGAAGTTCAGAGTGCTGGAGCTTCCTGTCCCAAACACAGAGATGACAGAAACTTTGTTTTACATTTGCACAGCTCAAGGAATACTCCAGTTACAGATGGGGAAGGATTATTTCCAGCCACTCTTATGAACTTTGTTTTCCAGATCAGTAGGAAGCCCAAGATACTTTACATAAGTGCTGATGTGGAGGTGTTTGCACATAAGCTTATTTTACAGGAATCAGGAGCTGGTGCTGTGCTTTCACAGTGTAACACACCCATTGCCACAGCAGCCCAGTAATGCTCTCTTGGCTTCCTCCTTCATTACAAGTCTCAAAACAGATGCCCTTAGAATTGCATGTACATATTCCTGATAATATCTTCCACATTTTCAAGCCTAAATCCTGGTCTCTTGTGTGGAAAGAACTAATTCTCTGAACTGCAAAAAAATACACAACCCCAGTGAATTCCTCTGGATATGGTAGGTGACTAACATTCATGAAAGTTAGAAACCCTCACTCACACATTTTAAAAATAACATAACTATTTAATATCTAAGCATGCTTGTTCAAAAATGTCATGCCAATGTGTCTCTTTGTAAGCATTTTAGAGAAAAAAATACGAGTTTGATTTTTCAAACATGGTTTCCAAGTGAACCTATCTAAGCTGAGTCTGCAGTTCTGTACCAGAAAGAAAATGCACAAAGGTTTAGCAAAGGTGAAAAAATATCCCTTTAAATATGGAAGTCCAATTAAATTCCCTGGGCTCCAGTTGCTTTTAACAACTGAGAAAAATAAGGAAGAAAAATAGGTTGATTTTCATGTATTTGTTTAGATTTAGAGAAGGAAAAAGGGGCATCCATCCAAGGTTCTACATTTCTGCTATCATTAAGCACACAATAAACACATTCTCACCACATTAAATAATCACTTCAACAGGAACTAAGCTGGCCAGCCAGCTACCTACAGGGTGTCCTGGGGGACAGACGAAGGAAAAATAAATACCTGTGAATACTCTGGGAAAACAGTAAATCTCCACTTTTCAGTAGCACAGCACTCCTGCTTCTAGCCAACATGAAGGGCAAAAAAGCTCAGTCAGTCTTATAAACTCATTATGATACAAGATGGAATATTCCCTGCCCTGATTATTTTGCCAAGTTAAGTGGACGGTGTTATTTTGGGTGGCAAAGAGAACTTTCTGCTTTGGAAGGAAAAAGAGAGCCTGGCTGATGATGCTAACAGATCAAAGGTGGGGGATATGTGGATTCACTGAGCTGTGGAAAAATACCCCAGTATGCAGAACCAAGGGTGTTTACCAGACATCTGCTTCAGGACTCAAGAAGAGGATGTACACAAGCAATGGGTTGCATTTTTTACTCACTTTTTGCATATGTGAGTAGGTTTTCAGGCATTATATCGTGTACTGAATGTATTCATAATACCATACATAACAATGCAAATTAAATGTTTAGCTTACCAAAATGTGTTAATGATCTAAGGCTACAATCTAGTGTGTCTGGAACTAATTAGTGCTGAATGCTGCAGCAGGAAGGCAGAAATGCCATGCACAGTTAAGTATGCACCTCTACTCTGCAGGGGAAAACTCTGCCTTGTCACAGAGTGTGATCAATACATGTCCAGGGCACCAAGAGTGATGAGGTTTTGTGCAGCTGCAAAATACATCCTCACATTCTTCAATTTTTTGCTGCTGAGATTGGCACTATAAGGTATACAGTGTCAGGGAAATGCACCTTCAGTCTGCTGTGCAATAAAGACACAAATCTATGGATTTGTTTTTTCTTTCTGGTCACAGTATTTTGAAACTGAAGATATTTACCAATAAACCTCTTAGTTTCCTTAGAAAGGAAATAATTACAGCTGTAACAATTCTAAGTCTTATGAAGGAATTCTTCAAAGGTTCTATAATAACAAAAGAAAAAATCCAAACATTTTCATATATTTCTCTTTGCATTTGTAAGTTTTATGAGAAACTGATAGAGTTTTGTTATGGGAAGCAATTTTTGGATGTTAATTCTATGCTCATCTGTCTCCCCAAGCCCCTCAGACATTAATTAAACTTTTATAGCCATTCAAACTAACATCTAAACATTCCAACTCAGAGCTGCTTAAGTACAGCCTCAGGCTATATCTGGCCCAAATCCACCAGAATGGCTATGTGCCCAATCCTCTGTTCCAGCTATTGACTGTTCTTGACCCCTTTTCCCTTTCCTTTTATCATCTATTATCTTAAGGGGGCTTATTCTGCCCTGGTTCTCTTTTGTCCAATGGCGTAAAAATTTCTTATTTTTTTTCTGTACCCCTCCCACCTATGGCCAGCAAGTATTCTTCCCAGTAACACTTTCAGAGCCTTGAAATACCTTGACAGTTTGACTTTATTGAAGTTCCACAGCGGGTGATGGTGATGGTTGTTTGAGCTTGTGCTTCCAGATGGCATGAGATCAATACATGGGATGTGACTCACAGCTAACTGGATATTTGGCCTTTGAAGTGAAGTGTTGCAGCTCCTCAGTAAGCGTTCCAAGCCTTACAGTTCTGAAGGGAACTGCTGGCTGATATTTGGTGAGGGAGAGTTACACAGTGTCAGAGCTGAAGAACATTCGGGCTGAGGTTTGCTGTCTGAGCCTTCAGCTCATCGTCATCTCCCAGCATGGTTTATACTTCCAGCATCCAGGTGTGCCAGGACTTACACAGATGTCTCAGCTCCCATTAGCATCAGTGGAGTTTTAGAGAGTGATCCAGTGAATTTTGGGTAAGAAAAACAGTTATTCAGACATCACTGACCATGGGAACAACATCTCCATTGCATTTATTTGGACCTTAGACAAGCAACACCTACCTGGGAACACCTATGTTGCAGACAGACAAAATTGTCAGCTTTTTTGCACAGATATGCAAATCTTCCAACACATGACAGTTTCATGAAAAATATTCCTAATTGGAAAACTGAGAGTGTTTTCCAATCCACAGAGTTCTCAACTATTTGGGTAATGTTTTCTAGACATATGGTTAGCCATGACGTTTTTTGCCAGTTGAACATAACAGAATCCTTCAGATTTAGTATTCATTCAGAAAAATGTATAGCAGCAAAATAATATTACTCTATGGGACAAAACCAACTAACTAGTTCAGGTTTGTGAAAGAAAGCATACCACTTCATGTGAAAAGAAGACACTATCTGGCCACCAGTGGATTCCAACAGGAATAGCAAGGCTGTTATGATAGCCTTAGGAGTCATTTGTCAAAGAGTATTTATGATTTTAGCAAGTATTAAGGAAAGGATTTTTCCATTTACATTGCTTTATTTTTGACTAGTTTTCTAAATCTTGTTTTGGATGTGGCAGAAATGTTCCTTGTTTAGACGTTTCTCTGACAAAAAAACCCCACCCTGTTTTCCTTACATATCAAAGTGTTTCTTAAACTGTAAATCATAGATGACTGTATCCATGATGTTAGATTTCTGAGGAGGACATCAGCTCTTCGCAATATTTAGCAGTGGGACTTTGGTCAGCAGTACTACGAGGTCTGGCATCCCCCAATAGCACAATAAAGGTGGGCCAGTGAGTGGGAAGCTCCAGGAAGAACAAGATCTTCTGCCTGAAGGTCCGCCTGCTTTAATTCTGATAGGAAGACAAATAAACTGCCACTCTGCATTATAGCAACTATATTTAGAGAAATATTTGTGATTGCCATGTAAATCATATAAAGCAAAGGCTTAATTATTTAGCAGTTACAGAGAATTAGGAATCCTGGCTGAAAATTTGGGTTCTAATGGTTCATTTTGTCTTAGCCCTTTTAAATCAGTTCAAATGCCTGCCAGCAGTTAACAAATACCTGGTACTTGGTACTGCAGGAGTGATACTCTGCTGAAGTTAACAATGGTAATTTTGATTGCTCTTCTGGTGTGTAACTATGCAATCATTACACTTCATTAATCACATTCAATAGATGTGCAGTTCTATTTACTAGTTCAGGCTGGGAAACTTTCACAGTTCCCCTCTTCAGAGATTATTCCTATCCCCAAAAGCGCTATTACCCTTTTTACTCTAGGCTCTTACCAAAGCAAGAAATCTCAAATTTAATGTTTTGCATTTACATTATCAGTTACTAGATGTGGCAAGCAAATGCTCCAGTATTTTTTAGAACCTAATATTGCAAACTGTTTATACATAAAGCTAATAGTTATGATTATGTTTATTGCTCAATCTGCATTCAGAAAAGCTTAAAGAAATGAGGAGAGAATGCCTTTGTGAGAAACCTGCTGTCCAAGTCTGTGAAACCTACTGCCTCTGGGCAGCTCTACTTAAAAGGTTTGTTCCTGAATCCTGTTTTCTAACCAAGAACAGGATATTCAATTTATAGTGTAAATGTACTGGGGCAGAAAGAACTGATTTTTAAGTTCAGTCTTCTGTTTAGAAGGGAAGTCAAAAGATCTACACCTACAAAATGCAATTTTTATGAGAGTTGATCATTAATTCTGGATCCTGACACTTTGCAGTTTTGATATATTAAAAAAGCTGTTAGATAAATCTGGCAGATCTCAAAGAAAATTAATTAAGAAAAAAATTATAATATTCTACTTGTTTCTGGTAAAGATGCATGAAGTTATAAAGAGAATGCCGAAAGAATTTCCCCTCCCTTCTAATCCTTATTCATTTTTTCTGAAGATTAATTATGAAGAATCTACCAGAGACTCATTAAGTGCCAAAAGAAATGGCATATATGTTAATATCCATCTAGGAGCCATGGCTATGGCTCCAGGAAATTAATTTATAATTCATGTGAATATAGTTAAAATTCCTTAGTGCTTGTTCCTGGATGTTACAGGACAGGCTCTAAATATCAGAACTTGCAAAAACTATGCAATAAATAAGATCAAGCTGTTCCTTGCACCAGAGAACTAGTATAGAAACTGGGTTTTTTTCTCTGCTTTCTTCTCTCATCTTCATCTTGCTTAAAATACACAGCAAGAGTTCTGCCAATTGGGATGTAAAATGCCTTCTTGATTGTAGCATATAATTAAATCTTCCCTTTCAGCTTTTTCTCCACATCAGTTTATAAAGGATCTACTTGAATTTGAGGCAAAAAAAGACATCTGGCTTCATGGTTTTGTGTGGGCTGATCTAGTTATATTCCTTTTTTAAATATATATATTTGCACTGAGTCAAACCTAAAATAATGCACACTCCTTACCCACTGGAATATATTCCTACATACTGAGAGGTGAAATAAATTCTGCCACGATCACTGAAAATATGCCAGAACCATTATTGCACATTGTGCTACTTTGGCCCATGACCAAAAAGATTGAAGTCCTACACAAACTGCGCCCCCTGCCAAACTCCAAATCAAATACCAGATCTTCAACACAAAAAAAATTTCAACCACTCCAAAACCTTCTCTTCCAGGTCCAGCTTGTGACTTTAGTTAAAAAATTAAACCAGGTAAAGACTACTACTACAGTATGATGTATGAGAAAGAGAGTTTGTAAAAAAACCCTGCCTATGTTCCTAGAGCATGCCAGAACTACAGGTTTCAAAGTACTGAAAACATTTTTGCTGGGTCAACATCATCACAGCCATGCATTTACAGTGTCCTTGATAAGAGTCACAAGGCTGCTTTACAATGAAGCTCATTAAAAATGATCGATGTTTAAAAATTTTTGAAAGAAGCGACAAACATATTTCTTTGATGTAGTTTTGCATGCTGAAAAAAACTGCCGTTTTAAAATAGTGGTGGAAAGTTTAAAACTCAAATGATATAATGAGAAAACTGCATGAGTTTTTAGTATCTAAAGAGGGCAAAAAAAGCAGCTAATCCTGATGGCAAAGAAATCCATAAATCGTGGGTGGTAGAGCTGACAGGGTGAGCTGTAATGCAGCTGTGCTCGCAGCTCTCTGGGATGGAGGGGGCTCCCTTGCCGGCCATTGAGTTGCACCACTAACAGCAGCACTTGGAGTACTTGAGAGGGATCTGGCTTATCCTAAATCCATTTCCCACAGTTTAACAGTGTGTTTCAAAGATGGTTGTGCTTTAAGTCTGTCAAACCTTGGTGAGCATCAGTCCGGAATATGTGAATTTTGTTGCTTGGCAAACCCTGGATATTTTGCCAAGTAATAAACTGGATCTTTCAACAGCCTTTCTAAACTGTTGGGATTGGGATTGCAGTCCCTCCAATTATCAAGGCTGGCTCCTCTGCCTCGACTGTGCTGTACTCACAACCTCTGCCATCTCTGTGGTGCAGCATCAGTTTATTGCATGGGGGATCTGCTAGGGTTGAGACAACTTAGGGATTCACTTGAGTACCTTGTAGCTGTGTTGAACTACATTTGAGAAAGATAAGGAAGAAAGGCCTGTTGGGGAGCATCCTGTATGGTTCTTAACGATAGAGAACCATGTCAAACCCCAAACAAGCTCTGGAAAGAGCTTTGATGGGACCTGTTCATCCCTCCAGCACATGGCAGCTGGCAGTGTTCCTGAGGGATGACACACCCCACAGTGAGCCCAGCAGCTCCCCTGACACCCCACTGGTGCTGCAACTTGTAGCAGGAGAGACTAATATAACCCCATTCATAGTCCAACAGATCCCTTTGCCCAGGAACAAATCCCTTTTTCTAGAGAAAAGCTAAAATTCATGCTCCTTTACCAAATTTCTACCCTTATGCAGTTGTTGGCACCAGCAGAGTTGCTTGCTGCTAAACAGGCACAGGTAAAACAGGCAGATTGATGGTCTCTTAAACTGGAGCACTTGCAACAGCTACATGTCAGCTGCTGGGTGTGGGGCCATGCAAGAACATCAGCTTCTGGTGAGCCACGTGGCTTCACTTCTACCTATCTTGTGCATTTTGGTCACTGGCAATACCAAATGGCAACCCAGCTATGGTCAGAGCTTTGCCCCCTCAGTGATGGAGCTCTCCCAGCCTGGCAATGCAGAGCTCAAGCCACATCCACAACCCCAGACTTGTGGGAACAGGAATTCCATGCTGTTCCTGAGTGAAACTGCAGCTAAAAGAAAAGCTACTGTTTGCCATGTGGAGACGTGAAGAATAAAGGATGAAGAGAGGCAAAAAAAATTATTTTATTGCCAAGCAGTAAGGTGAAATAAACGACAACAGATGCATGTTCCTAGAGTAGTGCCATTCAGATGGGGCTGCAGCTGGACTCCCCTGCTGTCGCTGTGCTGTGCCCCTCTGTGCCGCGCTAGTCCCCTGTTAGCCAAACAGCGAGCAGCCTGCAGCACGAGCTTCTGGGCCACTGGGACAGATTCCCCTTGCCCAGGGAGGGGATAGGGCTTGGGCAGCTTTGGAACTTCCTAAGGCGTGGAGCCAGGAGACATCCAGGGCATTTTGTAGGAAAGTCTCCCTAGCTGACATGTTGATAGCAAATTAACCCCAATGAATTGCATGCACACAGCTTAAAATATCTGGGACAGAGGTGAAACAAACACATCAGTTTTTATTTCAGTCTGTGCAAGGAGGAGAGCAGCATAAGGCATACTTACAAATGATGGTAAATTTAAGCACCTCCTGAATTTTTAAAAACTCCTCTGTCTCCTATCTTGAAGGTCATGTTAAGTGGAAAGCATTTCTGATCTCTTTATAGACTGCCACACACAGTAAACATTTAAATAAGCAAGTGTCTTGAGCACATGGAATGACTGTATTTTACAGTCTTGGACCTTTACCAAATGTATTCCTCAATCAGGTTGGGGTGCAGTTTATAAAGGCTAACACACTTTTAAGAAAGATTTGAAGTGACAGCTTTTCACATGCCCATTATCTGAGAGGTCTGAGCCCTCTCTCCTGCAGTGAGACTGACAGACTGTGTGCAGCAGGGAGGAGAATGAGCAGGGAAAACCCATGAGAGCTGTATTGCCAGTGCCATTCCATGTGTGCATACCTGGCTTTCCCCTGCAAAGAAGGGATGACTTCCTTTTAATCTATGACCACATTTATAAAGGGTTTCTTTTCCGCTTGAAATGTGACTGTGAAAATATGTCAGGTTTTGTGGAACAAATTCACTCTCTGCGTGGATCCAGTCACATCTGTTAACCACAGTGATGAAGCATTAGCTAGTTCTCAGCTGAAATGTTCTGGCCTTTGTCCAAAGTATTTTGGTTTTTAGCCTAAAAACAATAACGTTCAGTTCTAGTGTGTAGTTTTAAATAAAAAAAGAAGACACATCCCCCATTTTTTTATTTTGGTAATGAAAGCAAATGCTTTAGGCCCTCAGTTTCCGCTCAGTGACAAATGCAATTTTTGTCAGAAGGTGGTTTCTGTAGAAAATTTTACCAAGCTTATCACGTATCAGCTCTACCTACAGCCAACAAAGCAATGCAAGCTATCAAAGCTATTAAAAGGAAATTTTTTGGCTGTTATGAGCTTTGGCATTAGTTACTAGTAAGTAATCCTTAGCTGAATAGCATGAGGAATGGGAAGAAGAGTCAGAAGCTGAGAAGCAGAATTGGCAAATGTCACAAGGAAGAGCTCTAACAGGGAATTGCCACTTTGGACACTGGGATGATCTTGTGAGGAGGAAGCATTTGTATTGCAGGGGATGTTGTATGGCTCTCTACTTATTCAGAAGAAAATAAAGCCTACAAGGAATGGGCAGAGTGAAGTCCAACAGCTCATTCTTATTTATTGTCTATGTGTCTGGCTGTCTTTTAGGGTGTTACTGCCACTAGTCAGTCATCTCTGCACATTCATCCTGTCTCAGGTAGCCAGTTTTTCCTGTAGGAATGATAAGGAGCCTTGAATATTCCCCATAAAATTCACAATTTCTCCCTTGGCATTTCAGTATGACTAATAAGATTTTTGTCATCAACTCTAATGAACATAAGTTTTAGTGTAAGCATTTCCCGTGGACACATCTCCACTTAATCACCACACCAGACAAGCATGAAGCAAGCAGAAGAGTTCCTCACACAACACCAGATCTTAGCACTGATGCTTAGAGGAAGATTTATATCTCCTCACAGGACCCCTTAACAACCTGCAGATTTGAAGAAAAGGAACAGAAGAGATGATAGTACCTTTGGTAAAGAAAAAAATATCCCTCTCTGTGGAAGAATGATCTCATGAAAAGCCGTCTACATAGCATGTTCTGCTTCCAGCCTATATCTTATCAGCTCGGCAAATTGCAGATTGCCTGCAGACATCCTGTCTGGGTGCCCTTGGGAACATGGTAATTGTCTTATTGCATTCAAGCACACAGCACCCTGAAGTATGTGCCTCTGACCATGCTGGAGGGCAGGCTGAGAGGCTTGCTGGCCAAACAGCTCTACAGCTGTATGGATGCACCTGGTTCTGCAAATTAGGAGATACTGAGTTCTCACACAGAATCTTGGGAGGGTTAACACGTATATCTGCTACTTATGGAAGGAAGAGAAATAAAATTCAGATACAATGACACCAAAATACATACAGTGTACCAGAAAAAGAAAACAGGTGTTAATAAGAAATAAGGAATAGAAAAGGACCATGTGCTTTGGTTTGCAGTGGAGATGGAACTATGGTTAGGTAGAGAAGATAGGCTCTGTACAAGTCAATTTAGAGGTATCCTGTATTGGAAACTACTATCCTGACACAGCAGATCTGCAAGAAGCAGCAGATAAAGGAGAAGAGTTCAAACACACTCTTTTTCAGCTGCTGCCATGATGAGGACTCATGGCATTAACACCCTGCCTTGGGGAGAAACCTGGATTGTGACAGCGCAGGGCAGATACAGAGCTGGATTTGGGCACACCTAATTTCTGAATCATCTCTGGAAAGATAAGGAGAAGTAGGTTGGGTTATCTGCAAATATTTATAATAAATAAAATATAGTTTAACAATTTGAAGTTTTAAGATAACTCATGATGTTGACATAAAGTTTTATAAGTAATTTTCTGTTAGTTTTAAGCAAATTCCATGTCATTAGAAGAATACACTAATAATTTATATAGTTTGCTCTAGCAAACAAGACTCAAGAAAAGATTTCACAGAGTGAGTTGTAAAATTGTCATTAGAAAACTAGAGAGCATTTTCATTCTTCCATCCAACATTTGTTTCGCACCACAAAAGCAGCTTGTGTTCCTCTGATGTGTTTTGCATACTGGAGACATACTGGAGCTCCAACTTCTGAAGTGTTCTCTGCTCTGGGATTTCATCTTCTGCCAAATTTCTAGCCATCTAATGGTTTTGGTTCATTGTCTTTACAACCAAATGAGACCCCAGGTTTGCCATTGGCATCAGCAGGAGCATGGTCAGTCAAAACTTGGATTATCATAGAAAGGAATACTAATTTGTATACTGTTGCTGACTGACTTTGATTTGACTTTGGATCAGAACTCTGTGGAAAAATATATACAGCTAGTGAAAGAAATTCAACATTATAGTAAAGTCATTTGTTCACCAGCTGTTAAAAATAAATAGCTATACAAATGATGTGCCATAAAATAAGACTACTGTTATGCATAAGAATGTGTCTCTTCCTTTGATGATTGTTCTTTTATTTGTGATAAGGTGGTGAATATCCACATCCTTAGCAAAGCTTTATTATTGCTGGTGACATTTGTTAATTGCGTTTTTATGCAATACAAGTGTCACAAAAAATGCTTTCAGGTCTCCAGTAAAGAGTGGCTGTCATTCTTCTTCCTGTTAAACTTCTTCCAACTAGAACAAGCAACATGTATGTAGCACTCCCATCACCTCCCAGAGAAATAAAGAAGTTTATCACCAAGGCAGCATTCACACTCTATTGAAAGCACACAAAACCTAATGGAAAATGTGAAATAAGATGAATGACATGTAAGTGAAAAGTTGCATTGTCTTGTTTTGATATGAAGAATTTAAAGCAGGATAAAAATAATGGTGCTGATCACTTACTTGGTGTCTTTTGATTAAATTCCTTGGAAGAAATCTTTATATATTCTACCTCTGTGAAATATGGCAGATGAGTATGTGTTTGCATTTTGTGGAGAAACAAATTCAAATTTGCCAAAGTTGGGAGTTAGTGATCCAGCTGTGTATTGAAGCACTTGTGCAGATGTGCAACTACAGAGCAAGACTCTTTGCTTTGATTCAGTATTCTCCTTCATCTTGTTTGGTTTCCAATACAAAATTTTTTGGAAAAGTGACTTTAATAAAGAGCCTTCTGTTTGAATTATTTGACAGTCATCTTTGATATTTAAGCTGTGATATGTAATTCTTCGTGATTTTTATTCGTATGCAAAATACTAAGTAGCACAGCTGAAAAAGAGAAATTTTAAAAATAAAAACATCCCACTTTGCAACATTCAAGTACATGCTGATTTTTCCTTATCTGACTGCAAAAACTTTTCTATATCGAGAGCTGAAGGAAGATAGAAGAGGAGGCATTCATCAGTGAGCTTTATATACAGATCCAAACTTCCACTAGGCCTTTGAAAAATGCAATTTGATTGCAGGTTTCTGCCTACCTTACTGTATGGGCCAGATCCATACCAGAAACTGTGTAATACTGAATACAAATATTAAGTGGAGTCCCATAAATTGTTGGTCAGCCCTTGAACATCTGAGGCATGTAATAGATAAATGGGTTCCAAGGGAAAGTGTGAACTCTGAACTGGTTCATCCTGAAAACAACATAGAAATGAGAAAATAATGAGCTGCAGGTGAAATGTGAATGGATTTCAATCACATGTATAACTGGTTTGACACAAGGCTACTGTCATTTCATTCTGACAGATTAGAAGTAATAAAAAGATACTGCTGCAATCCGTAAGCAGTTCAAACAGAAAGTGTTGCATGGAAAAACCTGACAATAGTGTACATAGCACTACTGCTTGGGGAAAAACGTACTGAAAATCAGATTTCTCCTCTCTCCTGTTCAAAGCACTCATTGCTTGTGAAGCCAAAACAGAACCTTGGTTTCACAGGAGTTCAAGCAGATGCCAGGCTGCAGTGATCTATGCTTGCTGTATGTACACACAGCATCAAGAGAAGGCAATGTTATTCAAATGAACCTCTGGTTTACTAGATGAATTTAATTATTTCTGGTTTGTTTTTGTCCCTAGGGGCTAGTTTTTGATGGAATAAATTCAATATTAGTACTTACATGACTTGCAGTATACAAGCAACACTGTCGAGAGCATTCCAAAAGCAGCGTTCAATTATAGCTCAGTGAAGTCAGTAAGGACAATGAGGTTACATCTGTTATTCACAACCTTCAGTGGAGAAAACTAGGTTGCACATAAACTGAATATATAAGGAATAAAAGAACATACTGAGATCAAGCATGGATACAATTTTGACTGGACCTAATCCTCAGATTAGTTTCTCCTCACAACAATTAATAATATTTTCTCAATAATGAAGAGAGAAACTTTATGTACTGGGCAAAGTCTGTAATTCCAAACTTCTCACATCTACGATTCTCACAGCCAGCCATTTTAGGGGGATTGATTTTTGGATGAAACCATTGCAAAAATTTTGTAAAGGAGATTTCTTTCCTGCATCCCACATTAAAGCTCCTCAAAATGCTAACTGCTTTCAAAAAATCATCTATATCAGCAGAAAACAGAGTGACGTACTTTGGGGTTTAACAGAGTGATTGGCAGTGATTCAGATAAGTCCTTGTAAAGTCATGAATCTCCAGCTAAAAAGAGCTAAAACATTGTTGTGCCTGGGGGAAGATAAAAGCAGTATTTATACACGAGGTCTGCAAGAGAGCTCTACTTAGGCTAAAGAGCATTGAGGTCAGTGCTCACGTAGGTTTGCAGTCGTACATCTTTACTGGCACATGCAGTTGCTAGTAATTAAAAAAGATTATGTTTCAGCTGCTGCTTTGCCCGAATAGCTTCCAAGGCAAGTGCAGGAATGAGTGGGAGAAGGAGGTGTGCAGCAGTGGGCTTTTAATGCTGGTGGGAGGTGGCAAAGCAACTGTGTGCCTGCATGTGTGGTTACCAAAAATAGAGGACAACCCAACTGAGCTAAGATGAAAACGTTCTACTGAAGGGTTAGAGCATTAAGGAGGACAAATGTGCTAAGAAAGGTCCCCTTCTTCATCCACAAAAGGTCATGCCACATACAGATGCATGACAGAAAGTTCTGACACTGTCTCTTGGTTGCTGTGGGATGTAAAAGAGATGAAGGAGATAAAGTGAGAAATGCATTTCTTATTCTCCACCATGTTTTGTTACCATGAAGCATCCTCACATTTGGAGCAACATTTGTGACTTTTGGTCACAGGCAGTGACCAAAAGGCCATGTGGAAGAAGCACTGAGCAGTTAAAATCAGCCAGTTTGTGTCCTCTGCACCACCAGCAGTGCCTTGATGAAGGAGTGCTCATTGTTCTCTCAGTCACCTTGTAGATGGTTGTGGGAATGGTCAGTGAGCTCATCACTCCTACTTAGGACCACCTCCATAATGAAAATTGAGTGGCAATTCTAACACTTCCTTTACACTAAAGAAGGCATAGGATGTAAAAATGGCATTAAAATTAAGGACTTGAGAAATTAGCTACACCATTAAAAGGCATATAGAGAGAAGTTAAATACTTGTCTAAGATACATTTTGCTAATGATGATTTCAATCTGACTTTGAATTATATTCTGGTTTGTAGATTGACCTGTCAAACTGACTGCCAAAATACCCTACACAGCCCTCCAACACAGTAAATATCTCCATTAACAAATCTGTTACTGAAATCTGCCTTCCTTGGAGTGGAGACTGACTTGGAAGTAAAGTTTCTCTTTCCCATTACTCATTTCTTTTGGTTGCAAGTGAATTGGCCCAAGAAACTTTTCAAAAACCCCATACAAATAATTTAATGAATGCAATTGTTTTGCTCATTACAGCCTTTCCTCTTTTTCATCTTTGTCAGATATGGTTTTCCTTTTGTTCCTTAATGTTGATTGTGGAATCTACCATGCCACTGGAAAGCTACCATTTGTGTGGATAACTTAGTTGCTATAAGCTCCATCTTATTTACAAAATAGGAATATGTATTTTCCTGGAAGACAGGAGGGTAATGCTGAGTTGCATCACTCTAAATATGCATGAGTTTTGAAAATAATTTTTAATGCCTTATAACTTCCACAGGAGTCATTATACCAACATCTAAACAAGAATGATGCATGCCTCATCAGAAATCCTTGACAGAAATTAGGCGCAATAATAAATAAATAAGCATGGAGCATTGCTATGTCTGGATCAAGTGATCTTTAATTATGAAATCTTTAATTTGTTGAGATTCCAAAATATAATTTCTATGTGTGCCACCTTTAGCCTGATTGCTGCTTGGGTGGTTTTAGTTTGTTGGGGTTGTTCATTAGCCATTTTCAGAAGAGGAATGTTGCTTGTCACTGCTGATGTAACGTGACCTTTCTCAGGCTCCAAGCACAGCAATCAAAAAGGTGTGAACCTATGTGATACAGATCTGGATACCTGTTTTGGGTTCCCCAGCAGCTCAGTCACTGGAAACAGCCAGAAACCACTGAAAAGACAAACTGTGACTGCTCACAGCTTTATTTTGAACAGACCTGACCCGTCAGTCACTGGAAAACCATCTGTGAGCTGCTTAACCTTGATCATAATTTGTTTCTTCCAGTTTCTGAGGCAACTCTGTGCCAAAATATGTTGGGGTGGATATAAATCTTCTGGTGGTACATGACTTCTTGGGTCACAGTCCCAGCTTGCTTACGATAGGGTGTCAGATTCTGTTTGCTCAAGGCAGTAAGGAATGTGTCTAAGTTAATTATTACCTGGGACTTCTGTATATCCAAGTTTCTAAAACAGAAAAATATTGTTAAACACTTCTGGCAGCACTGAGACTCCTCTCTTTTTCTCTTACATGTCCTGGATTGATTCCACCATGCATATTCACCATGAGTTGTATCTAATTCTGCATGTGGGATTACCTCATAGGATCTTATCTGGCAGGTGCAAGGTTGGAAAAATGCAATTTAAATTTTTCCCCTGATTTTATATTTTCCTGTAACTAAGGAACATGTACAGCAATAGTGCTTATTGCATCTCTGTAACATACCTGAAAATCAATTTGCTTGTTTTAACAATCTGTTTACCGATTTTAAGATGATAAATAATAGCATATGAAGAATTCTCCTAAAGATGTCAAATGCTTTATATAGCTTTGTTGATATAACATGAGTGCAGAAAAATTACTCGATTTAATGCAAATTAAATCAATACCTACAAGTCAAACACAAGCTGAATGTTAAACAAAAACACTGCACTTCCAAATGGATCATAGATACAAGATTAGCACCACCACTTCTCTCCTCCAGCTCTGCCCACACTTTTCAGTGAGCCTGGGACATGCTCAAAGCTCCAGCACTGTCAGTCTGCCCCCAGTTACTCATTCCTGTCTTTTCCACACCCCAGTTCCTTTCACTAATGGCCAGCACTGGAGATGAGCTTGGAAGGAGAGGAGGAGCCCACTTTGCAAGTGAGAAATACTGTATGAAAAGTTCTGACAGGAGGTGTAATTATGATAAACAATGGGAAGAGGAATTCTTGCTGAATACATTCAACATTGTAGTCTACCTGAATTATGCTCAAAACCAGTGCGTGGATCTTAATGTGCTGGGGTTTGGGAGGATGGGGGAGTGTTGGGCTTTTAAGAAAAGAGCAAAAACACTGCCAGACCATGTTTTTCACATGATTGCTGGCAAGTCTATACTTTCTGACATGTAAAAGTTTTTCTCCAAAAACTTCTTTCCTCTTGAAAGCCAGATTCAGTCACACCAGCAAATATAATTTTATGGAATACTGCATCAGGGGAGCAGCAGCAGTAAACTGGCAGCTTGGTAGACCGGTGTAACACCAAAGCCCAGTCTACATCTTTCTTTCATGCCTCTGTAATACAGACCCTCAAAGGAAGCTCTGAGACACAGACCTTTACTTGAAGTCTTAAGTTCAGAGTTTCTCATGTAGCTTCTATTCTTTGTTGTACAAAAAGTATTGCCAGTCTGCAGTACCACACACCAAACAACTCAGATAGACAGTAAATGGAAAGAAACAGACACTTCTAGGCATTATTCATGTTAAGTGTAAAGCAGCAGCTGAATTAGGTCAGGTGAATCACATCCTAGAAGCCGCTGTGGCAGCAAGCAGTGGGTGACCAGCAGAGACAGCCAACTGCACCATGGGCCTCTGGTGTCAGACGATGCAAGCCCTGTTTAGGAGGATTGTTGCCAAGACCAAATGAAGCTAGAGCATGTCTAGATTAGCTGTTTTGTAGAAAAAAAATCACCCCTTTCATGCCCTTAAATAGGGCTCATAATGTTTTTATTTTTTTCTAAACTGAATTTGACTAACATGCTATTTAATAATTGCCCTATGATGCTGCCTCCTATACTTGACCTCCTGATCACTTGGGGACTTCTCTGTATTGAAATGCCATCAGACCTGAGGCACTGACATGACAGGCAAAGTTTTAATTTTTTAATAATTCCTGTGAAGCAGTAGTTAATCTCCTGTCTAGCCACACAGTCAAATTGGCAATTTATCAGTATGTTCTGTGTATTCATTTATTTAGCAAAGCCTGCCTTTGGCTTTACAAAATGGTATTGACACCTTATCCTTAGAAACCATGTTGCACCCAGTGGACTGAAACCAATGTAGGGTAAAAATAAGTGCTGGCTCCACTGTAACCTAGAGCAGCCATGGAAATCAGGATGAGGCTTCACCTTGCCTCAGTTTTGTGGCTATTCCTTCTCTTACGATGTGATTCATTGGACTCAAACATATCTCTATAATGAGATGCATTATTTGTACAGGTGCCTTATTCTTTAGTGATTTTGGAGTCTTAGGTAAGGGGATTAAAAGTCTGCACTTTGTAAGATAGGCCTCATTCTTCCAGTTTAAATGGAAAAATGTTGTACCTAACAGTGAGGGAAGAATTAATCTTGTTGTGAGTTCTAGGAGCACTGTTATTGTGGGTTTAGTTGATTTTTGTCCTTTTTTTTTTTTTAGTAGCATTACATCTTTTCTAAGGTTATAGTCATGTTCATCTCAACAAAGTCAATCGTATTAAAAGCAAATCCTGTACCGGAATTACCAGTTACATAACTTATGAAACCTTTTATTAAGGCCCAGTTGTTGTAGCTTCTAGTATATATATATTATCATTGCTCTACTGGTTTCAATGTGTGTGCATCAAATCATGCCAGATGAGCATCTGGCCCCAAATGTTCAGTACGTGACTCCCAAGATGCTTTTAAGAGTGTAGTGAGAGGAAAGGACCATGTTAAAGGTTAGTTCATTCCATCACTGGTTTGTTCACAAGAGATGCTCTGAGAAAAGCAAATAAAATGCATCAAATTTTTCCTCTCTAGTTCTTTCAGTGCCCATCTTGCTGGAATTTCAAAACAGGGAAGTCCAGAAAGGGGAAACTGCTGGTGCTGAAGGTTGGCTTCTGGGACCTATCTCATTTTGTATCATGTTATCACTAAAATGATATCATTAATTTCTTCTGAGTTATGAGTTTGACCTCAGTGTCTAATGGTACATTAATAACTTCTGCCACATCTTTCATAGTGTGGGCAGATACCAAGATTTCTCTACAAAATATTAGACAATCTGAAAAATGAGTAATTAAAGATCCAGATAAATCACATGCAACTGGGAGAAACCACAAGAGTGAAAGTAAGTGATCAGATGATCTGTTCAAGTGCACGTGAGGAAGTCATATGGGGTAAACTACCCACATCATCCCTCAAGCTATTCCACAAACATTGCCTGAATAATCTTTCAGATATGTAAACTTTTACTTCTCTTTTGGACATTTGGAAATTAATGCAGTCTGAGTGGCTGTGAAGCCTGTTGAATTAGTGGGATATCTCCAAAAACATTTGCAAAGTTTGAGATGAAAACTTGCTATTTTAAAAAGTGGCTTCTGATTACAGAAGTCAAATTAGTGGCATCTTGTATCTAGATGAGTTTAAAGAAAGTGATCATCTGTGGCTAACCCTTCAGGATGACACTCACTTTGAAAATACAGCCCCACATGTCTCAGGCTAAATACTGAATATCAGTAGCTCTGTTTGAACAAATGTCTCTACAAGTTGTCTGTTAACGATTTGCTCACTGCCAGAAATAAAATTAGTTTCAGAGCTGGGATCTGAATTCAGAAATGTTGCCTAACCCCATATTTATACTGCACTTGGAGTTTTTCAGTGCCCTGGAGTTTTTTAACCCTTAGATCACGTATTGAAACCACCCTTGAGAAAACAGCAATTACACTTGTTATAGGCCTGCTTAGCTGGAATCAAAGCTTACCTTAGGAAAAAATCCTGTCTGCTTTTTGCACAAGTGGAGATGTTTACCTCATCTTGTGATCCCAAAAGAAGGGCCCAAACACAAGTTTGCTAATACACCAGGGTGTCCAGCTGTCATGTAATAGACCTTGCAGACATCAGCATTTCAACAAGGCTGGTGGTGGAATGTGCTCAACCTGAGAATTAAGACTCCAGGACCTTCCACTGGCACTTTTTAAATTGAAAGATACATAATGGTCTCCATTTCACTTCTCCACTGTGTGAAAATATGAGTGGCACAGTACAGCAAAAACCCACCATATTGTCAGCTCTGCTTCTACAGCAAGGCTCTGGAGCCTTGGAGTGGATTTCCTGAGTGTTTCTCAATCCACCGCAGCCACTGCACAGAAGTGATTCTGTCTTCTCTTGTCTTGCTCTGCTTGGTCCTGCAATGAAAGGCCCTTACCCTTGGTCATTAGCCTTTAGCTGAAATTATCTTTGTTAAGCTGTGGTCCCTTCCGACCTTACAGAGATTCTGTAATCATCACTGCAGCAATGCCAGCAGTGTTTGTGATCCAGCCACCCGTACTTCTGTTTTGGAGTTTTTCACCTCACTAGGAGAGATTGCATTTCTTTGTAATTTTGTCAGTCAAGGTGAGAGCTGTGGGAGAGCAGGTGGGTCTGCCTTGTTGGAAATGGAGATGCCATGTAACTAACTGCTTTCAGCACATCCATTTCCATGGTGGCTGGCTTTGATGGTAAAAGCTCACACATCTGGTGTGCAGCTTAATGACAAGAGCCACCACTTTTCTCTCTTGTTTTGCTTCTCTTCATCCTCTTGGACACAGCAGTTCCTGTCACCCATTGCAGTCTGGGGATAAGGGCTGATACACTTCCCACAGCTTCCCATGTGCCAGTCACCCCAGCCTCACTGTACAATCTGTCCTTTCTCCTTCCCTGAATGAAGCTGTGTCCAGTGCTGCACTCCTGGAGTGAGGGCACTGGGTGTCTGAAGAGAGGAAGGAGTGCTCCCTTGGAAGTGCTCAGTTGTCATCTGACTTTCACAACTGAAGGATTTTTTCATGCAGGATCACTGGGGAATAGGTTGTTATTCCTTCAGCAACTGTTTCAGCACCATTGTGTTTAAATTGCAGTGTGGATTGGTAAGGAAATATTTTCTCTTTACTTGAAGAAATTGTGTTTCTCACAGGTGTTTTTTAAGATACTTAAGTTCTGGAGCTATAGGATCCTGTTAAAGACATAGTTTTCAAAAACTAGGGCATCCTCCTTTGAAAATCAGAGATCTTCAGCTCAGCAGAGGAAAACTTCGACATACACTCATTGGTTTTAGTGGACTGCTTTGTTCTGTTTGTCCTGTGATATTTAACTGATAGAGAGTCTTTCTCTTGCTGTCGCGTTTTTCTTTGCATAAGCAGAAGAAAGCTTTATTTCATTACAACCCTCAAAGTCATGTTCTATTCCAAGAATCCCAGCCAAGGCAATAAAAACAAAGCTCAACTATGCCTATCCCTCCTTACGCCAGCAGACACAGACACATCATTAACATTAGGCTTAACATTTCACACATGATCCAGTCTGCATCAACATACATTTCTATATTTGTTAAGGTTAATCTCAAGGCTTGTTTCAAGGTGAAGCTACCCAACAGTTTTAAAAATCGTCATTAAATCATTCCAGCCCAGACCACGGGACTGCAATTTTCCCATTGATCCTCCCGTGTCAGCAGCATCGACATGGATTGGCGTGCAGGAGCGTCACTGCCATAGAACCCCCCCGTGTCCCCCATTGCCCCTGGTAGCTCTGAGCCAGCAGCAGTGTCCATGGCTCCATAGGCAGCCTGGGAGAGGCTGGGGAAGGGGTGAGGCCGGGCAGCACACACAGAGGAGGGCTGTGTGCAGGTGTGTGCAGGTGTGTGTGTGGAGGGTGCCACAAAGGAGTCACAGATTCACCAACCCAGACCGCCGTGCCCAGGACTCTGCCACCCGCTTCCATCAGCTTCAAACACAATGGATGTCTATGATAATCCCTTGGGAATCTTCACCGTGATTCAGTGAGTAAGATAACACATCTGTTCTTCCCATTTCCAGCTAATGGAAATATAAATATTTAAATATATGCATATTTTGCAAGGGCAATATGGTTTTGAATACTCACACCTCTGTGCCCTTAATGGTAAGGCATGTTTTGAAATGACTTAGTTAAACACTGAAAATAGTTTGACCTTTGAATTAAACTAATCTAAGCAGCATTTCAACAAGCAGTAACACAGGCATTCTAGATAATTTATTGAAAATGCCATAGAACTGCAGTGAACTTCAAAAAGTGAAGAAAGGAATCAGGCATTTTCTTTCTGCAAGGAATGCTGACTCTCATAGAAGTTTTAAGAATGTTTTAGTAAGCATGTATTTATGTCACAAATGGATTTGAAAGATCCTGAAAGTAATGAAGCAAGTTCCCATTAAACTGCATGGTATGCTTGTCTTTGAAAAATGAACTCATACTGTAGATAAATTATTCAAGATTTCACTGTATTGTATGTATATTGGATCATGGCATAGAATATGAGGTTTGTTTTAAGAGTGCCTCTCTGCATTTATTTGCTCAAAGAGATTGTCCAATACTTAGGAGGGCTGGGAGGTGGTGTGCCTGGATTCTGCTCCCAGTTCCACCAAGGACAAGTCTTCAGCTCCAACTCAGGTTGAAAGTTTTCTTGTTTTGTTGGTTTCAGTTTGGTTTTCTTATGTTGTTGTAATTGTTTGTTTTCTCTTTTTGAATCTTTGGTATTTTTCATCTTTTTGGATGTGAAGCTAGAATTTAATGAACGACAGTGTGTCAGGAGAGTTAAGTTTTGCACAATCCAAATCTTCAAGAACTGTAAAGGTTTGGACTCATCTGGTCCCTTTCTATTTGAATAGAATTGTCTCTTCCCATTGAACTGGATCGCAGCTGAAACAATTTTCTCTGGATCTTTCAGTAATGTAGGTTGTTTGTGAATGATTTAACTTGTTTTGCCTCTATTTAATTTTCCACAAATGGGACAAAATGAAATAAGCCCAAAGACATCTGTAAATTTTCATTAACAATATGATTGTCAGATTTTTGTACCTATTCTTTCTGCATTGTTTGCTTTTCATTACTCTTTTTTAAGTTTTAAATCTATGCTGCAAATTTTTTGAATAGGAGCCTTGTCTTTGTAGGTCACCAAGGAAAAAGCTAGCATATTTTGGAGCATATTAAAATAAATTGCAGAATTCTGAATAGTTTCTTTATGAACAAAACTCTGCCCTTCCTCCTCTCCATGAACCCCAAGGCAGATGGGTCACTGCTATGGGGCCAGCTTGCTCCCTTGTTCTGGATGCAGCAGCTGAATGCAGGAACTGGGCAGACTTCAAAAAGAAAGAAGAGAGACACAGAAAAGATTGCAAATAAAGAACCACATTCACAAATATTTCCCTTTCCCCACCTTCCCTACTCCAAAGACAAGAAAACAAACACCAAGATGGAATACAAACCAACACAGTCTCGGGAGCAGCAGAGGGATGACAGCTTCAGCTCCATGCACACGGGACCTGCTCGGGGCAGTGCTGCTGCTCCTGGTCTTCCAGAGCTCTGGATACTTTGCCTTTGAGGACTGCTGAGCTGCTGTGTAAAGCAAGGCAACCACTGCCAGTTTAATGGGGCATAGCAACTGAACTCCTGCAGGAGGATTTGCTGAATAAATTGATGGAAAGATAGGTTCATCTTTCCATACACTCCTTCACATTTCAGGGGGGCTTCAGGAAGTGTGTTTGCAAATTCGGATCCAAAGACTGTAAAATGGCTGCTGTTTTTAAAGTTTATATGCACTGAAGTTATGCCCAGCAGGCTTAGAACTGATAAATAATTTTTTTTTTCCAAGTGGAATTCTTTGAACATACTGCAACAGAACAAAAGATGCTTGGAATGAGTGGGCAGAGCTTGTGCAGGCTCTACCATGGAGCCATGAGAAAGGCAGAACTCTCTATTGTGCACATTCCCCTTAAAACATGAAGAAAGCTGGCAAGTCCTGAACAAGCATAAGGAATTTGAAAGCTTAAAAAGAATGGAAATATTCAGACACAGTCATTACCGTCTCAGTTCTTTGATTATCTGGATGAGAAGAGGTAGGGATACAGAGTGAATTAAATAAGGATTCTTGTATAGTCATCAAACCTCTGTATTATCTGCTGCAGAATTCAGTCTGACACAGGCTGTTGTTTTTTTTTTTTTCCAGAGCACTGAGCTACCCCCCAAAGTCAGTAACACAGTAATACAGCTCCCTACCTGCTTGTGGTATACCCACAAATCTTGATCAGACATATGCTCCTTGGTATATATGGCTGAGTTTTCATCTCTCTGAAAGCCATTTATCTCTATAAACAACTGTGCTTCATTGTATTCTGAATGGAGAGAAGCAAGAAAAATCAAATCACACCAAACAAAACCCCCCAAAAAACCCAAATAAAAAATTTCCAAGAAAGCAATATATCTAGCAACAGCTGGGCAGTGAGGGTTATGCCTGTATGTTGGGGTGTTCTCCTGATTCTGTTTCTGACACACTCTTCCCTGAATGCCCATCAAACTCACTATGAAATGGACTTGCTGGAGTTTAACCAGAGGAATCTGCTTACTGGAATACAGTATTTTGGTTTCTGTGATTTGGCAGCAGTAAACATCTCCCCTATGCAGCTAGCTGCACAGTGCTGTCCCCAGAGCACCACTCCTGACTCACAAAGCATCATAAGACCAGGTGTCCCACCATGGACATGCCTGGAAGATGACAACATCTGGCAGTGATGGCCTGGGACAAATAAACACACTTTTGGAGCCAATTCATATCAAACTTGACAGAATAGGCTAATTATGTAAAGGATTCCAAAGCCAGTGATGTGTACTGCTCATTGTTAAACTTTTGAATTACAAAAAAGACAGGTATTTCCTGATTTGAATCTCTTTTTCTTTGTAACATTTAAGTCCTGCCTTTCCAATAAAGAGGGAAAAATAATTTACTAGTTCTCATAGTAGTTCATCAAACGTACCAGTTTTGTGTTTAACTGTGCACAGACAAGGTGAGCAGCAAGCTATGCTTGCTATCTCCAAAGTCAGAATCTCTTTCTACACAAAGGATTTCCCTGGACCAAGAGCACTCCTAAGTGATCCCAAGATGTGTTTGTAGTAGCAGTTTAGTACAGATCAGGAATATTACCCAGGAAGCAAATATTCTGTCCTGTTTACTGTACTTGCATTCTCAGTGTGAATGAAGGCGTGTTGAAGCACACAAACTGCATATCCCTTTGCTGAACCATGGGATGGGATTCACTCAGTATCCTGTGTAGAGTCCAAATGAGAGATAGTCTGAAGTAATATCCCTAAAGTGTGTACAGGTTGCCCCTCGGCTGCTGTGTACCGCCCATTCCACTCTACAGATCCACTCCAATCACACTGTGCTACTTGCCAATGCAGAGATGCCCTAGACTTCAAAAGGGGACAGTCAAACTCAGCCTGGCACTGAGCCAGATCAGCTATTAGCTTGCTGGCTTTTGCAGCAGTTTGCACTGAGATTATGAAGAGGTGCTGAGCAGGAAATCTATGACTGCAGTGTGGGTGGTGTTTAAAGCAGCTTTTAGCTTTAGGTTCGATGAGGGTGTCTGAAAGGGTGGTCTTAGTGACTTTTTTTGCTTCTAGATAAGATGTGTTGTTCTCTCTTGGTTTGTTTTCTTTTCACACTATGCTCATCATCATTACGTGAAAGGTTGTGTCAGGATATAGCAAGTTCTAGCCAATGCCAACAAAAATGGCAGTAAAACCCACTGTCACAAGCCATCCACTTTGAAACAAAGGCAAGGTAGAGCGAGTGTTACAAATATTCTGTCAGAGAGATCATCTGGATGATATAGCTGGATCTGTGACCTTCCTTGACTCACAGAGGATCTTTTCTGCTCAATAGGCCACTGAAATAGCTGACTTCTGGCTAGATTTAAATAAGCCACTTGTAAATAATTTTGTCATGTGTACTGGGAGGGAAAAAATCTGGCTAAAATTGATTTTGTTCCTGTACTTTCACAGCATTTTGCCACAAGCCCTCAGTATTGACAGTTTTCCCAGACCTACAGTGAATTCACAGTGGCTGCCCTAAATATCTCATGCCTGCTATTTTCTCTTTTCCTACATGTTCATGTTGAATAAACATTGAAACAATTTCTGTCCTTGAAATATTTGCATACTGTGGTTAAGTCTCCAAAATGGCAAATGCATAAAATGGTTTTGTGATCAAGTCTGTAAGTGATACTTTACTGGCAAGGTACAGATGGGAATGACAAGCAGCTCACTGTTAATCTGAGTTATTCTGTATTTGAATCTACTGTAAAGCTTGCATTAATTTTAAAGGGTGGGATATTGGGATTATGGAATGCTTTGGTTCAGTCAGCTGTTCCAGTTGAGCTAAGAGTAGTGTAAGTGATTATGGTTGTCACCTCACACTAGGCTATTGTCCTGCTTTTGTGGAAGGATGGGTGCCCTCAGACATGGGGCACTGAGCTCTTGTTGGACAGGAGAACAGAGCTGGTCTTTGAGATGGTGACCCATAGCTGAAAGTAAAGGGTTATGACAAATGGTACTCTCTTGAAAAAGGCCAGGGACTGACAGTCTTGGGCAGAAGGTCACCAGACAATGTGTTCAATGTTGGCTCTGCTTTGAGCAGAAGGTTGGAAGAGAGACTTCCAGAAGTCCCTTCCACTCTGAATAACTCTGTGATGATGTTAACAGGACAGTGGAGAGGAAATATGCTAGAAGTAGCTTATGAAAAAATAAATTAATGTGACTCTCAGAAGTTGCAGACCTTAAACATAAGCAAAATACTGATGCTGATGAAATCAAGAGAGCTGCAGGCAATTACAGCACAAGCGTGAAAGATTCTATTAGGGAATCAGATACATGGTTAAATTGGCAATAACACATTTGTCTCCCTCCTCTTTGATGTCCTTCCTTCCATCTTAATACCCAAACTTGCCAGTGGCGCAGTTTGTAGTGGCGACTTCAGTCTTGACAAAGTTAATAAACTGAAAATGCATTTTTTTGTTCTGTCATGAGATTGGCCAGCTTTTTGTTGGTCTTTCAAACTGGGAGACCCAACTGAAACACAGCTTTCAGTGCTTCTGACGATTTAAACATTCTTAGCTGCAGAAGAGCATCCCCAGGTTGTTCAGTTTCAGTTTGCAATAAAATCTCAGTATCAGAATATCTCAGGCTTGCAAGAGTCTGCATGTGGCAGAGCAGAGTTTATTGTGGACTGAGACATCCTGGTGTTCAGCACGACAAACTAGAGCTGCCTCAGAACTCGGGGTAACTCTCCTCTGCAAGCCACCATGAAAACATATTCTTGTGCACCTCAATTCAATAGCAGGTAGAAATTTTTTTTAAATGGTTGTCTGGCACCTGCCTGCATCATGAGTCACCTTTGATAATGTGCCTTTTTGAGCACTCTTTTCAGAGGTATTCATTGCTTGTGTTTCCACTGACAGTGAGTCTGGAACAGAGGGCCCTTACCTGCAGCTTTGCTAATCAAGCATCAGTTTCTGGTGTTTGATAGCAGAATTGGTGGTCATTGCAGAGAGTTCTTCAGTATATTTCTGTGATTTCATGGTAAATTTTACTGCAGAGCTGCTGAGAAAGGAAAATGGTCATTTGCATGCTGCAAAGCATAGGCAAGGAGCCAGATCTGTGCTATTACAATATCTGATCTCTGTAAGGCAAACATCCTTTTGAAAGGAGCTAATGTTTCTGTCTATTCAATTCTGATTCACAGTTCAGCACTTTCCACATTCAAACACCCTGGGGAAGAGTTAACTGTATTTTTCTCTTCTCCTTTTATCTTTATTCCTGGATTAAGTGAAGAAATTATTGGTTCATGTTACAGCCCTTTTTTCCCCTTGCAATAAATCATCTGCAGTATTTCTTGCTATGGGTATGCTGCATGTCATGTATACCCTGTTCATGTCACACTGAAGTAGTTAATTATTTGCATGATAAACATTCAGGTTTTATCCTATGAGTTGCCCCATAGGAGGCACATATTGTTAACGAATGCATACATGTACATATCTTAGAATGAGCTTTCTATCAGAAGCAAAATATTGCTATAAAACATTTAATAACAAATGTTCTTGATTATTTTTCCCTTCTGTTTATGAAGAAAAATCATAATATTTAGTATAGTCATCAGTAGAATCTCAGCACTAATTTTTTATCTGCTGTTCACTTGCTGCCTATGCTTCACAAACACTTTCCAAAAATCAAATGATGAGAGTCACGAGCTTTAGTCTCTTCTTTCTGAGGGGACATGACTGACTATTAAAAGAAGCTTTAATTCTGTGAATACAAACCTTAAAATTATTTTTCTATAAATACCACGCAAAATGCAATCCATATTTATCACTTGTATTCCTGCCAGGAAATTTAATTGCTGTTCACAGAGAGCAAGTACGGAGAAAAAAAATCATTTAAATATTTAAACATTTAAACACATTTCCTATATGTGCTTTATTTGTGAAAAACAATTTGTGAAAAAACAATCCAAACAAAACAAGCACACAAAACTCTTATAATAGGGAGCACTTTACATTTATCAGCACAAAGACTAGTCATGTCTTTCTCATCAGTCACTCTGCTTATGCTTTCTCTAACACAGCAGTTGCCCTCTACCTACACCTGCAGTGTCCGTATGGACCCCTTGCCTTTCCAGATGAACAGGCACAGGAGCTAATTATTCTTGAGATGATCCTCCATGTAAAGTCTGGGGAGCATTTCAGAAGCCTCTCCCTGGTGAACCAACATTCCCAGCATGCTGAAATGCTGAACAAATAACTTCCCTCCAAAATCAATGCATGCTATATACTGCTCCTTCATTTAAATAACATCGTTTTTATCCCAGGGCTTCGGGGTTAGAGTTCTGTAATGTGAAGGCAAGTTAGCCCTGCATGGTTTCTGGCTTCAATTGCAGCCCAGGCTATCCAGGAATCCTTTTCTTCCAAATACTGCTGCTTGGTCCCGCTGTGGCTTTGCTGACAAATTCTGTGCTCTGTGAGTGACAGCCCACAGCAGCATCAGGTATGAACTTACGGCCTCTCCAGCCAGTCCTTCCTTCCCAGGGGAGGCCAAAGGCTCTGCTGGTGCCCCAAAGCCTTCCTCCTGTAAGCCCCTTGTGTACCTGCTGAGGGACCACCACACTCTGCCTGGGGAGGATGGGGTTAAGGAGGCTCTGGGCTGCCCAGGCAAAGGCATCCCAGCCTGGGTGGGTTTGTCTGTTTGTCTGTCCTCTCAGCCATGCCTTTCAGCACTGCTGGAGGGGGCTGCACAACAGCTGTGCCTCACAAACCCAGTTTCCCAGGGTAGGAGCTTCCAGATTAAAAGCTTCTACAGTTCTTTAACGGTGCTACAGCAAGAACCTTTTGCAGGAGGTACAGCTGCTTCTAAATACCCGTGGTTCCACAGATACAGGTTACCAAAGACGTCAGAGTTTCACAGCATGCCTGGGGTTTGACTGAGATCCTGTCATCAGTCCCTGGGATCTGAAAGGGGGCTACAGGCTGCATTTCATTGCATATTTGTATTTCAGATGAGACTCACTTTTCTTTTACCTCAACAGTACAGCATTAATATTTTGTAAATGTTGATATATTGAAGCTAGAACAGCACAGCTCAATGGATGCTAATGAGCTTTAAACAAATGGAAAAGACATATGAGTGCTTGCCTAGTTCCAACCTTGGCCAGCTGCGCCAGGTAGCAGGGGAGGTTGCTTGTGGGATACAAATAAGTAGCATCAGTCCTCTCCAGAGAAATTGCTCAACATCCCTGCACGTACTGACACAGGAAAATATCTCTCCAGCTGTCAATCCTTCAGACTCCTACAAGAGGAAAAAATTGCTGTGGTTTGTTGTGACTACTTATCAGTTTAACTGGTTTATATAACCAAATATTTTACCCACATAGAAAATGATTTCAACAGTCAAATACAACAAAGAATTGAAAAAAATACATGTGGCACTAGGAAAACTGCATCCTTTTCTGTAAAATCATAAGCAATGGCAGGGAGAAAAATCTCATGCTTTTTTAATTTTGAAATTTGCTATTTACTTATTTCTAAATAGTTATGGTTGCTTTGAAAGGATACCTTAAAAGTTAAGGAAGAAATGCATTTTTTTCCAGGACTTGCAATTTTATTCCTTGTTGAAGGTTATAATTTTTTTTTCTGTACAATTTGTTGAGCTAGTCAGGAAGAGAATTTGAAAAAAAAAAGTAAGCAGGGTTGAGCAGCCAGTATATTCCTGAGCATCTATATAGGAGGAAAGGTTTCTTATAAGTTAGTATTCCTCAACTCTAAGAAGCTTTCTCTCTGATTCATATGGGTCAAAAATGTTCCTCTCATGAAAACAATTTAGAAAATTCAAAGGTAATCCAATTCTAGGCTCTCTGCCATCCAGGTGCTTGTACCCAGCAGGAAAAAAAATCTCCTTAATCCTTTTCTGTTTTTATAATTACTTGTTTTTCCTCTTCCCAGCAGTTCTTCTGTTGAACACAAAAGTTACCACATCCAATTATACCTTTTTGTCCTTGCTTATAAAATCTTCATGTCTCCTTAGTTATATATTAACACAAGATTAATCACTTGATCAATCTTAGGTTTTTTCTCATCTGGCACAGTGACAGCCACCAGCCATTTGGTGGCATGCTCTCAGGGTTTTTGTGCAGCCAATGTATCTGTGTGACTGCATAGGGGAAAAAAGAGGGTGAAGTAGAGAGAAAGAAAGAGCAAGAACAGCAGGATCACATTTAGCATGGTAAATGCCATGGCATTTTGGAGAGACCAGCTTCCACATGTGATCATCTAATAGCTTCTGATCCATGTTGTTGTGCATTTCACTGTTTATGTAAGAGAGGCTGACAGGAAGGGCACTTCTTGGCAGTTAATGATCACTGTCATTGACCAAGCCAATCAGTCAGTAACTGGAAATATCTGACCTTTATGGCTTTCTTCCTTTGATGATTCTCTTTAATCATATATTTTTTTAACCTTTCCTGTTGGATCTAAAACTGTGTACTTTGATATTAATGAAATGTGCCATACTAGAATGAAAAGATTTCTCTTTCTCGGACTATTCCTGACAGTTATTGTAACCAAAGCAAAAGCAAGATTTGTTTCTGAAAGCTCCATCATATTTACACTTCTAATGTTTTCCTTTACCTCCCTTACCTTTGCTGGAGCTGCTATCACTTTGTACTGTCCACGGCATATTATCTTGAGAGTTCATCTCAGAAAAAGCCCTGAATTTGTCAATAATTGTTTGCTTAAGGTCTGCTACAATATGAGTATTTTAACCTAGGGGATTTAAAGGTTTCCAAAATTGACCTTCTCTGACAAAAATATACTGTTTGATGAAGACTGTAGCCTTTCTTTGGGAAAAGGATATTAACAAGATTTTAATTTTCAGGTTACTTGGGGTTTATTTGGTAAGCCATTGTGAGTTCAAATGTTGGCATGAACAGAAGTCAATTTACTAGAATGTATCATATTCATAACGTTCTGAAAAGAACTTTGCTTTCCAAGCCATCTTGTGAATAGTTGCATTTATTACAGCAAATACTCGTATACTTCTGGCCAGGGAGAAACATTCTGATTTATTTAGGCACATACGAATATGAAGCAGAACCTCAGATTTACAAAGTGTGTTATCATCTAACAATGTTCTTAAAAATCATGGCTAGTCAGTGAAGTGCTGAAGGCCATGTTTTTCTTGGTGGCCCTCAGTGAGCAGAGATCTGGAATTGAGCAGGGGTGCTGTGGCTCTGACCTGCTGGAGCCTTGGAATGATGGCTCTGCTCCCCATGACTGAGGCTTGGAAACACACTGGCTGTGCAGCCAAGTACAGCAGACATGGGGCAAGTTCAATCCAGTGGCCAAATTGATTTCCATGGTCATATTTCCTTTTGTCTCATGGTTAAGCCTATTTCATGTACAGCATAACAGACACTGCAATACACAAGAAAAAGGAACCAGTCCAAGGGCACTGAACTGGACCCTTTGCAAAGGGAAAGGAGCACAACTCCAATGATTTCAGTGGGCATTCCCATTAACATAGTGCCTCTAGCTGCAAAGATGCAAGGAGGTTAATGTTTGTTAATGTATTCTGGTCTTCTTTTGGTGAAGCTCAGAGACACTCTGTCCTGGCCAGTGTGAAATCTCTATATTTGACTCGTGTCATGGAAAAGGTTAGAGTTACTAGGAACTGTACTTGTAAGCAATAGACTTTCTATATTACAGCATTCTGGTAAGTTTGGACAATATTTCTAAAATTATATGAAAATTACGTCTTGATGTTTTTTGAAATATTGTTTGTGAAGCATTTGTTGAAATTACTATGCTTCAGTGAATTGGTGAAAGACTACCTATCCCTGAACACCTGAGATACTACAGTAATTGTCTGTACCTAGAAAAATACAATACTGGTATAGCACTCCATGAGCATTGTGTCCATGACAGTGGGCTCTCATTTCTGGCACCAAGCAGCCAATGAGCAAAATGAATTGATGTTCAAAATGCCAGGCCTCACCTCCATAAATTCACAAAACAAAGACCTGTATCTTGTCACCACACAGATCCCTGCCTTGTTTTGCCTGTAACCCTATGCATCCCCTGACTGCACTGGTGACAATTATGATGATATTGTGAAGTGCCCTGAGACCAGCTGCTGAAAGATGCCATCCCTGAGATGCTGCTAAATAACCCCATGAAGCCAGGCTCCCCGCTTGTGAGGGAGAGAAATTCGTGCTGTGCCTGGGTAAAGGGACACTGGGGAGTGAGCTCTGCTTTGCAACTCAGCTAATTAAACATTAATGAAGTCCTTTCAAAAGAGGGAGCTTTGCTTCACACGTCTGAATGCCTAAATCCAATCTGTAAATGTTTGTTTTCCCCTTTTAGCTTTTTAATTTATTCCTCAATTTTGTAACCTCTGAAATGATAATAAAATGAACTAGATTTGAAATAGAAGTCTCCAAACAGTATTTTGGCAATCTGTTAGGAGCTGGAATACATATGGATTACTCTGTAAATCTAAATTATTGGCACTCAGGAGAGATTATTTCCATGTATTTTGTTTTATTGTGTAATATTTTGCAGCTATGGCTGCAGTGCTGTTATTAACTCGCAATAGTTCTACACACGGGTAGGTGATAAGATCATTTACTGTGTAAAATTCAGGCCTCCAAAGTAAGATGGTGCTAATCAGTTGAGCCATAGGAGTCCCAGCTGCTCACCCTCTCCAAAGATTTGACCCCTACTGTATTGGAAAAATCTCAACAGAATTTTAGTTTGTAATTGGAAACAGTTGGTAGAATATATGTTTTTCTTGACCAGCTATAACAGAGATAAGATACCGAAAACATTGTCACAGCACAGGATGATTTTAATTCATACAAAGAAATTCATGACAGGAAAACAGTCTTTCCAGATGCAAAGATGGTTCTGCATATTGCAAACATGCTTTCAACCATTTGGAAAGAAGTATTTTTCTCCATTGAAATTAATTCCTTTTTGCATTAATTACTTGTGTATCTTTAAAACTGAGGCAGCTCTCTGTGTTAAATGACAGCTGGCCTTGGTGAAAGATAATTTTGCAACTTGGGCATTCAGGAGATAGGGCATTGCCACATTCACTCTTGGTCCTCAGGCAAGTGATTCTATTGGATTTCTTGCCTGTAAAGTGAGATAAGTCGTCCCTCATAGCTAAGGTAGGATTTTCCTTCCTTTTTTTCTCTCTCTCCACATCCTTGCACTTTAGATGGATTGGAATTTATTCACTTAGGAAAAAAAAAAAGAAAAGCAATGCTTGCTCAAAAAGCACACAAACTGACTTAATCGAAAAAATCTTGAGAATTGCAAAGTCTAGCACCAGTTTCCACAGGGAGGAGGGGACAGATAGAGTCACCCACAGATGGTCATTCACTGAAAGAAGATGTTTTTTCTGGCCAGTTGGGACCTGGCTGAGAGATGTCTTTCACCAGGGCCTTTCTGAGCCCAGCTCCAGCCACCATTGATGCAGGTGGTACTTACTGCTCACACAGCTTCCCCAGCTGATCTGGGCTGGTTGTAGCTTGAATCATGAAGGGCTATGGCATTTCAGAGTTGTATAAATGTAGATTGCCACTGTCACCACAAACACAACAAACACCAGATTTCTTAGGTAGGTCAGTGACCAAGATGGAAGACGACTTGCCAGTTCCAAGTCCTGCATTTAGCATGCAATAAAACCTCTTCCCCCAGACACTCACAATATTTGATTTGAAAGTATAAAAATGTATTACTCTTGCTGTGTTATATCTATTGGGGGCTCATTTAATGCACTTTTACTGTCCTAGCCCAATTGATTCAGACATAACTGAAATAAAAATGTTATTTAGAGAAGCAGGTGAATGTTATGTAAAACCAGAAGAATGCCATTCAGAACTTCAGTTCCTACTAACCTACACAAAAATGCTGGAGGGAGTGTTCAGCTTATTTTCTCAAACTATCACTTATGGCTTAGGTTTCAGACCATAAGTTAATGACAGCAGTTAATTCAAATAACAATTAGAACAGCCATTTGGAGGTGAAGTGATTTTAACTTCTCACCATTAATACATCCTATGCTAGCAGAACATGTGATGGAGAAACTTCTCCCTTCAAACAGCTAGCATTTGTATTTATTTGATATGTTTACAGACTGATGTTATTAGCTTTCTTCATAAGAAAAAAAAATATATATATGTAACATGAATTGTAACTGCAGAGCAAGTGGCCTTAGCAAAAATACAGGAAAACAGCACAGGGACACTTTCACATACTTAAAGCAACAAAGAATCACTTGTCCAAGCATACTGTCAGCTCTTCAAAATGAAATTCACATGATCAGACATTCATGCACACGATCAGGCACCCATGCACACTATGGTCTGTGTTCTTTGCACATTTTTGTCAGTCTCATCCACTGAGCAGCTTACTCAATAAAGCCCAAAGGAAAAAAAAATTCCGAACTATAAATTTTCCTTATGCTTTTGATAAAGGTGTTAGATTATCTACATTATCAACATTTGCAGCAACATCACACCAGTTTGAGATCTTGTCAGAGCTTACAAAAGTAGCTGAGCCAGGTCTTATTGGCAGGGAGATGGCAAACTTCCAGCAGCTCCCAGGTGCTGCAGAGTTCAGCAGCAATTAAAGATGTGCCACTCTGCCTCTGAGCCAAGACCATGATAGCATGTAAAAACTCAGAACAAAGCTATGAAGATCCTGTCAGCTTTTGGAAACCATGTAAAACTGAAGTTCTGGCTACATGTGGTCACTAAAAATCCTTTCAAGGGGTTGGAAAATATCGTGCCATACTTCCTTTATCCTGGACAGGTGGCACTCGGGTTTAGTCCCTCATCGGGCAGCTGATGCTCCCTCTGTGGCCTCCTGTGAGTGTGGTGGTCTTGCTTTATGGACAGGGCTGGTGGATGGGAGCTCTTCATGTGTGGCTTTCATTCTCTGCATGCCCACTGTGACTGTGTGCTCTTCAGCTTTCAGCTTGCCTGAGCATTCCACCAATGAGAGCATGTGGTTAAAGTTAACACGAGGAAACTGGGTAACCTCATCACTTGAGAAGCATTGTCACACAGGAGTTTTGGGGAATATTCTAAACATTTACACATAAAACCTGCTTACTGTTTCACTCAACTACTTCAGGACTGACTACCTCTTGCAGTTAGGACTCTTAGTGTTTTCCAGAGATCTTTTAGAATATTTGAAGTTTACCATGCTCTGAGCATGCCAACATTCCTGCCCCCTGCAGGCTGGACTGAAAGTCAAACAGAATCACAGAAATATCTAAATAGGAGAAGACCTGTACAATCATCTAGTCCAGCCCTTAACCCAGCACTGCCATGGCCACCACTAAATCATGTGCCTAAGCGCCACATGTACTTTCTAATACCTCCAGGGGTGGTGACCCAACCACTTCCCTGGGCAGGCTATTACGATGCCTGGCTACCATTTCTGTAAAGAAAGTTTTCCTGATACCCAACCTGAATGTCCCCTACTGCAATCTGAGGCCATTTCCTCTCATCCTGTCACTTGTTATCTGGGAGAAGAGACTGACCCCTGCCTCACTACAACTTCCTTTCAGGCAGTTTTGGAGGTCCCCCTGAGGCTCCTTTTCTCCAGGCTAGGCTTCCTCAGTGCTCCTGATAGGACTTGTGCTCCAGACCTGTCCCCAGCTCCTTTACCCTGCTTTGGATGTGTCCCCGCAGATCAGCATCTTTCTTGTACTGAGGGGCCCAAAACTGAATACTGGCTCCAAGGTGTGGCCTCACCAGAGCTGAGTGCAGTGGGATGATCACTGTCCCAGTCCTCTGGCCACACCATTTCTGACAAAACCCAGGATTGTAGAACACCATACACAACTAGCATTGACATACATAACTACTGAGTATCCACAGTCACAGAAATGAAGTATTTTTTATCTCCTGACTGCCAAAGTAGATAACTGAACAGTGTAGCTCTGCAGCTACAGCATGAGAAGTGAAAGGTGTGAATGGTAAATGCCCTGAGGTCTCTAAATTACCTAAAACCTTCTTTCAGTAACTGTAAGATGGTATGGTCTCACCAACTGCATTACAACTTACACTGTGGATCCAGGTGAAAAACTGGGGTTTGGCATTTCCCAGCGCAATATAGCCCCAGTTTTGTTCTCCTCCTGGATTTTGCATAATAAATAAACTGTCACTGGTTTCTGAATGTGTATATATATATATATATAGCGTTGATTCAGAGCTCAAGGTCAGTCTATGTCAGAGAGACAGAAAGGAGACCTTTATGGCTACATTGTTGGGGAAAAATATTTAAAATAACATCTCTTCAAAGCTACAGAACTATTTTAGGCATGTGGTGTGATTCTTGGGGCTGTCCTGTGCAGGGTCAGGAGTTAGACTTCAATGATCCTTGGGTCACTTCCAGCTCATGGTACTCTAAGATTCTATGATTTTAGAAGTTACAAAAAATTGAGGTCAAGCAGTCAGCAAAGTGATTCTGAAATGGTCAAGGGCAAAAAAAACATAAGATCTATCACCATGATCTATTTGCACTTCATCATCTGGGTATCACCACTGAATTCTTAGATTCAGACAGCTAGAAGTCCAGAAATAATGGGATAAAATAAAAAAGGAACAAATATTTGGACTGGAATACAAATTTTTTTCCTAAGTTATTTTGAAATTGATGTGGAACAAATTGCTACCTGCATTCTTTTCAGTCATACCAATAATAAACCCATAAATAAATACAAAACTGAACTAGAGCACGGCTTTCCGCAGCTCCTGCTCTTGATCCCTGCAAATACCAGGAATCACTCTAGTTGTCTTTCACATGGGCTGATTAAAAGTTTTTTGAAATTCTATTTCACAGCCTTAGAGTTTTGAAAATGTTGTTATCCTCAGTTCTTTCCAATAGACACAAACAGAGGTCTCTAGAGAGCCATTCATCTCATCCTAAGATAGGCATCTAAGACAGGTCAGCAAATGGTGTTCTGAAGATGATTCTATTAACTATAAAGGGAGAGTAGACTCAGATATCCAACTTTTAGAAGTCTGTAATTAGACAAGATGATTTTTCACTAATCAAGCTACTTTTAGACAATTTTTTTTCCTCTTAAAATATAAAATCTCAACTTTTTAAACTAGAAAAATACACTGCACACTTACTAATTTTAAAGTCCTGCATATTGTAAGATGAACTTTATTCTTCTGCACTCTAGACAAACTTTCAAGCCTTTCCTACTTCCCCCACTTGAAATGCCAGCATACTAGAGGGACATCGCTCTCTCTGTATTTCTAGGTGTAACTCAAATCAAAAGTGTTTGAAAACTCGTGAAAAATATTGTACTTGTCACATTTTCAGCTCAGGTTCAGAGACTTCCAGTTCATGTATGATTCAAAGGATCATCTAAATATTAGGATGCCTGTCCAAACTAAAATGAAATTCCAGATACTTGAGATTCACCTGTCATTGAAGATAATGTTCCATAAAGAAAGCCCCAATTATTCCACTAGCAATGAAATACTGAGCATAACAGTAGTAAAAATGGCGCTTACTGAATTTACAATGATGCAAAGCTATGAGCTACCAGGAAGATGAACAAGGAATGTGGGAGACATTTTCCATTATTCATACTAGGAGCTGTACTCTGCTCCTTGCTGTGAACATACCCATCCTATACAGTCTGCCCAGAGTCAGATACTGTCCACCCCAAACAATTGCATGTGTCAGTTCAAATTGCGCATTGAATGGTGACACCTCACTCATTTCATGCTCCTCACCCTTTTCTCTGTATCATTCCTTTGTTGTGACCCTTTCTGTCAGAGATGTTAGTTTTAGAGCCAGCATGAGATTAACTGCATAATGCTCCCCTTTCAAGCCTGCCTTTGCTTTATCTCCATCCAGCTGAGCTGGACCCCGGGATGCACCGAGCCCCCCCGGGAATGCTGCAGCTCCCTGTAGCCTGTTTGCATAACAGCTCACTCCTCTTTCTAACATGACCACAATAAGAAGAGGGGCCACATTGTTTCCAGAAATAAAACAGATTAATTCTAAACCTACTGCAGAACCAGGATAATAATTCCCTTTTTTTTTTAGCCATGTGTTTAACCATTTCTGAGGAGTCTAAAATAGCTAGACATTTGTGTGCATGCTATTCTGTTGAAGGAACAATCCTCATCTGGGTTTACCAGGGATTAGGTATTTTGGGCCCCCCCCCCCCCATTTTAAAAAAATACATTCAGAAAAATAAAAGAAATCAAAATCAGAAGACTGCATCACTATTTGTTAGTCTTCTCAAAACAAACATATTTAGAATTTTCCCTCAGTCCATCCACTGTATCTCCAGCCAACCATTACTCAAAGATATGTTTACCTTCTTTCAAGGAACGATTATTACTACATTTTTCCATGAAAGCCTATATCTGCTCTCTTTTCTGATTAACCAGCTAATTGACACCTTTTACGAGGAGGGGTTTTTTTTCAGGTTTTTCCCCTGCATGTTTATTCCCTGCACAAGGCATTGATTTTCTCATGTTTCCTCTATCCCAGGCAGTTCTGACTTCTTCCCTTCAAGCTACGCTGTAATAAAACAGGAGAAATTCTGCAGTATTCTCTCCTTAAAAAAGAATAAGATTTTAACATGGGTGGTATTTACAAATAAAATTCACCTCTCTTAACTTTATGCCTCTATAAACTAGGTTTCTAATAATTTAAGTCATTGCCAACTGACCATTTACATTCTCTACAGTCTTCAGACAGAAGCTTCCAGAGGGTAATTTATTCCCTGCTAAGATGGGTGCTCAGGGCAGGCACCTGCAGGAGATACTGGCTCCTATCTCATCCATTAAATAAACACAGAACCTAATGATCTGGCAAAAACAAGACATGCATAGTGTGGCAGGGTCAAGTTGCAGGAGGTGAGATGTGCCCAGTGTCTGAATAACTTTAGGAACTTCTAGTCTTAAAAAACCCCAAACCAGCTGTTTTCATATAATCTGAAATAACTTTCAAGTGAAATGAGTGGTGCTGGATCATTTATCACAGTTTAACATGGAAATTAAAGCAATCACAGAGAAATGTGTTCCAGGCGATTACAAATTTTTCCCCCCCATATTTTCTGTGCTCTTTTGGAAAGATAATAGGAGCTTTGATTGTGCATCACTCAAGGATACCCTGCCTATATACCTAAGAAAGATATATTTAATACAGTGATATAATGTTGTTAAGTACTGCTTAATATCCATGTCTTGCTGGGGAGGCAGCAAAGAAGAAGAGTTATTTTATCTCACTCTTAAATATACTTCAACACATAAATTGCATCCTTTCTTGAATAAATTTAAATACTCAAACTTTTCCACAGTTTGAAACTGCAAGCATTCTAAAGCAATTTTTCACATGATATATGTAGAGATACCAAAACTATCTGATATTTATCTGTGATAAATATCAGTTCACCTACAAATAGCATCCTGCTGAACCTCTGTTGAACAAGAAAGTATCAGTAGATTTGGGACTTAATTTCCTAATGAACATGGTAAGCTTATCCTAAACAGAATAATATAAGCTTGCACAGATGAGAAGTATGTGAGGGGGTTGAGTGATTTTATTTGCCATATGCATTTACTGCACTGCATCTTCTTGATGATGTCTTTCTTCTGCCCCTCACTGCAGACCCAAAGCAGGTGCTACAAACCTAAAAGCCTCCTGAAACAGCAGGATCCCCCTTATCCCATGCCTGCCTATGATGTTGTCAAGGCATTTCCTAATCTCCATCCCTGTTGCTTTTGACAAGTGTATGCAAGATGAGAACTAAGAGAAGGAAGATATCTTCTAAGTAATAATAGTAGGGGGAACTTTTGCACCATTCGACTAAAGGGAACTCTTTACTTTTAGGCCAGCAAGCAAGGAATAGAGCAGTTTTAGGATGAAAACTTTCCAAAAGTATAATTTGCTTTTGAAAATTGAATTGCTGTAGCATAATATGGAAATTTTGAGGGAACTCTTGGTCTTTTACTGAAATAAGTTGTGGCTTTTGACAGTGCTCTGTATACAGATTATGGCACGAGAAAAACTATTGGAAATTAATCTGATACTATGAGGGGAACCAGATGGGACTCAACAGGACAAGAGATGGCTCCAGTTGTCTCACCAAAATGGCTTCTGCATTTTTAACTTGTGGTAAGCTCTTTTTTAAGTTAGTGCTTTATCCCCAGGAAAACTAAATTGTCAGGAAACCTGAATTTATGATGAGCCAATGTCAAGATCATGTAGTCTCAGCCCACTGTAACCATGTTTGTTATCCCTAAGTAGCAATTCAGCCTTCCTGCTATTCAGAAATAAATGAGCATTTTTATCTGCTTGTGTGCAGAATTTATGAAGCATACAGGAAAAGTCCCAGGTCACAACATTATTTACTTAGTGCTGCAAGGGGAGTTCTCTGGCAGCAAAGAAGAGCTGTGATATGACATGTTCTTAATATTTCTCTCTCCCCATCCTTGTTATGTACCCTGCAGTACTATGAGAGGAGCTCTTATACCCGTTCTGGGAAATAAGCACATCTGGGTGCCTCCCTAGAGAGCCTGTACATTAATGCCCACAGCATGGGGAACAAATAGGAGGAATTAGGACTATGATCTCATTGGAATCACAGAAATGTGGTAGGATTCTTCACACAACTGGAGAATTATGATGGATGGAGACAGACTTTTTGGAAAGGGTGGCAAAAAGGGTGAATTATGCTGCATGTGGGGGAGCTGCAGAGATGGATGGAGCTCTGCTGTGGAATAGGTGGTAAAAGGCTGAGAGCCTATGTGTCAGGATAGGGGACAAACTGACACAGGTGTTGTTGTGGCTGTCTGCTACAAATTGCCTGTTCAGAAAGAAGTGGATAAAGTCTTCTTCAGAGAACTGGAAAAAGCCTCACTGCTCTGTTCACTGGCTCTGGTCCTCATGGGGAATTAGAATCATGGTGGTATCTTCTGGTGTGCTTTGACTGAGTAGATAATGATGGAGCTGCTTTGCTCATGTCATACTTACAAACAAGGAAGAGCCATTTGGAGATCTGGGGCTGCCAGCACCCTTGGCTGCAGTGATTATGATGACTGGAGCTCAGAAGATGGAGTGGAGGGAACAAGGCAAAATTAGGATTATAAACCTGGACTACAGCAGAGGAGTCATGACTTAAATAGCTGGAACAGAGGCTAGACAGAGTTAAGGGGAATAAAAAGATATTTATTGAAGGGCCTTCAAAGGCCACCCCCTGGCCACAGCTTTGGCTCTGCCCAGATGGCTCCAAGATGGAAGCAAAAAGAGGGCTTGGTCACAAGATCTCATCTTTTTATAAATTTTGGTCCATTAGCATATTGGAGCTAATTGTCCAGTTACAGCCCCAGTCCATGAAGTCCCATCCTTATTTTTCTCTCTTCAGTCCACATTCTCTATACTCTTGGGGCTGAGATCTGGATCCAGCTGTGCTTGGGTCCCTGGCTAGAGAAGGCATTTTGTGTCTACCTACTCTGTGAAGAGAGCTAACTATCCCCTTATATGAAACCCAGACCCACACACCAAAGCAGCCTAAAATCAAAAAGAAGAAAAAAAAATTAGAAAGCTAAAACCCAAGGTATCAGGAGAATTTTTCAGAGATCTGCTTGGAAGAATGCCATGCAATATGTCCCTGGAAAAAAAGAGGGGTCAGGGAGAGCTGGCTCATTATCAAGGATCACTTTCTCCATCCTCAGGGATGGTCCATACTAATGAGCAGGAAATCAAGCAGAAGCAGTAGGAGGCCTGCATGGATAAACAAGGAGCTCCTGACTCAACTCAGACATTAAAAGGAAACAGAGGAGGGGGAAGCAGATATTTCAATGACATTTATGAGAAAACTCATCAAACATCAACAGTCTCAGTTTCCTAAAGGAAACTTGGTAGGGGACAGGACAAGGAATTCCAGTTACAGAGAGCAGAAAAAACAATGCAGTCTATGCATTTCATATGGCATTACCTACAGATCTGAGCAAGTTTAATTCTAACTTGGGACCTATCTGAAAGAGAGTAACTTTTACAGAATAAGAGACTTATCATCCATTGGGACAAAAAATGATCTGTGTTGCTGGTATTTTAGATGATGTCTCATAATTTTCCCAGTGCCTTCATATGGCTATTGAGAAGAAAGAGTGATTGATGTAGAACTGGAGGGTCTTCATATCTTTGGCAAGTAAGACAAAGCAGGCCATCAGCCCTCTGATTGCATTTCATACAGTGGATATTTTCCAGCTCAGTGCTTAACCATTAACTTCTCAAGGTAAAATGACTACTCAGCGCAGTGAATATATTGAACGTTGTAGAAAGACACAGGAACCTTTAAATGGGCCAGAGTGGGTCATCCATCACTCCAGCCAATGGTGTGTCTACTCCAAATCCTGTCTGCCTGATATTCAGCTGGAAGGAGTCCATGAGCCAGGTGGTAAATAAGTTGGCTGTGCACAAACACAAATCAAAAGTGGTGTGAAGGCAGAGGTGACGGAATAATGGTCAACAGGATCTAAAAAAGTTTTTAAAATTTGCATTACTAAGTCTGCATTCTCAAAGTGCTCATTTTTTTCCCCACTTTTTTTAATATAGAACTTAATGTCTACCACTTCACTGACGCCTGGGGCCAGAAATCTATGGAGAGAATCTGGTACTCAAAATACAGAAACCTGTCTTCATTTTGCAAAGTTTCTGACCAGACACAGTGAAAAATAGCAAATACGGTTAATAGAAAAATATATATACTTTAGCACTTCCCTGATCTGCAAGGAAAATTTATGGGCTTCAGTTTAAAAGATGGTGTAGAAGAATTTCTTGGACTATAAAACTTCAAAAAGAGGTTTGTTTATATGTTCATTGAAGAGATAACCACTTCTGCTACATATAAATATATATACCTATATATATACACACACAATGATTTATGAAGGTGATATAGTCAGGTAGCATTACAGTAAGGAGCAGTGATCAATGCACCACAAAGACATAAAGTTATGGCTAATGGGTTTTTGATGTTGCTGGAAGAAAACCCAGGAGTGATAATATTAGCCAGATGATTCAAAAAATGCATTAAAAATAACACTAATGAAAGGTCAAAACATTGCAAAAGGAACATTGCAAAGCTCTTGGAAAGAGTTCTGGGACTCTCAAGGCCTCAGATGACTCTTGGAGATTATCATGAAGTCTTACCCATCCTTGAGTACGTGAAATGAGTAAAATAGCTTTGCTGCCCACATTCACAGTATATTTTTAAGGTCAAGTAGAATGAGAAAATGTTAGGGGACCACAGAAACACTCCCCTCAAAACAGACCAAAGAGCTTCCCAACTTCAAAACTGTTATTAGTAGCAACATTCACCCGGCTGCAAATCACAATTCCAGCCACTGTGTTCCTTACTTTCTGACTTAGTATGTCCAGAACTAGTAGATAAATTCCTTTCATAGCCACAGATATTTAGATTTCCCAAAACTAATAAATTGAGGTTTGCAGTGTACATCTAATGTGCTCAATGCTTTTATGATTTTTTTCAGCAGCAAATTCACATAAAGCCTCACATCTTTAAACCACTCTGATTTATCAGACACTGCCATTAAATTATTAAGTCTTTAGAGATCTACATGTGATACAGACTAATGCCAGAATTTATCAAACTTTAAACCGATGAAGGAACTAATTGGAATTGCTGTCTTTACACAAAAAATAATCCAAACCCTGGCTAAAAAGCACAATCCTAGAATAATAGAGAACTATTGTGTACTGAGTATGCTCATATCCCTGCTACAGCAGTTTTATTACAGTCTTCCTTTAGGTGGCATTTGTTTGAATATTTGACAGTAAATATGAAGAGGGATAAGGGGCTGAAAGTATTCATAAAGTATTTTCTTGCAATATTACTCACAATATTACTCTCCTCTGATGTCTGTCTTTATCTGGTGAATTTAAATTTTCACTTTTTATATTATTTAAATTCATTTATAGAAAGCTTTTTGATACACCAAAATATAACAAAAATTCTCAATGTTACAATACTAAGCTTAAATTTAAAGGATATTATAATTTTAGTGTTTTTAAATCACATTGGTCCAAAACAAATATGCAATGAGACATCTGTCTAATCATCTTACAGCTACAGAGAGAAAAAATACAAATAATCCCAGTGACTCCAACTGCTTTTCTTGCAAACTATCCTATAATTTGAAGAAAAATAATGAAACTATACATAAAGCTGGTTTTAATGGGATTTTGGAAAATTTTGTGTTCTTACTGAGGCAATTGACTATCAAAGCCAACTCCTGAAAATGTGCATTGTTCAGTAAATTTTTATTTTTTCACAGTAGGATGGTGTGAAAAATATCAGCCATGGAAAATACCAGTCAGAGTCTACAGAGATCTTATTACAATGCCAAAACAAAACATCTTTCATGTAAATTACGGTAGCAACAAAATATAAATTATGACCATAGAAGTGAATGGAGAAACTGTTAATCAATTAATATAGAATATAGATTTTTTTTGGTCTCTGTTGTATCAGCATATAACTTTAATAAATGCTATTTCTAGCCTTAAATTGGCTTGCAGCTACCAGTCCACTGCTTCTGGAACAAATAAGCTCCAGAAGATTACCCATAATGTTTGAAATTCAGCCTGGGTATTTCAGGAGGCAAACTGACTTGGATCCTTCACCTCAAAAGTCTTATATTTATTCCTGCAAGTTGGAGAACAATTCAAAGTAATCAGGGTGATAAAAGCAGTGAAATCTCATTTTCCTGAAAGCTTTTGCTGTTCTTATTGCAGTGTGTTAGTCTGGTGTTCTTAGTCCAGTGTGTTTTGAAGTTAATTGTAAATTGGAAGGTTTTCAGGTAGATGCTAAGAATGTCTGAATGTGCCCTTTTAGGTGAACCCTTTAAACACCAGATACACAATTAATGCATACAAACTCACAAAAGCTGCAGGCTAAATGAGTGAAGTCACAAAATCAATCATAGAATAATAGCATATTTTTTTTCCTTTGAAAAAACTTATGGCCTACTGTCACCCTTTCCATTTAAGACTTATACCAACACCTTTAGCACCTCAAAGCCATCATGATTAACAAAACAGATTTTTCAAAATCTGTTTCATATTGCTTCCTCAATCTGCTGAGTTTCTGTCCACCTCAGTGACCTAAAATTTCTGACTGACAGATTCCAAACCCTGCAGAGTGATCACTTATGATTTCATATGAATAACTTAGAACTAGAAACAGATATTGTACTTCAAATAGGGTGTAAAATTCTGTAAAATGTTTGCGTCTAGTTCTGGCAACTTGTAAGATACAATGGCTATATGCCTGCATTGCTCTGATGGAGAGACAAAATATTTTTGTATTTTGGAGGGCTTTACACTTGTATGAATATCATTTTCCCTTTCATTCTAAGGACTGTGCCTTGTAACTAGGCAACCACGCTATAGAGCATTATAGTATAATACTTTTTAATTCTCTATAAATGATATAGTTATTTGTTCACATTGTTATCTAAATTTTTCTATAATGCTGCATAAACAGACAAATCATGGGTTTGTGCCTTTGCACTATATTGCCTTTAATGATTATATTTACCTATATTGTGGGTGACCTTCAGAGCATATTTCTGCCTTCATTCCTTGTTAGCAATTACCAGTCATTCCTTTTTCCACTCTGTGGGAGTGGATCCAAACCAAAAATATGATCAATTGTTCCTCTGTCCCAATGATTCTTTTGTGCAGGACTCTGTGGTGCTCAGCTTGGCCATTACTCCTTTTCATCTACAAGGTCATACTGTTTTAAGCTCTCTTGGCACCAGCGAGCACCACAACCCTTAACTTGGTGATTTCTCATCTAAGCAGTACTAAGGGCTTTGAGTTTTCCCACTCAAAGTGGGACAAAATTATGATTTAAGTGAGAATTTCTGTACCACATTTATTGCGAAAGATAAAGATACTGTCAGGCTTCTAATAACAGAATTTGTATCTGTTCCTCTACATTATGAATTTCATTATGAAGCAGTAAACCAAAAATTGCAGAGGATTAATCAGTAGCAGAGGACAGCAGGATTTTGCAGTCTCTTGTGGGAAGAGCAGAGTGGGATGAACCTGGATGTATGGAATCAACATGGTATAAATGTAATATTACAGTTACCTCTGGCATTGCTCTCTCTTCCTTGTCTTGGACCAATATGAATCCCTCAAAGCTAAGACCAAGAAGCTTCCACTGAGAAGTATGGCTGCCCACTTATTTTGATGGTCTTGGGATGAGTGTGACTTCAACTTTGCACTGTGCACTCTTATGCAAAAAGCTTGTCCCTAGATTAAATTCAAAGTGTTATTTTTGATATTAAAAAATCCTTTAATGGGCAGTCATTTAAACCCTGGTGACATGACTCTTAATTACAAGAGAATCAAGATTATACCAAATTATGCTGAAATACAATACACAGTTTGTGGTGGATATTTAGTTTTGTGCTTCAGAGTTCATACACATCCTCTTTTAAGCACAAGGATGGGATTGTGTGCCACAATATAAAAAAGATAAAAAGCTATTAGAGTGTCCAAAGGAGGGCAACAAAGATGGTGAGGGGCCTTGAGGGGAAGCTGTGTGAGGAGCAGCTGAGGTCATTTGGTCTGTTCAGCTTGGAGGAGACTGAGGGGAGAGCTCACTGCAGTCACAATCTCCTCATGAGGGGAGGAGAAGGGGAAGATCTCTTCTCTCTGGTGACCAGTTGACAGTTGAACGGCCTGAAGTTTTATCAGGGGAGGTTTAGGTAGGACATCAGGGAAAGGTTCTTCACCCAGAGGCTGCTTGGGCACTGGAAAGGCCTCCCCAGGGAAGTGGTCACACCATCAACCCTGACAGAGTTCAAGAAGCATTTGGCCAATACTGTTGGACACGTGACTCTTGAAGATGGTCCTGCACAGGGCCAGGAGTTGGACTTGATGATGTTTGTGGGTCCCTTCCAACCCAGCATATTTTGTGATTTAGTATAACTATTTCTTCTAACACAGCTGACAGAACCACAGATCTCTGTTCCTTTCTCTTTACTCTGGTGGATGGTGTAAGCTTACCTTGCCACAGACACTACCTGAGATATCCAATTCAGGAGCACAAGCAGTGGTGCAGAGATGAAACCCCACCTCTAAATTCTCCCACTCCTCTCCCTAAAAAACCAAAAACACAAGCTGAACAACCAGTCAGACCTTAGATGGACAGAATTGCCCTCAGAAAATGCTTGCAGTCAGTCTCCACTGACTTCACAGGGAGAACTACTCAGAAGTTGTAAGGTGACTTTCAGGTAAGCAGAGTTTGTTCCTCTCAAATGCAAATGTCTTAAGCAGGAAGTTGATGGGTGTAGTCATGACCCCTACAGTGTGGTTCTATTAATCTTCCTGCTTCAATAGCTTTTTGACAATTTGGCCATTCATCTGTCAGAGACATAGGAGAAGCGGGCCCTGGAGGACAGCCAGCATTATGGAATTGGCCTGATGGATAACCAGAATAATTATTCAAGTGGATGGTCTGATACATCTAAATATGTATTTTTAATTTTATGTGTTTCAAAACTTTCAATATCCTGACATGTTTTCAAACTGTGCTACGCCAAAAGAGTCTTGAGGAATTGTTACACCAGATGTTGTGCATCTTCTCCTAGATAAGTTTCTTGAGGCAGTTTGAAAATACTGGGTTCTCAAAGACTGGGGCTGGCTTGGCTTGGAATTTTATGGGCATCTGATTTATTTCCCCTCAGTGTATGCTGAGCTTTTTTTAAGAGGGACCTCTTGGAGGAAGGGGAGGTTCTTCCTTCCCCAAGGGGCACTGAGTGTGCTCAAAGAGAGAAGGTTCAGGAGACTGCAGGATGCACAGAGAAGGTAAGTTATAGAAGGGGGTCTGGACATCATGCATGGTTTGGTTTAGAAGATGAAAACAAAGATGACAGAGCAGGCCAGCAGGCCTTGGAGGTAAAGGGAGGAGTTTCTAGAGGACTAGAGCAGACCTTCTATCAGCAGTCTAAAGCAAAATTTCTATCCAATCAGAAATCTGTAAAGTTAGATGCAATCACGGACTACCCTTCAAAACACACCGGATTTGTAAAAACTCTGCAGAGAATTCAATTTCTCTTTATGTCTTCTTTGTCTCCTTTTTAAAAAGCTAAGATTTTAGGTTTCAGTTTTCATTCAGACGAAACTTTTATTTCTGAGTAATGTAATGCAGATATGCAATAACCTAACTTTGAAAGAATCATCCAGGGGGAAAAAGTGCTTTGGCATATTGTAAACAAATAATTGTACTAATCTCAGCAGAGAAATACAAGAAGCCTTTAATAGGACATTTATATCATCTTAAAACCACTCATAAGGTACTCACTGGACTGATTTAAATCTACAGTCACAAAAGTATTTCATGGAACATAAAGCGAGCAGCCCCTTTCCTCACCTCTTTCTTACTGCTCCACTGCAAGTAAAAGGAAAAATCTCATATAGCTCTGTGCTCCTTGCTGCATGAAGCCAGCAAGCTTCCTGACAGTTTCACTGATATTATTCTGGCTGCTAAGCTCCAACATAGTTCTGAACCCCAGGCATTTTATGAGGCCTGCTGTGATGTGAAAATACCAATGCCTGATGTTTACATGGAACAAGTCCTGATTTTTTGAATTTGACTAAAATTCCATTCACCTGCAGCTACAGAAACTAAACCAGTAGGTTGGGCAGTGGGAACAATTTTCCCATGGGCTTTGTGGAAATTGTGCTGTTTCTTTTTTGCAAGAGCTAGGAATATCTGCTAAGTACGTTACTGCTCTTTCATTAAATGGAATCACTTTAAATTCCTTTATTATTATTGCATTTGAATTTAAAATACATATCTGTAGAAGATCTGGGTGCATATTACAAAATTTAGACCAGAATTAGGCAACCATTTTTGTGACAACCCCCACATAGCACCAAAATAGCTGCTCTGAAAAGAAGTGATATGAGGCACATGATTAAATGTCAGTGAATTCTAAAGACTGTTTCTACTAGGGAGCACAAAGAAAGTGATCTTGCATTGTGCTCTAAAATGTCTCTACCCTGTAAGCTGATCTGCACAGACTGATGGTTCTTATGCTGTGCATTGGCTCTTTGACTCCTTTTTGACTCCAGAAGGTGTGCATGTCCATTTGTATAATCAAGGTGCATGATCTGGGCTGAACAGCCTGCCCTGGGGAATGCTCTGCCGTCCATCTCTGCTTTCAGCCTCAGGGTTCTGCATGCTGCAAAGGAGGAAGGGTAAAACAGGTCTGAGATAATGAGTATGGAGACAAAACAGGTTATAAATTTCACCCAGCCTAGAACTGGTAGCCAAAGAAGTGAGAACAGGTGTGAAGCTCTCTTGTCAATGTTTCTTAGTGATCTGGGCAAAGAGATTTCTGTTAGCAGAAAACATGGCACAAGAGCCTTTGCACACAGGTTACTCAGGCATGTGACAGGCCACTTGCTGATGGGGATTGGAAGGCTGGTTTTCTGTTTCCTCCTAACTGAAAGCATTAGGCTTGTACATTGTAGTAAGTAAATAGTTTTCTAAATGCACTGTATTTACAGAATAACTTTAATCAACTGCAGTACATTTCTAAAAATTGCACACTTTTTAAAAAGAAACTCATGTGAACTTTATGGCATTTTTTGTGCCTTTCAGCTTTGCAGTCCCTGCTGGTCTTTCCACATAACATATTCCCAAGATAGTTACTCCCCAGTATTTATTGTTAAGACATATTAGGGATTCATTTTCTGTTCTAGAGGTGCTAGAGAGACTGACAAAAATCAAAATCCTTAGTGACACTCACCAGTGGTCACTTGAATAAACAGAAGTGTCTTGAGCACGCAAGACTCCTTATCATGTTACTCAGTATGCTGAGCAGGTAATTATCTTACTGTACTTTCAACTACAGACAGATTTGCAGTCTTCTCTTCTGCCTGGAAAAAACAACATTCTTAATGCAAGCCACATGAAACAGTTGCCTGTACGCACCTTGCAAACACAGATTTACACTGAGAAGAACCCCTGATGTACAGACTGGCTGCTGTTGATGCCATGGTCAGGAAGAGCAGCTGCAGTGTGCTGTAATTTACTTTACCTAAGAGTAATTCCTCTGCCTGAGACCTCACACATAATTCACAGGCCTAGATGTATTAAACCTGCAATTAAGATCAAAATAACACATTGTAGTGGATAAAATATGGGGTGTATGATCTTTCAAACTACAGGCTGGAAATTTTAAGGCGACATGCTTTGTCTCTTCAGATACTCAGGCAACTTTGTATAAGCTGCTTGGTTTTTAAAAGTACCTAGCAATCTCTTTTTCATTTGTGAATGTTTAGTATTACTGACAAGTAGGCCACCTATGTGCAAGTACCTAAATATGGACTGAGGAAACTGGGTTTTGGCACCCAGATACAAATGCTGTGTCTGTGAAGTTTCTGTTCATTGGGAAAATCTCTTTTTTTTTTTCCTTTTTTTTTCTTCTCTCCTCTGACTGGAAGCTATTTTGCACCTGTGACCTTGCTTTTTTCCCCTCTTTGCTGCGATGTTTGCATATACCTTCCCAGGAAAATGAACACAGAACAAAAGTTTACAGATTTTTTTTTTTTGAGTTTCACCATAATATTGCATTCTAACATGTAAGAAAAACAAATACAGACAAGCTGGCAAATTTTTAATCCATAACTAATACAAGAATCTGCTACTGGGAATAATTATAAATAAATATCTTAAACTTCAGACTACAAACAAAAACAAAGGCTTCCTACCCCAACACAATTCCACCATAACAATCTTGTCCTTGGTTTCGACGATATCTTAAAAAAAATTGAATATGCCTCTGATTTTTAAAATTCAACACATATTTGATCATTTTAATCACAGATAGTACTAGAAAGACTTCAGTGGTAGTCCTGCTTTTTAACATTTTATTAATTTAGAAATTCATACTTTGATCATTTTCTCTGAAGTTGCCACCAAATTTTCATTCTGCAGTTGGTTTTGGTTAAAGTATGAGAAAATCCCTGATGGCAGAATCAGGATTGCCTTTGAGAAAGAGGATGGACGAGCTTTTACTTTTCCTCAATTTTCCTTTTATTGTAAATAAATTTTAAGCATAAGTACTTGCACATTAGCATTTCAATTTTTTTTCCTGATTCATCTCTATACATTTTCTTATGATTTGTGAAGTCATATTTATTCAACCAACGCTTAAACACGTGCTTAACTTTCTGATCGTTTCAAGTAATATTTTAGATTAAGTGAAGCCATGAATAGGGCTGATTCTAAGCATATTAAACATTTTCTTGAATTGGGTCCATTTGTCAGTAACAGAGCAACTGTAGATAAGTCCTTTCCATATTCTGATTTGAATATTTCATACATACCCATTCCAGAAAAGTGAATCCTTTTTAATAAAGATAATTTTATTTTTAAATAGCTAATGCATTAGCATTGTCTTATTCATTGAAGTAGAAAATGTTGTCTAGAGATCCTCTTCCTTATCTTGAGCTCACCTGTGTGTTGCAGCATAGACAAATATTCTATTTAATGGTGTTTTTCCAATGCTACAGGCTCGATATACTGCAAAAGTTTTCAGTTCAGAATAGCAACCAGTAGTTTTTGTTAACTGTCTTAATAACAGATTTGCTTATACAGGTTTGACTACATATGTGTGGCTTCAGCAGAACTGTTGCATCAGTTGCACTATTCTTGCTTATATTGTTCTATGCAATTCAGTATCCTTTAGGCTTCTAGATTTTTTTCTTAATTGGCAAGAAAGAAAATCTTGTCTGCTATTTACATTTTCTGTCTATGATCTAATTTTGCACTTTGACATAACATGTCCACCACACTAAATTACTCAGCAAAATTGAAAACATACAGGGTTTAGCACTCTGTATGGGTCAATTATAAAGCAGGACTGAAAAAGCTCTATTTGACACAGGTGCCAAAAATGACAGGTAGAATCTGGTGCACATATTCAACATAAGCAGAGGGACTTCTTAACAATGCTGTAAATACAGACATGGAGAAAATCTGTAATGATTACAATATTTTCATATATATTTGTATAGTGTTGGTAAGCACCAGGATATAGAAATGTATTCTAAAAAAATGCCTGTTTCAAAGGCTCAAGGCTGAAAAAAATAAGGTAACAGTTTAAAATACAAGTATATTACAGGACTTAGTACATGACAGAATCATAACCAACTATCTTTAGAGATAACAATCAGTAAGTTGGAGATCAGAATGACAAAATATCTTCCCTTAAAACTTTGCATCACCAGCTATGTATTAACACCGCCTTACTCAATGGATTTTATTATCACATTTCTTTACACATTGTTGCCATTTGGATATGAGTAATATCAAGCATTGCAAAAAAATCATAGAACCTTCAGCTCTTATCTAAAAAAAACCATTCCAGCTTGATGAATTTTAAACCATTTTGAAGATGAGACACAGCACTTTAAAGTATCTTTTATAAGATTCCAAATCATTAAAAACCCTACTTGACTAGTCTTAAAAAATTATAGTGAGGAGTTTTTAATTCACTGAGATAAAAACTTGTGAGAGCTACAACAGTATTTAAATATATTATGTGTTTGGTTTGGCATTCTACCTGTCTTCATTTAAATTATCTGGGATCAAATTTTATGCATCTTATAAATGACAAGAGATGCTATCGGTCCAGCTTCAGGGCTAAATGTTTGTGCTGCTTGGTATCCGGGAAATCCCAAAGCATCTTCTTCTGGGGATTATTTAGTGCCTCAAAAGAAAAAATAAAAAACCTTAGAACTCAGGAACAAAAAAATAAGTGTTTCTTCATGTCACTTGTAAATATATATACAATGCATCTTCATAGCAGATGCTCTGGGACCAAAACAACAGGGTTTTCAAAAAAATTAAATCTTTACAGTGTCCGGTTTTACAGATTACTTGGTTTTAAATTTTAGATGGTACAGCATTCCTGTCTGCATTACTTATGTCTGCCATTTCCTTCAGAACAGGGAGCATCATAAAATGACACAGATTTCCTTCTCTAAAAATGCCTATGAAACTGCCATACTATATGAATTTAAGGCTTTTACTGGCCCACAGTCTACACAAGGATATCTATGATTACACAAAGCATTAGTATTAAGTGTCCTAATTTGATTACTCTGGCCAGGCATAATAAAAAGATAATAGTACATGGCAACAAAGCATCCTCAAAAAGCTATATTTACTATGCTATTCTAAAAAAAAAAAGTAAAAAGCCAGGTAAGAATTCAGCCAGGAACTGATGTCAGATTCTTACTTTCAGATTAGAAATGTTCATGTTCAATTACTGTTTGTTACTGAGATACTGAGTACATGTTGGTTTGCTGTCTCTGGCTGCCTGTTCTCATTCAGTGTTTACATGTACCTTTGTCACATTCAAATGGGTTTTACTTCACCCGACTTCAGTCATCTGTTAGACAGTCCTCTAGTCAAAGGTAGGCATTTGTGGTTCCTCTCACTGGAGTTAACAAAGAAAATAAAGCACCTGCAAAAGGCAATTTATGTCACTTTTCCTAGAAAGAGATGGTTTGGCGTGCTAAGTACCTGTGCACCACAGAGGTAGGGTATGACTAGCTGAGGCTGGATCCTGAAATTTTGGTAGTTATTGAGAAGAATCCCACTGTAGTAACTGAAAGGTATAAATGTATATGCAAGAGTGCAGTCATGACACTGTCTAATTGATATTTCTGCAAATGAAGATAAAATACCAAAATATTATTTCAATGTACAGTTGATGGCTTCAAAGCCAGTCCAAACTACACTTATCAACACTCACTCTTGAAAGAGAACAACGCCCACCACTTCGCTTCTTTGGGTAGGCAAATTTTAATCTTTTACTATGAGACTGACAGTTTTGTATCCAGTTGCTATGACAGCAGAAGCCAAAGAACCATGAACCAAAGTTCACTGTCATACCCCAGCCTCCTTCCCCATGTTTGATTCTCACATTGCACAGCTCCAAAAGGTTATCAGCACTTAGCACAGTAGGAAGGACACTTGCTCAGGTTCTCTTTTCATGTCTCACATCTGGGAGTAAGGCTCCTGTGATACTGCTATTAATGGATCTCCAGCACATTGGCTGGTCCAGGAGTATCTCCACAGGCATTCTGGAAGATTTGCAATGCTGCAATAGCTTCTGCCTAGGAAAACAAAAATATAAAAGTAACTACAAACACAGCAATATGGCATGTATCTATTTGGAAAGCCAAAGAAAGAAGAGATAATTTCAGCTTCATTTCAAATTTTAATGACTTTCATAAAGGCCTACCATTTTGGGTACACACCCTGTGTTTACAATACTGATGTTTATAAAACAACAATCTTTTTTATCTATTAGTCATTGTTTTGCTAGGCAAACTCTTTCTTGTCATAAGACTGTTCATTACCTTTAACATTCCTGCACCTGCTCTCAATTTTCATAAATGTCCTTTTTGAATAAGCTGAGTATGGCATTTCTGATCTGATCTTATGCTTTCTGCTTTTCTACATATCTCTACTGGAAATACTTCAGCCAGGATATCCTAGGATCACATTTGCCTTTCCACTGAGAGACCCTGAAATCACAAAATTCCAGTGACCCCTTAGAATTTCTTCATTTTTCTGGCACTCACCACTATGCTCTAAGGCACCTTTATGTGAGAAGCCTTGGAGCATGAAGTGCTCAAGATAAGAACCTTGTTTGATATGGAACATATGTGCTTAATCTTATATATGGTGTATCATTTCATCAGCTTCAGTTAGCTTTGTAGGATCTTGGCCTATCTCCTCAGTCTATAAATAAATAATGACAGATTTATAAATAAATCAGTTTCTAACCAGCTGAAACTGTGTTATCTTTGTAGCTTTTACCAATCAATAGAGCAGCATGAATGACAGGCACAGGTTCTGCAGTTTTAAAAAAATCTGGTATAACAATAAATAAAGTACACGTAAGTACCACATAAATATTATGATGCACTAGCATAAAATATGTCTTATGGTGCTTCAGAATATGCCCAAGCCGTTTACATCTATACTAGGCCAGCAAGTGCTTTTTAGCTGGCAGTTCAATGTTCTCCCAATATAAATAGATGATCAATCATTCTTTGTTGCTATTGTTTTAAAGAATAGTTTGAAACCCGATTCACACTGTGTTAGTACGGCCTGTTCTTTTTGTTCTCTTATCAGTACAAGTTTTAGTATTAAAAAAGTGCATCGTTTTCATTTGGCTGCAGGAGTGTATGTGCTGAGCTCTACTGTTTCCTCAGTAAGTTCTTGGTTGGTGGGAGGGTGCAGGTGCAAGCCTGCAGAAGAGACTGAAACTCTGTGAAGGCACAAAGTAAAGCACATACCAATCCATTCAGAGAACAAACACACAAATGAAAACACTTAAGGGGAGAGAATCCACTCCCATACTGAGAATTATTGTATTACAGTGCAGAGTTTGTGTGGAGATGAATTTGAATTTCACCTGCCTTCCTGTTCTGCTCACTCAGAGGAAACTTATGGAGACCTGAACTCCAGTGCCTCATTTAATGCCTGATGCAGGACATAAGTATAAGGCAATGCATCTGTTCTTGTTCTTGTGTCAGGAGCCCTAGATTTATCATTTTTCCACAAGATGTGGTATGAAGAATTCTTGACTTTAATTATGTTGCCATAAACCAGCCTTGTCATGTTCCTGCCACAACGAGGACGCCGTCCGTTCAGGTCTCTTTCCTGGCATGCAGAGAGGGATCACAGGATAGAGCCGGCAGCCAGCGGTGGATTTCAGCCCGGAGCCTGTCCTCGGTCCCCACTGCTGAGCACTCAGTGCGAGGGCTGAAAGCCAAAAGGCCCTTCCTCACCCTCGGGGACTGCATGGAGCAGTGTGATCGTCGAAGCAAAGACGGCTTTCTGCTTTCCGAAGTTTTTGTTTTTGCAAGGCCCAGGGTGCCGCTCCCGGGCTGGGGAGGTGTCGCCTCCTACTTACCAGGGCTCCCCTTCCCCTCTCGCTCAGCGTTGCGCTCCCTGCCCCGGGGATCCGCAGCCGTGCCCCTCACACCCCGACTCCTCGCCCTCCTTCCCCGGCACCGCGGCTCCGGGCGGCCCTGTGGGGAGCCCCGGGCTCG